>NC_054372.1:88712130-89312130 GCF_017654675.1 Xenopus laevis
TGAAGCAGGGTTTTATATATGAGCTTTTATGCAATATATTTTTAAAGAGACCTACATTGTTTGAGGGGTATAGTTTTCCTTTAAGTAAAGTAAAGCAATTTGTCTTAGTTAAGCCACCTTTGTTCTTGTATATCTAGCAGAAATAATTATTCTCCAACAATCGATTTCCATTGTTGGGATAAGTTGGCAGTGTACTCACTTTTTCAACACTTTATGAATAGGACTTGTGCTAAACATACTTTTTGCCTACTGTTTTCAATATGAAATCTGTTCAGTGTGAGCACTAGTCATTGAACTAATATTGTGGTGTACTGCCACTTTAAGGTTTAAAATTTGGTACTAATTCTGTGTAGCATGGGTCTCTTTAATGCTTTTAATAAAGGGAAATAGTTTGCTACATTCAAATAATTAAACATAATGCACAGTTAAACCAAAATCCGACGTTCGATAGATGATTCCCAGACAGTGAAGGCCCCCTGAGAACAAGGCTAAAAAAGCCCTGCTTTATAAAAATCCTTGAGAGGAATTTGCACAAAGACCATTTAGCAGCGAAAATCTGTGCCTTTGTCATCTATGCCCCCAGTAGCTCCCCATCTTCTTTAAAGGAATTGTTCAGTGTAAAAATAAAAACTGAGTAAATAGGCTGTGCAAGATAAAAAATGTTAGCCAAAAATACTATAATATACTATATGCAAATATACTATATATAACACACACACATTTATGATATATAGATATAATAATGCACTTCAAATGCTCCACTGCTAGATGAATGTTGGTTGCTTCACTATTAAGTTCTGTTTAATGGCAAAAGGGTTTGTTGGGGATTGGAGTTTCATTGTAGGGGGAAAACAGGTGATCCTCCTGGTTTTATGGGGCAAAATAAGTTATGACACTCTCTTTCTGTCTTATCCCAGTGGAGGGTCATGACTCCAGTGAAGATGCTTGTTCCTGCATGGAGCTCATGATCTGGAAGATAAAGGAAGATGCTAAAGTGAAACGATGATTCTTGCACAACAACCATTATTTCATGACAGACTGAGTCCTCAGATGGAAGAACTAAACCCCTGCAGCAAGGACCAAATTCAGAAAATGGAGTGGCCTTTAAATTTGTTGGAGACGTTTTATTGTGGAGGCTACTTGTTAACCTAGTAATAAAAACGTTATTGTTCAAATGGTAAACTCAAAATGCTGGACCTGGATCTCTCGGCAACCCCATTTCCGGCAAAATCATATTTTTGTTAGGAAACTGACATTCAGCTGGTGCTGAATGACTTATTAAAGCAGTTGAAAAAAGTACTGAAAAAATAGTCTATTTCCTTAAGGCTTATAGCTTCAGGGCATTTTAATTTCTGCTACCCAGTGTGGAATACATTGCATTGATGCAAATGGGATGTTTTAGTGTGCTGCCCAGGAACGAATGATCCCTAACATTTTCCATTCAAATTTTTTTAAAAAAATTGATATTCAGGTAGTGGACATTTTGGTTGCCATAACCCTAAAATTTTCAAACAAATCAGTAATTGTTTGCTTATTTATTACCATATAGATTAAAAGTGGGGAAGTAAGCCACTTCCCCCTTTTCCTTTTTTTTTCTTTTGTTAAAAGCATTTTTTATGTTCAGTGTTTTCAAAGCAATATGTATAAAAAAAAATACCTAAGGTATTAAGCAGGCTATGAAACCTGGAAAATCATTTTTAAGTATGCAAAATATAGGAAGCTTTTGAAAGAGATGAGAACATACCAGGTAGAGCTAAACCACCTATATCTCTTTATTTTAAGTTGTATTTAATTTATAAACACTGTTTTTGTACTGTAAGGTCAGCGCATTTATACCATATCTAATGCGTTGCTGTTAAGATCAGTTGTAATTAAACTTTACATAATTATTCATTTTGTTTCCCTAGTCTTTGTTCTGTAGATCTAGCTTAACATTTCCCCTTCATTACAGCATCATTTCGGTCTCTATAGTCCAAAGTTAAATACTTCTTTTTATGCAAACTGTACTTTTAGTTTTTCTTTTTTTTTTCCTTTTACCATGCCCCTCTTAAACATGTTTACGTGATGTCTTGTGGCCATATAATAAATTCCAATGACATTTTGGATTGAATATATGATATTATGATCACTTAGTAATACTTATTTTTAAAAGTATTGAGTTAATTTAAGGTCAGTACTCTGATTCCAAAGGATCAGACGTATTTTTGACAGTTGTACCATCAGTATGTATATATTTTTAATTGATAAAAAGTCATCAAAGCCTTAATGATGCACAATTCTGCACCAAAATCAGATAAGTAAAAGGCCTCTCTGCACTAAGGTCTGGAATCAGCCATGTGTAAAGGTCACAGCCTGTGATGCCATGCTCCAAGTCCTGGCTGATAAGAACCATTCCATGTGGAGGGGTGAAAACCCACAGAGGGAGAACTAAATCACAGCAAGGCCCCTCACAGATGAAGTGGAGGTTACATTATGATCTATACTCAAACATATTTATCATCCCAGAATCCATACCTGTTGTACCAATGCTAAAAGAAACTGCTTATAGATTAAATGCCACATTAGCTTCCAAAAGAGTCCAAACATGACCAGGTTTGGCTCTTGGTTTATCAGATGGTTATATCTGGGCAGGGGCAGGTCACACAGTATTGATATTTGGTATATATGGACCCAGTATGAAGATATATAACCACTGCATATTATGTCATTTCTCTACAGTGTTCAAGTAAGGAATTATGGTTATTATATACTTGGTCCAGTTAATCACAGAAGGTCATAAAAAAACTCAATCTGTGTCCTGCTAGGCCATACTCCCTTGCATTTCTGAGGAGGGGTTTCCAGTTGATAAATAGTCTGACTAAACCTTGGATTTACTTTGGAGGACCAATTTCGATTGTATTTTTAATGTATGTGTCTTTTTGTGACATCTTTTTTCAATTTGCACTTTTATACCTTTATAATGGTAAATATAAAATTGATTAAGTTGGTCTTTGATGCTCTAAACCAGTGCTGTCCAACTTCTGTGGTACCGAGGGCAAAAATTTTACTGGCCTATGTGGTGGAGAGCCGATAATGGAAGTCAGTGTTGGCCACTCCCCTTTTTAAACCACACCCACTGTAAACCACACCCATATTACCACAAGAACTTTTAAGATCATATCCACATTAACGGTGGTAGCACACCAAAAAACCAAATGGTTGGTGCTCACTGCAAAAAAAAAAATCCCTCATCACTCATATGTGAAAAATTGAAGCCATGTTAAAACATACCCTTAAATCCATATGCCTCATTCTCCCCTGTGAATAATACAACAACCCCCCCAACACATGATTAAACACCTTAGGGGCCCTTAACAACAATTTCCAAATGCTAGCAAACCCCAAGAAACCCCTAACAGGCTTACACCCCACAGGTAACATAGGGCAAGCAGAGAATGGCGCACACACAAGCAGCACTGGGCAAGCAGAGAATGGCACAAACAAGCAGCACTGGGCAAGCAGAGAATGGCGCACACAAGCAGCACTGGGCAAGCAGAGAATGGCACACACAAGCAGCACTGGGCAAGCAGAGAATGGCACACACAAGCAGCACTGGGCAAGCAGAGAATGGCACACACAAGCAGCACTGGGCAAGCGGAGAATGGCACACACAAGCAGCACTGGGCAAGCAGAGAATGGCACACACAAGCAGCACTGGGCAAGCAGAGAATGGCACACACAAGCAGCACTGGGCAAGCAGAGAATGGCGCACACACAAGCAGCACGGGGCAAGCAGAGAATGGCACAAACAAGCAGCACTGGGCAAGCAGAGAATGGCACACACAAGCAGCACTGGGCAAGCAGAGAATGGCACACACAAGCAGCACTGGGCAAGCAGAGAATGGCACACACAAGCAGCACTGGGCAAGCGGAGAATGGCACACACAAGTAGCACTGGGCAAGCGGAGAATGGCACACACAAGCAGCACGGGGCAAGCAGAGAATGGCACACACAAGCAGCACTGAGCAAGCAGAGAATGGCACACGCAAGCAGAGCATGGCACACACAAGCAGCACTGGGCAAGCAGAGAATGGCACACGCAAGCAGCACTAGGCAAGCAGAGAATGGCAAACACAGGCAGCACTGGGCAAGCAGAGAATGGCACACAGGCAGCACTGGGCAAGTAGAGAATGGCACACGCAAACAGCACTGGGCAAGCAGAGAATGGCACACACAGGGAGGGAAGGCAGAACAGAGAAGGAGACATTCTAATATGTACTACATACAGTGACACAGTGTTGGTGTCCCATTAGCATTTTGAATAAAGTGTGAACAGGGGAACAATTTAAGGATTCCCTTGTTAAATTATACAACAAACCGAAACTATATGTTGAGAGAAGTGGGTGAACTACAGAGGTGTAGTGTTTGATGCAGTTACAAAACAAGGTTCCTTTTCTCTTCTTCTTTTCCTTATTATAACAGGGGAACAACGTCTGCAGTTTCAGTCTGGGTCTCAGGTGTGAACAGTACAAGGCTTTAGGATATAAACAATAGAGGCGTCACAAGTGTGAACAATACAGGGGATTAGTGTCTGAATTTGAGGTTTGCAGGGCCAGTTAATCTCTGTAGTGATACCTTTTAAATTTTACATATGGTAAACAGACACAGCATGTGGGGGACCACAGAAGGGAGTTTTAGCCCTCTGCATGCTGAATGGAAACACTAATCTGTGTTTATGCTGATTAACACTTTTATTACTTGCTGCCACCACTTTCATACTTTAGACTGGCATTGAAAGATGACAGGCTCTATAAGGGTTACGGTAACTGGAACACACTCTTCGTACCAGCAATCAAGATTTAGCAAAATCTAAATAAATCACATCTATTAAAACCCCCCTTATCCAACTTTATACCTACTGTTTCAGAACACTTAATTTTCTTCTACTTTAGAAGTACCAGTGCCAGTTGATTTTTGGAAGTAGTGTTCTGTTCTGTTTAGACATCCAGTCACTCCAGCCTTTATACATTACATTTTTGGCTAACAAATATATTCAAAACATTTTTTATTTTGCACAGCCTATCCATTAACCCAGTTTTTATATTTATACTGAACAATTCCTTTAACATGAGATGCTTCCTCCCATAGATAGAAAAAAACCATGCCCCTTCTATAACATTCAACCATACCCTATAAAACCCTCCTCCACTAAGAAGCCAGCAGTGTTTTTCCTATCTGCTTGTTAGTACTAGATCGCCCTGTTTATTTTAAGCATTATGTTTACCTGTCCTTGCAAGGGTGATCCAGAGCGGTGTTGTTGAACGTCTGTGGTACCAAGGGCCGAAATTTTTCTGCCCTACGTGGTGGAGGGCTGATAATTGAAGCTAGTGTTGACCACGCCCTTGTTAGCTTGTTAAGAACTTTTAAGACGGTGTCCACATTTATAAAGGAAGCACACCAAAAACACAAATGGTTGGTGCTCACTGCAGGGATACCACTCATCACAAAAGTCTTATTAAAACATACCCTTAAATACATATGCCACTCCTTATCCCTGTGGATAACAATGATACCCAGCATATGATTATTTAAACACCTTAGGGGCCCCTAATAACAATTTACAATTGCTAACAAAGCCCCCAGAAAAAACCCAACCAGCAGGCACAGTAGGGCACACATAGCACAAGGAAGGCAGAGAAGGGCACACACACGGATCACGGGGAAGACATAATACTGCAGGAGAAACAGGGAAACCTATCGGGAACACTCTTAAAGGAAACGTTCAGTGTGAAAATAAAAACTGGGTAAATAGACAGGCTGTGCAAAATAAAAAATGTTTCTAATATAGTTAGTTAGCCAAAAATGTAACATATAAAGGCTGGAGTGACTGGATGTCTAATAAAACAGCCAGAATCCGACTTCCTGCTTTTCAGCTCTATAACTCTGAGTTAGTCAGTGACTTGAAGGGGGGCCACATGGTACATTTCTGTTCAGTGAGTTTGTAATTGATCCTCAGCATTCAGCTCAGATTCAAAAGCAACAGATATGACCCATGTGGCCCCCATCTCAAGTCTCTGATTGGTTACTGCCTGGTAACCAGGGTAACCAGTCAATGTAAACCAAGAGAGCTGAAAAGCAGAAGTAGTGTTCTGACTGACTTGTTATATATCAAATCACTCCAACCTTTATACATTACATTTTTGGCTAACTAACTATATTAGAATTTTTTTTATTTTGCACAGCCTATCTATTTACCCAGTTTTTATTTTTATACTGAACAATTCATTTAAGACAAACCATTCATACTGGACTGGACAGCCAAGGGGTGTTTAAGGGAGTCAGCAGCAGGTGTGCAGGTGTGTGAGAGAAGGAGCTGCACAGGAGAGCTGGGCTGTTGGGTTGGAATGGCTGTATTTTCAGAGACCTGTGAGGCCTGTTAGCCAGGGGGATATTTTCCTGGTGTTTTCCCCACAGACCAAGCCTGGATAGTACCTTGGGGTACTGAAAACTTAAAAATGCTGAAGTAAGCTATATTGTTTATTGCTGGACTTTATGTTGCTGAATGAAGCTGTTTTCCTTCTGTTACATTTTGACTGCTGCTGGAAGCTCTTTGTGTTCAAAATAAACTGACTTTTTTTATTTTCACCTTGGAGTGGCCTGCATTTATGCTAACAATCCCGCTGTGATCCCCCAAACAGGAGCGATCCTGGCCCCTCCGCCGCCTGAGGCAGCAGCAGTTCCCTCCCCTGGGAAATTCACTCTTAAAGTACCAAGAGCAGCATTTTTGCTGCCCCTGGTACCTAGTGGGGCGCTGCCACCTGAGGCGACAGCCTCAACTCGCCTCATTAACAAAGCACCCCTGCCCCCAAACTTCACAAAAGTTTTATTGCACATTGTATACTATCTTTGAGAAAGGTCCCAAGAGGGACTGAAACGTTGGAAAACTGTGATGTGTGTAAAATAAAAAGATACTTGTTTCACTAAAGGAAGTGCTGACCCAGGAATGCTTTATTGCAAACTTTGATATATATATACTATATATATACAGTAAATGGTAAAGAGAACGGGGGAATTTGTGGAGAGCAGTGACATCTAGGAAGTGCTGAATGGAAAGGGAAAGTAATTATCTGCCCCGCCTCTATGCCCAGGGCTTCTACCTAAAATTGAACCCTTTGAAGTAGCATGTGAACTTAAATATTTGGGTAACATGTTAAAATAAATCTTTATTTTTTATAAAATTTAGACATGCTGACATTATGGACTGGGATTCATTGTATCATTCATGTTGAAGCTTTAAGTTGTGTCCAAGAGAAGCAAATTTGAAGTTAGTTTAATTAGTCGTTCTCTATATATTTGATGGTACTTAGTGATTATCAGAAGTTTCACCAACTTGATAGCTCTTGGTGCACAACTACATCATAAACCAGAGGCAACGTTTAGAATAAACTCACACTTCGTTAGGTCACATAAAACATGTTTTAGTGTCCTATGTGTGAACCCATGGGAGGTTATCAGAAGCATGTCAATTTTGTAGTTTTCCTCTCAACTGCACCTAACTTTCACTTATGTTCTTGACTTTGGTAACAATTAACGATTATAACTAGGGTTTTGTGTTTGTGTTTTTGTCGCTGGGAGAATTGTTATGCATTCACACACTTTGTCCTGATCAGATTATTTTGTTAGATTTTGTTTGTACTGGAATCAGTTATTTGAGTAAGCTTTAATTAATCTGCTATAAGATATATTGGATCTAACTATCAATGAATATCTGACTGCTGCAAGAAAACAGAATGAAGAGATGCTGAGAGAGGGATAGTGAAGGCACACTTGACTATTTCAGAAATTATGCCGAATATTTAATTGATTGTATTCAGAAAGTTTCTTATTTCAGTATATATAACGCTTATATTAAATTTAATAAGAGAACAGCCATTGCAGTGAATGTAGAGGTATCTTGTGAGTATTAAAGGCATACTGCCATGGAAAACATGTTTCTTTTCAAAATACATCAGTTAATAGTGCTGCTCCAGAAGACTTCTGCACTGATATACATTTTTCAAAAGAGAAAACTGATTTTTTTAATATTTAATTTTGAAATCTGACATGGGGCTAGACATATTGTCAATTTAGAAAAAATAAGAAAAAATGTACATATATTCCAATTTGAAACAATATATATGTTGTCTTGTAGAACAGCGCCTAAAGCAAACGGAGAGAGCAAAAAAACAGGGGCATAATATGGTGTAGTATTTTCACTCAATTAGAACACCCTGTGATAAAGAAGTGTGAGAAAAAAAATTTTTATTTTTTTTTTTTAAAAAGTGAAAAAAAAAAAAAATTTTTTAAAAGTGAAAAAATGTGAGATAAAAATAAGAAAAAATAGATAAAAAATAAAAATGGAGAGAGGTCCAGGTAAATAGGTAAAAAGGTAAAAATCAGAAAGGGATTGAATTGAGTGTTTCCCTTTAAAAAGATCTTCCTTTTTCACAATGTGTAGAGGCAAAGAAATGTAGTGCCTTTTAAATCCTTCACCGAAGTTTAGTAAAATTGCCTACTTACAAGACAGTGGCAGTTTTATCGCATGTAGTTTTGGTTTCTTGTGTTCTTCCCTCCTATCAGTCACCATTGGGCTCCCAAGTAAAAATATAGAGGGTACATAGTGCAATGACGTTTTATTAAAAGAAATTTAAAAACAATAAAAAGATTTACACTCACATTTGTTTGTAAGATTTTGTCACATATAAGCAAGTCCTTTTTTGGAGATATCACCAGTTGTACAAACAAATGTGAGTGTAAATCTTTTTATTGTTTTTAAATTTCTTTTAATAAAACGTCATTGCACTATGTACCCTCTATATTTTTACTTGGGAGCCCAATGGTGACTGATAGGAGGGAAGAACACAAGAAACCAAAACTACATGCGATAAAACTGCCACTGTCTTGTAAGTAGGCAATTTTACTAAACTTCGGTGAAGGATTTAAAAGGCACTACATTTCTTTGCCTCTACACATTGTGAAAAAGGAAGATCTTTTTAAAGGGAAAACACTCAATTCAATCCCTTTCTGATTTTTACCTTTTTACCTATTTACCTGGACCTCTCTCCATTTTTATTTTTATCTATTTTTTCTTATTTTTATCTCACATTTTTTCACTTTTAAAAAATTTTTTTTTTTTTTTCACTTTTTAAAAAAAAAAAAATTTTTTTTTCTCACACTTCTTTATCACAGGGTGTTCTAATTGAGTGAAAATACTACACCATATTATGCCCCTGTTTTTTTGCTCTCTCTGTTTGCTTTAGGCGCTGTTCTACAAGACAACATATATATTGTTTCAAATTGGAATATATGTATATTTTTTCTTATTTTTTCTGGAACTTTTTTACGCAGTTGAGAGACTGAAAGGGAACGGCAGGAGGGGGTTACTCTAGGGGATTAACTTTTTTCTTTTTTATTGTATATTGTTTTATATTGTCAATTTACCAGGTGCCACCAGTCATGTGACTTGTGCTCTGATAAACTGCAGTCACTCTTTACTGCTGCACTGCAAGTTGGAGTGATATCACCCCTCCCTTCTCCCACCCCCCTCAGCAGCCCATCAGCAGAACAATGGGAAGGTAACCAGATAACAGCTCCCTGCAGGGCCGGAACTAGGGGTAGGCAGAGTAGACACGTGCCTAGGGCGCAAAGATGGAGGGGCGCCAGGAACATCTTCTCTGCCTCTCCTACCCCTAGTCCGGTCCCCTCTCTGGCTGGCGTGTGCGAATGTTTGCGCATATGTGCGATGTCCATTTTGTGACGCCTCATTCTATCTTTTGCACATGCGTGCACACGGTTTTCCGCTCGTGCGCCACTGTGGGGCGCTCCAACCAGCCGAGCTGCCTAGGGCGTCTGGTAGATATAAGAACAGCACTTCATAGTAAAAATCAATGTCCCGCTGCGACACCTTTGGTTACATTGAGTAGGAGAAACAATAGCCTGTCTGAAAGCAATTCTATCCTGAACTGCTGGCTCTTTCTAAAAGCACATAACCAGGCAAAATGACCTGAGATGGCTGCCTACACACCAATATGACAATTAAAAAAATACACTTGTGTTAGGAATTAAATTTTACATGGTAGAGTGAATTATTTGCAGTGTAAACAGTGTAATTTAGAAATAAAAACTATACCATAAAAATCATGGCAGTATCCTTTAATAAGAGTAGAACTATGGGGAGAGGCTAGATACATTTTACAGCAACATAAAAAATTCTTTTGATCCTGATGCCATGAAATCAGTTTTTTTTTTCCTATGCAACTCTAACACACGATGCATCAAACCTTTTGCAAATGTTCAAATAATATTGTACCGTCATTGTGCTCTCTTTCGTTTAAATTGTGTGTTGGTACAGATGTTTGCCCATGACACTCTCAGATCTTTATGCATGGCCTGCAAAGATGAAGATATTTCTATGTACACTGCATGGAGTAAATGTTATCATCAGATATCAGTTATCTTACAGAACAGCGAAATGCTGCTAGAGACAGTTTATGAAGAAATAGAAACTGATTTACAGGTGACTTTTAATTTGTATGTACATTTGTTTCTGGAACAACTAGCTACTCCATATACATTCAGAATCTTAATTTCCTGAATGTTGCATTTTTTTTGGTTTTTTTACATATAATTTTTTAACAGAGCAGAGCAACTGATATGAGTGTTGTAAGTTGGTAATATGTTGAAAGACTCTAGTAATGGGCAAAGAGAGAGGTATACTGTATATGACTAATATACTGGTAGTATAAAGGTTAGATTAGAATCTGTCACTGTGTGTCAGTTGTTTTGGTCTGGTCTTTCATTCTTCAGTTACTCTGCCCTACTGTGATTGAAAACAAATTACAAGACATGGTCCTAGAAACCATAGGGGAAAACTCATTTTTAACATTTTATAAATATGTTTAAGCTTCCAAAGCAAATGTTTTATTTTATGAAGAGTTTATTTTCTGTGCATGTCTCTAGTGGCAAAACAAGAAAATGTATTCAAATATTGTTACATTTCTTCATTGGCAATTTCAAGGCCAAAACAGCCATTAGGCAAACTACATGATAATTTAGGGTGCAATAATGAGCAGAAGTTTGCAGCACATGACTTAATATTATGCTATTTCATTCCACCATAAAAATATACAGATATTGGAAATTCAAATATTCCATTTTTAATTCAAACTTCACATACATTTATATTGTCAAAAGGGTACAGAAACCTGTGGGACCAATTCTAAAAGGCAACAGAACACTCTGCAAGACATTACACTAGTCTTCTTTTGTTTTCAAAATCAGGATCTAGTATACAGTGTATGACTTGATTTTGAATTTTACTTTGTATATTCAATCCTTTCATTGATTCAGATTGTAAATGTCAATTCATTCTACACTTTCTTCAAGCACTGTATTGTATATACTGCATGTTGAGAATTCCCTCTCTGAACAACTTTATGTAAATGTTTAATGAACCTTTACTGTCACTACAACTGAGATGTCTATATTATACTCTGCAAGGGCTATTTAGGCCATTCTGCTTTCTGGTGTAAAGGGGATGATGTTTCACTCTATCACACTTGTGTGATCTGTTATAGAACAAAATGTTTACATGTACAACTTGCTCTATGGGTGAATATTTGTAACAACTGTAAGTGTTGTTTTACTTTGGCAGGTATCTAAATTTGCATACCCTTACCAGGTCGAACTTCTATGAGTAAAGAAAAAAGTGTGGCGGTTTCTGTAATACCTAATTTTGGGGTTAGGATTTTTTGCTAGTGATCCCTTGCTAAGCAAGGATTTTTATCTCCCTGTAGTTTAATAATAAACTGGCATCTCTATAATGGAGCACCTCTTTTTCTCTTATTGGTTGTAAAGAACACAGGAACTATATAATTGTCTTGATTGAGGTAAAAGCAAAATAGCCAAAAGGAACACTTCATTACACTTCATTTTTCAATGTCTCTCCTTAGTTCATCTCTTCAAGGGGTAAACCTTTTAGCCCTAGGATCAGGCTGAAAGAGCAGTAATTGGAACTGATAGCAACTATAGTTTGGCTTACTAAGGCTTGATTAAAAAATAAGAGGTAGCTGGTCAAAAACATGACAGATGGATACAGAAGGAGGTGCAGTGGTGTAGCTATAGAAGAAGCAAGCCCTGCAAGTCATGTCGGGCATAGGGTACAAAGGGGCCTGGAATGCAGTGTCTATAGCTTTAAAGAATAACTCCACCAGCTGCTTTCTTACCTTTGGCCAGGAAACTCCAGCATGGGCCTGGGAGAAAACGGGCGGGGGCCGGAAGTAGGTGGGTGCAGGGCAGATAGTAGGAGGGAGGGAGGTTGGGGATCAAAGTGCGCCAGGCCCCTCTGAAGATTTTTTTGCAGGGGTGTCTGGTGTGCTCTTCTCACGCCACTGAGGAGGTGGCAAATGCAAAGGTAAAAACTTTTAGAATTATTACCACTGTTGAACCTACAGGTAGTACATGTACAAGTAGTCGAAGCCAAATGAAAGACAAATTTAGGCTTTGGGTCAATTTAACCTGCCTGTGCATCTGTCAATTTCACATTTTTGATGTTTCAGCATCTTATAAAGGATTCAACAAGGTGTAGAAAGACAGCATTTCTAAAGGGAAAAAATGTCAGGATAAGAGGTTGCAGTTTAGTGTGTGAATTCTGGGGAAAAAGCTATAATATATTTAAATGTATTAAATGTATTTGGTATTATACCTGAACAAAGCATAAGACAACGTTGTGAGCCCCATGCCAAAAGGACCGAACAGTTGCAGGGTGATAAAGAATGCAGTCAAGGAGATCAAAGCAGTGGTGTAACTACCGGGGGAGCAGGGGGTGCAATTGGACAAGGGTCCGCACCCCCGCAGGGCCCCCCAGCAGATTGCAGCAAAGAAATCGGTGTGAAGGGGGTTGGGGGGGGCAGTGGGGGAGGGGCAGCTGCACGGCTGCACAGCCCGCATATGTTTTAGGTTTAAAATAAGTCAACTGGACCAATAACTTTCAGCTTACAAGCATGAAATGGTGCACAAATATGGGTGTGCAAGTGAATATACACTTTTTTCTCTTTATCAGCAACCCATTCACATTCAAAGGAGGACTTGCAGATATAGCCTTAATATCGGCCGAACAATCGTGCAGTGCAATCTCCCGACCTACAACTAACCATTCAGATCAAATAAAGTAGTAAAAGAACAAATCAGGCTATATTCTGACAGTTACAGAAATTGTACGAAAGTTATGTCTGACAAATTCTACTGACAGTCGCCCATTGATATCGTCAGATAGGCAATACATGCAGTTAAAATATAGTTAACCAACCAATCTTTTAACCGATCGACTAATGGTATGAAAAATTTCAGGACCATCCACACATGGTTCCGAAAATCGTATAAAACTTTAGTTCGTACGATTACATCTTTCGTCTATGGCCTCTTTGTCTTTAGACACAAATCTTTCAGCTTCCATAATGAGGTGCATAGGTATGCATCAACCCTAGTGGATGCATTTACAAGGGACCCTGGGAAAAAAATAGTTTGCATAAAAAGTTCCTTGCACTTTGCATCCAGAATCTTTTTCCTTTAGAGAGGTCTAGTTATTTGCTAGAATTTTTTGTCTCAATCCTGTGTATCAGCTGTTCACATAAGCCAGGAACAGCCCTTGTATTTCTTATAGGCTGCAACTTCCATATGATCCAAAACATGCTCATTATATATAACTTATGTTACTGACCTACTACATGTCAGCCAGTAGCCAAGGTAAGGCACCATTTATTTACTAATGAATGATGAGTCAAAGGCACTTTAAAAATGTGTGAGTTACATCAATCTTGGGAAGAATTAATATTTATATGATCACAGTTTAGTAAACCGGATGCAATTTTTTAAATATTAACTGTACCCAAATGAATTATTGTGTTGTACTGCAGTTTAATAAAATGTGCCTAAAGAGGTCCATGTCCACACACCTAAACTCAAAAAATATAACTACCATTATACTACATGTAAAAGTAATGACTCCAGTTCTTATCCAGGCAGATAAAGGGAAAGGCCCAATAGTAACATTTATGCTATAGTAAGAATCCATTCAGTGGCCGCCCACTGCTGTGAAATGTACATTACATAATAGACTTCAGCACATATTTAAAAGACAATGTTACCTGCAATTTCAAAGCTGTTCATATGCTTTAAATGAAGCATTTTTAAGAAGCCCAAAGTCACAGTGCTATGGGTAATGGCACATAATGCATTTTGGCACCAAAACAATTTCTAGCTAGAGGGCAACAAAAATAATAATTATAATAATAATAATAATAATAATGCTGATCTTGCCAGTGCACCTCTGGGTCAGGTAATTTGTGCTTGGAAATGCAAGCAATAATTTATTTTTGTGATTATATTGCAATTTTAGTGATTGCATTTTTCACTTCTGTGTTGCTGATGCTTGTTTGTGCTCCATAAAACACTGCAGAGAGACTAAGGGAACTAACATTTATTTTTCATTTGCTTTGATTGGATTTTAGTGATTTTATTGCATTCTGCATTGTTCATAAATACTTGTTTTTGCCTGCAAAAATCTGATGTGCAGTGTTTTAAATTTGGGGGAGGGGGGCTTCTACAGATCACACTGATTGTTTAATTCTATTCATATTGAATATGAAACTGTTCAGAAGAACTCTGGAGTTCATGTTTAGGAGATTATTTATGTAAGGATATATGAGAGATAAAATGCTCCTAAGTATAAACATTAATTTTCTGAACTTCCATAAAAAGACACTAAACTTAACAATCTTTGCAGTTAGGTAGTTTAGAAGTTATATGCTTGCTTATAGAGTAACACGAAAAATAGTACAAAGTAGCAGTGCACCCGCAAGTTAATAAATGTAACAAATAAATGTATCAATTGAGGAATTCCAGAGTGAAATACATAGTAACTTCTGTATCACTTCAGCAATCATCCAGTTAACTAGTTCAGGTGCTGTAATATTTAAATACTTAAAACTCAACTTTTATTAGTCTCACTAAAACATTTTTTACCACAAAAACACATCATTGGGAATCCTCCTCAATGAAGCTGGACCATGTCCATAAAAATACACACAACTTAAAAACACACAACTTAAAAACACACAACTTAAAAACACATAAGTGGACAAGTAGGGGAAATAGTGAGCTGGTATACATTCAGCCACTATCTATACAGGTATAGTCAGATGTGGGGTATATATGAATTACCCCCTTGTTAGTGTCTATATATAGACAAATAGTAAGACGCTCAGTATTAGTTCTGATAGTTGTTAATTAACTCCAGAATGCCACAAATCAATGGCTCCACTTAGTAGCAAAAAACAATTGTGCCTTATTGTAACCAAACGTGAATGTTGTACACCAAAGATTACACTACCCAGTAAGTAGTCAGGCCTATAGCTCAGACCGCCCACCCAGACCACCCTTCCGTTAGTTTCCCAGAGTGATTCTGCCTAGCTACGTAGGGAGCAGAAAGGAGCTAGTCCCCCACTGTCCACCTATGCCTCCCAACGCGTTTCACCGGAAAACCGGCTTCTTCAGGGGCATAAGTTTAGAAGTTATAATTACAAAAGTGTACATGACTTTCTGGGATCAGCTTAGTTTTAGGGGCTCCTACTACACATCAGTTTTGCAGTCATTGAAGTAACCTCCATTAAATGCATATATTCTATATGCTCTACATTTAGTAATCCTATGCATATTGAGCATTAAACTTTTCAGAAGATATTCCTATCTATGATATTTTATTTTTGTGTCAAAGAACATGTAGGAGATTAGGGGCTAAAGTGCAACGGTTGAGTAAATTTTAACAAAACGTTGGAATTTCTACTAGTGAGCCATTTCTCTGAACTAGAAGAGCCAAATTTCTGGTTAATGACTGGAAATTCAGCTCTTAAAGGAGCTGGCTTTTTGCTGCCCTTGGTAACTCGGGGGCTGCTGCTACATGAGTCGCCTCATGGCATTAGTGCACCTGAAAGCAGCCACTGGCCAGCCGAGTCTAGGAATTTGTGCAGGCTGAAGTCCTTGCGAGTGGAGGCAAGAAGGAACTGGAGCACAGAAAATCATGATTTTTATGAAAAGTGTACACAATTTTTTATTAAAGTAAATTGAAGATAAATAAGAACTATACCCTCCAAACAATGTTGGTCTCTACAAAAATAAATTGAATAACAGCTCATATGTAAAACCCTGCTTCATGTAAATAAACCATTTTCATAATAATATATTTTTTTAGTAGTATTTGCCATTAGGTAAAATAAATAGAAAATTGGTATTTTTTAAAAAAAAGGGCCGCCCCCTGGGATCATAGGATTCATGGTGCACACAAACAAACCATACATGTTAGTTTTGTCTTTTGCTTCCACACTACTTCCTTTTACAATTCCTGGTCACATGATCTCTGAGGCAGCACAGAGACAAAATCATGTAAAACGGCAATATTTACTTAAATATATATACCAGTTTGGTTAGATTCTTTAATATGACTCGGGGAGGCACATTTATCAAGGGACAAATTTCTAATTAATTTGAGTTTTTTAAAACTCCCATACACTCCCATGAATTTGAAATTTGACTAATCGGAATTTATTAATATAATTTAATTTTTCCAACTCAGATGAATTTAAACAACCCGAAAACTGGAATCAAAATCAAATCAAATTCGATCAAACTCAATTCGAGTTTTTTCTCCAAAAAAAACCCAAAACTGTCAGGAATGCTGCTAACATCTCCAATTTGAACCCTGGACCTCTCCCGTTGAATTAAACAGCAATTCGGCAGGTTTTAGGTGGCAAATGGTCTAATTCAAATTCTTAAACAACTAGAGTATGATAAATCTCGAAAATCTAATTTGAATTTTTTAAAAACCTCGAATCGAGTTTGAATAACTCCCTAGTCGAATTTGGTAGTTTTGACCATAGACAAAATTTTAAATTTCGAATTTGAATTTTTAATTCAACCCTTAATAAATCTGCCCCTTAGTTTATTTTAAATTATCTGTTGCTTAAGTATTCATTTTTGGTGTATAGTTTTTTTTTTAATCAGACTGTCCTTTGCCTTGCCATCTAAAGTAAACTGATATTTGGAGTGTTTTTTTTTAAATTCAGTTGTGTACTAGTTTAGGATTTTGATATAAATAATTCAGGAATGTTTTGTTCAGTTGTGTTTTCACACATTATAAATGTGTTTCTTATATTTTTTCTATATGTTATCCACAAAAATCTGATTTAAAAAGCTTAGGTCCTGGAAAACAATGCGAAGTTTTCATAGATAACCTGAAAATGATTTTAATGATTTGCCTTCTTCTGTCTCTTTCCAACTTTCAAATGGGGGTCACTGACCCCATCTAAAAACAAATGCTCTGTAAGGCTACAAAATGCAGAGGCGGGCCAGGCTGGCTGGGCAACCCAGGCAGCCAGCCCCCCCCCCTTTCCTCTGTACCTCGCTCGCACGTGCGAACGTCCGTGGTGACACTCGCACGCAGTGTGCAGTGACACTCCCGCACGTGCATGGTTAGGCTCGTGTGCGCAAAAGGGCTTGTAGAGGAGGGGTAGGCAGAAGAGATAGCTGCCCAGTGCGCCCCAAATTGTTGCGCCCTGGGCAGCTGCCTCTTCTGACTACCTACCTATTTCCGGGCCTGACAAAATGTATTGTTATTGCTACTTTTGATCAGTGTCGGACTGGCTACTGGGATACCAGGAAAACTCCCGGTCGGCCCAGGTGCCAGTGGGCCTCTTGCTTCTAACCATTTGACCTATTTCATGGCTATTACCTATTTCTTTATGGGAACAAAGAGGCTTGGAATAAAAGAGTTTAGTATGTAGAGAGAAGAGACTAGAAGAAAAAAGAGGTTGAGTGAGGAGGTATGATAGTTTGGAAAGTGGGACCTCAACCTATGGTTTTCTGTTGGGCCCCTGGCATTCCAGTCTGACACTGCTTTTGATTACTCATCTTTCTATTCAGGCTTCTCCTATTCATATTCCATTTTTTATTCAAATCAGTGCATGAACTGCAGAGCTGCTCAATAAAAAGCTAAATAACTCAAAAACCACACTGAATGAAAACCAATTGCAAATTGTCAGAGAATATCACTCTCTACATCATACTAAAAGTTAACTCAAAGGTGAAAAACCTTTTTTTACATTGTTTTTACACAGATCTTAATACTATTTTTCGCTATACATATAACCTGGTAATTGAACAAGTTTACAGAAACATCTTTAAAAAAAAAAATAAGTTTAATACTCAGTTTTCTGTTAATATTTTTCTGCCAGAAGTTCTGGGTTTAAAGTATGGCCAAGCAACCGCAACCCACCACCACCAATGTTGCACAGAAAAGTACTTAGAATAACACTTGATGACAGGTGCTTGCAAAAATAAACTTCAATAATTTTTAATGAGATATATTCTCATTTCTCAGGGCACTTTGCTTTGGGAAGGCCCTTCTTGAATTTAAACATATCCTATTAATTTTATTTTTAAAGAAAAAACACAATAGTAGCACCATTAGTGTCATAAATTTGTCATATGCAACTGTAAATACATAGAAATTTAGGTTACATATCATTACATAGGGATTCTGTCATGATTTTTATGGTATAGTTTTTATTTCTACACGGTTTATACTGCAAATAATTCACTCTACTGTGTAAAATGTAATTCTTAACGCAACAAGTAGATTTTATTGTAATATTGGTGTGTAATATTGGTGTCTAGGCAGCCATCTCAGGTCATTTTACCTGGTCATGTGCTTTCAGAAAGAGCCAGCACTTCAGGATGGAACTGCTTTCAGGCAGGCTATTGTTTCTGCTACTCAATGTAACTGAAGGAGTCACAGTGGGACATGGATTTTTACTATTGAGTACTGTCTACTAGGGATCTGTGATCTGGTTACCTTCCCATTGTTCTGCTGATGGGCTGCTTTGGGGGAAGGGAGGGGGTGATATCACTCCAACTTGCAGTGCAGCAGTAAAGAGTGACTGAAGGCAGATAAAAAATATGCTCCCCATGATCAAACTTACATATTTAGCAAGGGGATGCGCGGGTAAGTTTGAAAAAATTTGGCAGACATGGACGGATGCGGAAGGACTATCTATTTTGGAGGATTGAAATACATCTCACTAGGTTGAAATGCATAAGACATATTGGGAATTGTATGTTTAACATATGATAAATGTATGGAACCCCCAGGTGGAAACCTTACCCCTTTCTTCTATCTCCCCCCCCTCCTTTTCTTGGCTTACTGCATAAAACCAATAAAAACTTTTGTTTAAAAAAAAAAGTTTATGAGAGCACAAATACCATGACTGGGGTTACCTGGGAAATTTACAAAATGTCTAGCCCCGTGTCAGATTTCAAAATTAAATATAAAAAAAATTGTTTGCTCTTTTGCAAAATGGAGTCCAGAGCAGAAGTCTGCTGGAGCAGCTCTATTAACTGATGAAAAAATGCTTTCCCATGACAGTATCCCTTTAATTTGGGTTGAAAAAAAAGATCAAAGTCCATCAAGTTCAACCCCTACAAATGAACACCAGTGCACATACAGTATATAAACATACCTATACAGACCTATGTATACAGTCACTTATATATCAAATATATATATGCAAATTAAAATGACATAGTTGTTAATATTCCTTAAGGCTAAACATATGTATAATAAAATAAAAATCTGAAGTTGAAATTTGAATCATTGAAGATCTATGCCTTAAAAGTTATTGAGTACATACTGTTTAATAAGTTTGATAGAATTAGAGAGGTTCCTGTGAATCCCATTAGTTTAAAAGCAAACACCAGTAATAACCCATACAACACATCTTTCCAAGTCCAGGTAGAGCCGCACAGGTATTGGATGGGTGAAATTTGAACTTCTGCTCAGCTCATTCAATCCCCACAGGACTTTACCAGGACTTAAACTTCATTGACCAATAAGAGTACAGAAAGCTGTTACAGGACAAGAGAAGCAAGCACCTGCGCTCCCGCCCTCCCTTCTTATTTTCGCAGCTTGCTGACAGCAGGGGGCCCATTAAAAGAAGTAAGGGCAGCCATCCAAGGGCCCTCCAAGACCCCTAAACCTTCCAGGACAACTGTCCCGTCCTGATGGTGGGCCTGATTTTAGAATCTTCATTGAAGTAGAATAAGCACAAACGAATGCAGTACTTTTCTGCAAGCAACTGTTTATTCACGATGTTGATCCTGGCGCACTACTTACTGAATTCAACCCATACTCCTGATTGCTGCAAGGTGGTAAAGAGGGTAAATTGTGCACAGGCACATGCGGCAGCAGGTTGCCATCAGGTTTGATTTATGCCTCTGCGTTGAGTGAGCTCACAACTGGGGTTGGGGACGTGAGGTCTGCACCTGAAGTGGAAGCCCTGGTGGGCCCACACAGTCCATTCTGACATTGTGTTTCAGGCCATAAAGGACCCATTCTCAAGTGCATTTGAGCAAGGGTCCTTTATAGCTGAAACATGTTTTGGTTAATAAACAGTTGTTTTCAGAAAAGTACCGTGGTGGCTTGTTCTCATACCACTTCAGTGAAGATTCTATTGGGAACATGTAAATTGAAAATATTTTTGCCCTTTTTTATCCACAACGTCAATTGTTTCTATTTGACTCTTTCTAGATTATCAGTTTCTAAGGGGCTGATTTATTATTATGTAAAAAATCTTCTTTTTTGGTGCATCTCACATAATGAGGCAGACTTTCTCTTGTTTTTTTTTCCTTCTCTGGAATTTATCATATGTATTTATTTTGACATTTGAGAAACCATGCTTTTAGTGTTTCTGACAACAATTAAATAATTAATACAATTTGTGAACCTACATAATTATACATTTGGGCAGATTTTTTTTACATTTTAGTGATATTCTAGAATCTAGATGAATAATGGGAATATATCAAATATCTCTCAGGCATTGGACAAGATCTTTTAAGTATCAACAACTTCAAGAAGCACAGAGCAAGCCTGCAAGGGAGGAAGATGGCTCTTGTGGTTAGCGGAGACTTTCTGGTAATTTCTCATTTGTATTTAGAAGTTACATTTGCCTTATTATATCAGTGCAGAAAGAAATTTTTAAAAGTCACTCTTTAAAGGGCAGTAATATTGCAAGTTCATATTTGTTGATGGATCACCTACAGATAAACTGTTTCTTGTTAACAAATATGCTATGAGAGCAGTTTTATCCAACAGTCCTGTAGAGAGCCATGAATGGCATTTGACCTCTGTAAGAACTAAACCCATTGTGTTATACATGGTTTTTCTGTTATCTGCTATGTAAACATGACCCTTTTTTACCCTGTTCTGCTTTAATGGCTGTGCCCATGACTACTACACAGTTGTAATAGTATTTCAGAAGCAGGCATTCAGTTTTTATTAGTGCAGTATTTTTGGTGTTACTGGCCTTTTAAATCTTATATGATTGAAGCAGTTGCACTTGATAAATGGTTGTTATACCTGAAACATGTCGTGTCAATAAATGCACATTGCAGTTATTCTGCCTTTGGCCGTATCCTTTCCTGTTTTACCTTTAAACTGTCTTTAAGTTTGGTTTGAAGACCCTATCAATGGTATTTGCTTTAGGTCGGCCATAACAGCAAAATGTAATACAGGTATACAATCTGTTATGCATGTGTGCATGCAAGAAGGCAACTTATATTCAAATATTAATATTTGTCAGCATGACCAGGGAAGGTAAGGAGAGGGTGTGCAGGGAGCGGGTGTGGGCCGGCGGGGCCCAAAAAAGCTGGGGCCATAAGGTTTTTCCCCGGTGTCCCTCTGGCCCAGCCTGACCCTAAGGGCAGGAATCAAAGTCCAAACAAACATGGAGCCTATTATCTGTTTTGATTCCTTCCACCCTGCATAGTAATCCGTTTTTTAATATTTCAGACCATTGGTCATTTCCATTGTGTCAAGGCCGCCGGGAGCACGAAGAGACGCGTCTGCTCCCGGCGGCGAACAATCTAAAATGGAGGCACCCAGTCGGCCCACGTGGACGCTGGGAAGCCAGCGTCGCAACGCCAACGCATGTAAAAAACGCATGCGCAAACACGCCGGCGCAAGCACGCCGGCGCAAGCACGCTGGCGTAGCGACGCCAGTGACGTCACTATGCGCCAAATTCAACTATAAAAGGGCACCCAGGACGCCAGAAGGGCGCCCATGAATAGGTTCTGCTACCCTGAACCTGGGTTCCTGTTTTCCTGTATCCTGAGTCCTGATTCCTGCTCCTGCCTTGATTTTGACCCTCTGCCTGGACTCTTGTTATTTGATCCAGTTCTGCCTGCCACTGAACTCTTGTCTGGACTTTGACCTTCCACCTTGCTTAACCCTTTGGATACTGCGACCGTGCACCCTCAAGAGGGCTTCCTCCTTGATCCAGACTACCTCCCTGGAGGGAGCTCCCGGCTCCCTGACACATTGAAAATGAATTTATGTTTGGCCTAGTCATACAGTGTAACATCAATTTTACATACCTGGATTTTAATTTTTTCCTCAATTTACACGTTTTTTTTTTTTGTCTTTTGACACCAATTTAAAATGCATAATGAATTTTCCTGATTTTCACTTTACACCATTTTTTTTCTGGTCCCCTAAAAAATGTAACATGGCGGTTCTATTATATTTAAATTTGAATACTTCTGGTGATGCCCTCTTACAACTACTTATCTTCCTACAGTGGACCCGGCCAAGTGAATTGTGCTTTTAAAGGAACAGTAACACCAAAAAAATTAAATTGTTTTAAAGAATGACAATATAATGTAGTATTGGTAAAACTGGTAAAACTGATGTGTTTGCTTTAAAAACACTACTATAGTTCATATAAACAAGCTGCTGTGTAGCAATGGTGGAAATTGAAAAAAGGCTATATGGCACAGGTTAAATAATGGATAACAGATAACACCATTATGTTCTACAGAGCTTATCTGCTTTCTGCTGTGTAACCGGAGCCTTTTCTCCTTTGGATGGCTGCCCCCATTGCTACACAGCAGCTCATTTATATAAACAATAGTAGAGTTTCTGAAGCAAACACAGCAGTTTTACCAGTGCAGGGAAACACTGCTTCATGTTTTTATTACTTTATTACACTTTTTTGATGGTACTGTTCCTTTAAAAACAGAAAACTCACCCCACTGGAGAAAGGCTGTTGGGACAATGATAAGGGGACTTTGCCTTAGATTAAGAGTTAGTAATACATTTTAAAGTAAATTGTAACTGGAAAAATATTTGCAATGAGCACATTTAAGATGACCATCGATGCAAAGATGGAGAAAATTGAAAATTGAGAAAAAAATTTCATACCATGGCGATTGGTCATTTAGTCGATCGGACAAGTTCGATTTCTATCAGCTAAAGATAATATCATCTGACAATATCAATGGGTAACTGTCACTACTATTTATTTGTACATAACACACACAGCTTTTGTACAGTCACGGCCAGAACTTTGTCTGATTCATCTGCATGTCTATGGCCAGCTTTACACCTTTGTGCAAATTAAATATAGCTTTTGCAGACCAGGAAACTGCTTATTGACCACTTTTGCTGGTGGAATTGGTTGCTATGTGATAAAACTTATTAAAAAAAATAAAAATTTCATAATTGTCGCTCTTAAAGAAGAAGGAAAGGCATCGTACACTTGGGGGTGCCAAATGTTAGGCACCCCCCAAGTGATTGTATTAACTTACCTGAAACCCCGGGCTGGTGCTCCTATCAGCAGGAATCTGCATCGGCCTGGGGTTATACCAGTGAGCACCAAAGAGCAATCCACTTCCGCCTTCTTCCTGGGGGCAAAGCATGCACAGTTTAACAAATAGCCGACTTTTATGTTAAAGTACAGCTTATCATTCTACTGCGCAAGCGCAGCCGCGTGAAGAAGATGGAAGAAGATTTCTCCGTACTGTAGTGCTCACTGGTATAATCCAGGGCCGGTGCAGTTTTCTGCTGATAGGAGCACCAGCCCGGGGTTTCAGGTAAGTCAATACAATCACTTGGGGGTGCCTAACATTTGGCACCCCCAAGTGTACGATGCCTTTCCTTCTCCTTTAAGCATGCCTTTTAAGTGCACTATGCACAATTAAATTTGCAATGCAGTCAATAAACAATATTACATGGATGAATGCATTTTTTCCGTTTACAGCTTTTATCACATTTTCTTCGTTGTGTTTACTGGCAACAATGGGAAATTGTATTTCTGTAGTTAGCAGTGCTCTGAAAACTGAGCCTAATACAGTATGCAGCAAGAAAGCAAGTTTGGTAGGAATAAGTATGATTAATCTACATAAAATCCTGATCCAAAGTAAACTGGCAGCACCACAGCGACACAGTATGGCTTAATAACAAACACTGTGCTTTGTGCAAACTGCAAAGTCCACTTTTCAAATGCAGTTTTTTCCTACCAGAATTCTACTGTCATTGTAGCTTCATGCTAAGTTCCATTTAGTGCAATTGCCAGCAATCCTCCAAAAAGCATGCTAGTATCTTTGCGCACACATAAATCAAAGCTACCATCGAGGTTGCCATGTAGCTGGCAACATGCTTGGCACACTAATGCTTACATTGTTAATACGGGCATCATTGTGCTGTTTGCTTGCTGCAAGTCAATTGTGCCTATAGATGCAAACCACATGCAGGCTAGTGGTACTGTAATTCAAGGAACCCTGGCATCAAAATGTACATTTGCTCATATTTATCAGGACAGGCTGGATAGCGCTACCAAAAAATGCAGAGAGCATGTATGGGCACAAGAAACATTTTATAAATGGCATTAAAGGCAAATTTTGTGTCACTCTCCATTATTAGCTATATCCTGACTTGTTATAATGGTATGAAGGATTCAGCTTGATTGTGACACTGTGTAAGGTTAGTGCCACATGGGCTGAAGTCGGCCTGCTTAAATACACAGCCCCTATGTGGGCATTAGCTTCTTATCTTGCCTTTATCTAGAACTGTTGTGTCAGCTTGGATGCAGGCACCCTTGGCTAATTTCAGTACTAGAATACAAATTCTTGAGTTACTTTGCAGAAATCCACTACGCTGCTAATGCCAGCGTAGGGGCTGGTTTGTGGCTTGTGTATTTCAGCAGACTAGTTTCAGTCCCCCATCTGGTATTAGCCTTTAATATTCTTCAGCATTCTAGATTGTGTTTTAAAACTATTTGTTTGTTTTTTTTACAGGGGTTCACGCTTTTTTCAGTTCATTTGTTTTCATATTTTTCACCAGAAATAAATACTTTTTAAAATAACTTTCCATTTTTTTTTTTTTATTCTTTTTTTTTTTTTAATTGAATCTTAAAATTGAATGTTCCTGTCTGGCAGTTTACTAATCCAGGCACAGATTCTGAACTGTTACAATTTGCTACATTTTGTTGCTACATTTCATAGCAGCATATGTGCATTAGCAACTGTTGTATCTATTGTAATTCTATTATAATTCTAGTATTTAATGAAACTCAGAAATTCTGCTCAGTGGGGCCAAAGATAACAAATCAACTAAATGTATCAATTTAGGACAGTTCCCAGAGCTGCTTAAATTTAAAAGGCATAAGAAAGTGAAAAATGAAACTTTATATTTGAACAGGGCCGTGTGGACACCCAGAGGCCGGCATCATCCACCTTCCCCCCGCCTTCATCCCACCCCCCCCGGAATGCGCCCACCCACAGGCACAAGACACACGGGGTGGCATTCTCCACCATCTTCCCACCCTCCCAGGATCGCAAGCAAGCACCATCAGTTGATCTTACAGAAGGGTCAGAAAGTGCAGAGATCTGCTTGCCTAGAGCCCAGAGTGCCCCACATGTGGCATTCCACCTCTTTAATTGTGCTGCCCTAGGCCTGAGCCTTTGTGGCCTGGCCACAAATTCAGGCCTGGTCACAAATAGATAACAGAAAGTAATTGAAAAAAGTTTATTTATTCGAGGACACCTGCCACGTGCCTCCTCTTCCTCCGCCATTGCTGTTTCCTAGGGCACGTGCACCCACGTCTCGTTTCTCTCATTGACGCGGACGCGCTGGTGTGATGACGCCAACGCACAAAGGGACACAATAAAATACTAGGGTATAAAAGGGGAATTCAGTCTTGTGCAAACTGCCCATGATAGGTTTATCCTGTGGTGCTTTTGAGCCTTGGGCTATCTGTTTGTTCTTGTTCCTGATTCTGATTGATTCCTGTTGTGACCCCTGCCTGGCTTTTTGACTATTCTGACTTCTGGATCCTGACCCTTACCTGAATACCGACTACCTCTTCTGCTAATTCCCTCTGATTGACTTCCTGGTTTGCCCCTTGCCTGCCTGACTACATTTATTCTCTGCCTGCCCCGACCCGGTCTGATCTGATTACGATTTTGTCTCACATCTTTTACTGTGACCTTCAGCCCAAAAACTCTTGCCTTATAGTTGTGCCCCTCTGCTTGTCTAGAACCCTTCGCCTTGCACCTCTCAAGTAGCTGAAGGCTCCTCCCGAGGCCAAAGGCGGCTGCTACAGGCAGAAGCACGAGCTGAGACCACGGTGCTTGGCATCGGTTCTAGATTTAGGGTGCCAACCGTTACAATTATAAGTTACAGAGAAGTTTCATGACCATATAAAAACAGGAGGCCGAAGGGGTCTGGCCTTGGGGGGCAAGTGTTACATTTGTGCAAGTGTTACATTTGTGCAAGTGTTACATTTGTAACATTTAGTAAGATAGAGAATGATCATAAAAATGTGGACAAATCATTTTTATAGTTGAAAATGGTAGTGTAACTCATGCAGTACCACTTCCAGGAGCTGCCTGAGGCAGTTCCTGCAATGGTGCCCCCCTTGCCCCCATTGTGTATCTGGGGCAGGGGCCTGCTATTGTAGAGAACACAGTTGCACTCTCTTATAGACTAAGACCCAAATGTCCGGTTTAAAAACCAGGAATGCAGCTTTTATTAATTCAGCTTTTTGCCTCACCATTGTTGCAGCGCCCCTGACCACTTCCTGCATGAGTCAAGCATGAGAACCTTGAGTAGAAAATGTAACTCATGGGAGTGGGGGTGGAATCAGTTAAGTCACCTCCAGTGATGTGGGGTAGCTCTGTACTCATGCCACTGTTGGGACCCCTTTTTTCAATTAACAAAAGTTCTGGTATTTTGTATGCATGTTATTCTTTGTAGCATTATAGATTCCATTATTTCATTTCCCTAGTTACCACTATTGCTTCTCTTGTCACGCATTTTTTTTTTACATTTTTGTGTCTAGTTAACCTCTTGGTCCCGAATCTGCTAGTTTGACTTAGATTTAGTTTTGCTTATGCTACCGTATGTGGGATTGAGATGTTCGTTTATTGCATATCCTATTTTTGGTCACTGGGTGGCAGTTGTTCCTTTCTAATCGTTGTTGTTTACTCTAGTCTTTGTAATACATATTGTGGTTATTGTTCTACAAGCACTGGGGGAGATACTTCTTGTGGTCAGTTAAGAGGATGGGGTGGAGTAGCTGCCATTTTGCTTGCCAAATTCTAGAACGAGCTATAGCTGTTATTGAGAAAGAACAATGTTAATGCTTGATAGACCAGGAAAAAGAAGGTTCAAGTGATCTGACCAGTGGATAGTTAGTTAGAAAATGGCCTTTCCTTTTGAGAAATATAACATTTTAAATTGTTACTGTTAATAAGGTTGCTGCATACACTGCTGCCTTGCCCTAGAAAAGAATCCACATTGATTCAGCACCAAAGCTCGAAATGATTCAGTGCCTATTGGGAGGTCAGCTTACTACATTGTTTGTGCACAAGCTGGCAGTTGCAATTTCTTGGTTACCAATGCAGCTGTTCTATATGCATACTATTTTACAGCTATGCACCACAAGAACCTTACATGAAGCTCGACTATCTCTTCTCTTGCTCTAGATAGCAGTTGTGGAAGTTGCAGGCTTTTGGTGTCCTTAGTCACAAGAAGCTTAAAATTCTTTGTCCATTACACATAAGCCCCCCTCCAGGTTTAGGAAGATGGGGACAATGCAGAATTGCAGTATGATTGAAAATGGGTGTAAATATAAACTTTCTGTCACTTTGTTGCTTTTCAGCCTAGAGGCGTACGCATAGAGCAGGCTTTTTGAACTATAAGGCCTTTTAAATTATAAGAAGACGGGTGCATAACTGACTTACTATCAATGCCCAGGGAAATAGGCTAATCGGGCAGTGCACTGAGATTTTACAGTTTATTATCAAACTGCATAGTAAGTTTAGTAGGGATAGAGAAGGCAATCAGAGTATATATATGTAGATGCTGAAGCCATTATGCACTGCTCTGATGGTATAATAGTGTGCTTTGGACACAGTATCCACAATATAATGTGCTTAAAATGCCATTGTCCTATGCACTCATTGAGCCAGATTCAATTCAACAAGTAAAAATAATTTCATGGCTTATCACATGAAAAACCATGGACGAGATTCAATTCAAAGAAAAAACTTTTCTCCAAATTTAGCCTATTCATGTGATAAAGCATTCTGAATTGAGTCTTGTCCATGACTTTTCACGTGATCTCGTCCCAGGATTTTTAATGTGATAAAACTTTTTCTCACTGAATTCAATCTGGCCCATTATGCTGACATTTTCCTTGTCCTACTGAAAAACATGCTGGACTTGCCAGAATAGCCAGTGGCCTTCAACCCCATATATTCTAGGGGTTGTCATTACTCACTGTTCTCAATATAATGTGATGGAGGATGCCAGTATTCACTGCTGCCACTGCATACAGAGGGGCTGCTGCCATGAGGTAAGTTCAGGCAGCAGCAGCCTGCAGGTTACCAGTGGCAGCAAAAAGCTGCTCCTGGTAAATTAAAGAGCCAAAATTGAGATTGCAAATGCGTTCTCTGCACTAGCGATCCAACCAGACCTCAAACCACTCCGACACTTGGTGTGGGGGCAGCAGCTGAAAGGCCACTTCAGATGGCGAAAACCCCAGAAACGCCCCTGACTACATAACATGCTTTTGGTTAACAGTGTTTCATGATTTTGGTGTACAATATGCTAATACCCATGGTACTCTCTAATAAATTGGCTAGTGCTCGCTGCTAGGTTTTCCAGTATCCCTGAACTCACTCTATAATATCTAGATTGCCAGTAGACACCTGCTGCATAGACCCGGAATACAAATACAAAAAAATGGAATGCTAACTTTCTTTAACAGTGCAGACTTTGTAGAGTTAAGTATTCATCTTCAGAGGCAAGCTAAAAGGAGAAGAAGCATAAAAGTTGTTGCTCCTTTGTCCCTAAACTGCCCCAACAATTTAATTCTATACTCTCCATTGTACACGACAGGTCTGCAGTTAGGTCATTCCCTCATTGCTGTATTTAACTCTTGACCCACTCCTCACAGACCTTAACTACAAATAATAATACAGCCAGGGACATTGCACCCATGAGTTGAAAAACTTGCTTTAGGTGGCAGCACTGAATAAGTAACCAGGGGTGGCAAAAAGCTCAACTCAACTGAAAAAGTGTTTGGAAGGTGAACAACCCCCTTTAACCCTTTTACTGCCAAGCACATGATCTGGCAGCTCAGCAGTACAGAGGTTCCTTGTTGCACTAGTGGTGTTTGCCACCGTGCAGTGAGTCCTAGCTGCCCCCATCCCCCTAGGCAATGAGCCTAGGGGGCTGCCACGCCTGTCCTGTGATGTGATCATTGCAGGACCCGAATTTACCTGCTGTTGCCTCCTTCTGACCCTGGACCCAACCATGTGTGATTAGCACTGCCCACTCACTTCCTGCTGCTGATCTCTGTGATCCTGGACCCTCCATCTCTGCAAAGGACCCCTTCTTCTCCTAGAAATGGTAAGTGCCCCTTTTTTTACACATTTACACACATACACTCATAGATGCATTTACACATACATACATGCATTTACACATACACAGTACAATAGGAAGTTTTTTTTATTTATCTTCTGGCTTTTTTTGTTTTTCACACAAATGCACACAGTCACATACACATATACACACATTTATACACTTTTTAGAGCTGTACACACACAGGTATAGATTTTTTTTAGTTCTCAATTTTATCAGTTTCCCTCTTGTTATTTCTCCAAAAAACTGTTGATTTCCTAGCGTGATTATCGGATCAAACAATCTGACCTCCAACCACTTTGCCGGATCAGTTATTTTGTTATTTTATTGATTTGCCTAATTGTATTTGATATTTGCGATTTTATTGCGGTTTTTATGCTTGCATTGTTGTATCTTGTGTTTTTTTAGCATTGTTTGCAATTTGATCATTTGGACTACAAACACATTTTTAGCAATTATGGATTTGTCAGAATGTGTACTTTACAAAATACAAATTCTTTTTAAATAAAAAAGATGGGATAGTTAGGTTCTGTGAGGACTACAGGAAACTGACTACGTTGACAACGATATTGCCTATCACGTTATTTAACACTTTAAATATAGTACTTTAGTGACATTAGGGAACAGAAAAGTGATTAAGCTAATAAAAGTTATTATCTGCATTGCCGATCTAGCTATGCATTTTCACATAAAGAAGGTTATGTTGACCTTATTACCAATGGCACTAGACTAAACAAAGCTAAACTAAAAAACTGCTGGCCATTAGATCAGATTAGCCTGAAAACCTTTATCCAGAAAGTTCAAAATTACTAGAAGACCATCTCCCATAGAGTCCATTATAAGCAAATAATTAAAAAATTTAAAACTTTTTTCCTTTTCCTGTAACAATAAAATAGAACCTTGTACTTAATGATTAATCTGTAATTAATTCTTATTGGAGGCAAAACAATCCTATTAGGTTAACTTTATGATTTTTTAGTAGACTTAAGGTATCAAGATCCATATTATGGAAAGATCCCCAGAAAACTTTAGGTCCTGAGCATTCTGGATAGCAGGTCCCATACCTGTATTCCAACAATGTTTCTTTTAGTTGTTTGTGTTTTTTATAACTTGATGAGCTAACAATGACTTTGCATACATTTTTATATGTGCAGTGTATCAAAATAACTGACTGCTTACATTAAGTACTACTCCTGGAGGAAAAAATCTTCACACATCTACAAATGTGCAAGAAAAGCTGTTATATCAAGAAACTTCTTCAGTGCAAGATAATTCCACTCATCTCAAACTTCAGTTGGATTATTGCAAGTGTTGATATAATTTGGTTACTTCAGATCATATGGAACTGGCGCATCTATACAACCGTTATGATGATACCATTGTGCTACAGAACTGTACTCGTCTCAGGGACTTTAACGTGGATAAGTGAGAAACTTACCTTTTAAAGTAGGAATGTCATGTATTTAACTTGAATCACCTTTTCAGTTTTACCCATAGACTTATTAGAGAAACATGGTCTACCTAATATGCTTACCTGACCTTATTAGCAAGAAATAAACACATAATATGTAATCATATACTTTATTAACAATGATCTAATAGCTTACTCTGGTAATAATTTGTATATTTTCCACTGGTGAATTTGTTTCATTTTTCTTTTTTTCTGTTTTTTAAAAAAAAGAGAATTTTCACCAAAATAGAAAAAATGAAAAATCTGACTTGTTTACCAAAACCTCTCACTACTTTCTTCATCCCTGCAAATCAATTTTAAATGATAGATACAATGTAATTAGAATTTTAAATACAGGTATGTTTCCTGAGAAGTCGCATTTTTTTCAGTGGTGACTGAATGGGGCTGACGTCACATCAAATGATCAAAAGATCAAGATTTTTGTTTTTCTTAAAATCCACTCAACTATGTTTCTTTTAAAGATAAAATTAATTCCATAAAGTGGACAAGATCTAATCAGACTAATGGGTACATAACATTTGAATGGAAACAGGGTTGGACTGGAGCCTTGGGGGCCAACTCAGGCTGCAAACGAAGGACCTTCCTAGCATCCCCGGGGCCCCCCTCCCGACCTTCAGTTACCTGGCCCACTGCGAGGTCAAGCACGGACACTAGTAATGGGCGAATAAATTCGCCTGGTGTGAATTTGCAGCGAATATCCACATTTCGATGCAGGCAAATAAATTTGCGAAACCCACAAAAATTTGCCGGCTCAACTTGCCTTACTATTAAAGAGTTAGAGTTAATTATAATGATTTCCCAAAGTTTTCAAAATATCAGTGAAAACATGTTTTTACCCTTTGGGTGTCCCCTCTGAAAGAAGGAGTTTGCTGGGCCCCAATTTCATTACTCAAATGCAAAAATAGGCTACAGGAAGTAAGAATCATACACAGAACAACAAAACTTTTGTTGCTACTGTGCATGCCCTGTCTCCTCCTCATTTCTGTAAAACAAATGTACTTCTTTTTAAACTTTGGTGTATAAGGTCAAGTAAGTGTATTTGGTTGTCCATATATATTTTATACATAAATGCTTATTCTTTTTGTCCAGGTGAATCTCTTTTCGCTCCATTACTATTTATACTAAATATATATCATAGTCAGTATAGACAAAAGTCAGCCCTTCTGCACCGCTGTTAAGTAAAATAGTTTTTATTGCTTTGGTTCTTCCGAAGGGCAGCATGGCAGTAAATATGCCTGGCTTCTCATCTAATGCTTTCCTTATTGAAGCATTCTCAACAGTCATCAACAGAATAGTAAAATCTGTGTTTTAGCACAATGATTGCTGTGGTTAAGAGAATACTTCAGCAGATGACAAGGCAGTTCCCTCATTTGTGTATACAGCACTTTGCATATTTTTTTCTGTTTAAGGAAAAATGTTGACCATTTCTCATGAATGAGTTATGTCTTAAAGTATGATACTGACATTTTTAGCTCAAACCACTTGGATTCATTCATGTTAAAACTGTATTAGATTTTTCAGAACTATCAGATATGGTATATTTAGTTCAGATCAATCCATTAAAAAAGCATTCTATCAATATTGAACCAACATCAATATTGTTGAATTAAACAGAGAAAATGTATAAAATGTTATTGATTTATAGAATCAATCGGACTTGATAAGCCAGTTGGATAGAATTGTTGAAAACGACTAAAGGCTTTTCAGTTAATTCTATGATATCTCTGTCTATATTTTTCGATTTAAAAGCTTTACATGTAATAGATTAAATACTTTTTTCCCCATTTCATTTAAAGGCTAGGTTTGTAGAAATTCTAGTGCTTTCATGCTTATAATTTTTATATTTGCTTTGATTAAAAGCATTTTTAAAATGAAAATGCAGCAATCGTTCATTAAATGATTTAAAAATAATTTATTGAACATAAATTGCAAAAACATACAACACACTGAAAAACAGGAACAGATGAACACATGAAAGATGCAATTGTCTTCAAAAATGCTCAAAAGTTGGGTGTCAGTCTGCAGCAGGATGCAAGGGTGGTTATCCTCCGAGACTGCCCCCTACAGCAAGGCCCTGGAACTTCACACTAGACAAGAACACATTATGCTTTTGGGTAAAGTGCCAAACACAGGACATCTTTGGTTCTACTATAAATAGCATTAACAATATCATCATGATACACAGTCACAATCCTCCCAGCAACATTGTTTCTGCAGAAAAGAACATCTTTGGTTAGAGATTGTCATTAACCCCTCAACCCCCCCCCCCAAAAAAAAATTCTCTAGTTTTTTTTTCTTTTCTTAGTTTTCTTCATTATTTCCTTCAAATGTGTGAAAACAAATGTAAATATTATCAGGCTTCATTCCTTAGATCATAAGTCAAAGGTTTGTGGACAGTGACATCAGCTAGGGTTTATAAATACCATTGATATATCATTAAATTTTCTTGGAGATAAACATGGTATATTTATTACAACCAACCACAGTCCCTGAGAGGGCTTTCATTTTTAATATCGATCTCTTTGCTTCAAAGTGAATTCTGTTATGTCTGTTATTGATTTCATATGCCAACAGCAATTTGCCATGCCACATGGCCATACACAGATTATAAAATGGAAAATGTTTTGCAATCCTATTGTTCTGTCTACTGAAAAGAATAACTAGGGATACATAAAATGTAATAAGTCCTCAAAACACACAACTATAGCTAGCCAAATGTGTTATCAAAAGCAACTTTGAGTTATTTTTGGTAAAAGTAATATTTTCACCCAAGACAATGTGACAGATTGATTAGTAGCACAACTGTTACCAGGTAAGCATGCCAGTGTTACTAATAGGGAAGAAAGTGGCAAACTGTTTTTATACTTATTGTCATTTTGTGGCCCCTCTTCATCATTACGCCTGTGGGAGGCTTGCCCAACAAGTAACGCATACATGAAGTCTCCAGTTCAGCATAATCCTGAGCTAAATTCTGAATTCGTCAATTCTCTTCTACTAACTCACTAACAATAAGGTTACTATCTTGTTTTAAACCACCCTTCTCACATAATTTAATCACTGGTCTGGCCTAACACAGAGACAGGTATACTGAAGTTTGCCAAACTGCTTGCTGCTATCCAAATTGGTTAGCCTTCTATGGTACAAACTACTGGGTTCAGCCACCTCTCACTTGTAAAGTTTATTAAACCCCATTTAACATGTTCTTGCCCTAGTGCTTACCTTAATGTCCATTTCACACCTATGCAGTTTTTTCCATAGATGTCTTAACAAGTAAAAACGAATGTATGTGTATTTTATGATATTCCTAAACATACATTGTTTGTGAGTCTTGAAAAAAAGATTCAAGAATCTAAAGCAATCTATTCCATACTGAAGATGAAAGAAATAGATAAAACAGAGCACACAGGCTGGTAACCTTAATTTATATTAACTTATAGTTTAATAATGGGTAACATACAGTCAGACAGTGCATTTTTGTAATTTATGAGTTGTTTCCCAAGCAGAAGTGGTTAAAGCAACTGACCACTCCACTTAAAAAAATTGCAAACCATTTTAAAGTTTATGTGCTTCAGATCCTCTCAGTTACTGTACTGGGCTCCAGGAACACCCAAAAGGGTTAAAAATTGCTTTACGTATGGCAGGGATTGTCAGTACCTATAAATCTTTGGTTAATACTGGGGGATCCTGGAGTCATACTATTAACTGGATGGTATCTTAAACTTTTAAATAGCTTGTATTTAAGGACTGAAAATGTTTGCAATACTAATGTAAGATGCTTCTCGCATCTCCCGACCTCCAAGTGTAATTGACACTAAACTGCTTCAAGGTGAGTTAAGTGCATCTTAGACTTTGTATAGAGATAATTACTTTGGTATCTTTCTCCAAATACAAAGAGATTCTTGTTCTTGCAGCAAGTTCTAAATGTCGACTTGCAACCACACGGGAGAGAGATCATATTGACAATACAGATGTGTATTGACATAATTTGGAGCTGGATCCTTAATGAGGAGTTTCCAGTTAAGGGTTGCAAAATTGTATAGGTCCTTGTATTGACCATGTGATGTTCAGGCACCTCCATCCTATTAGTGAAAGAACCTTTATACAGTTTGCCATTGATTCATGTTGGATTACTGTTTCATGAAAATAGCTATGTATTCAAAGTAGATACTTTGATAACTGATTGTCTCTTTCTATTCCCTTAGACAAAGACACTCATTAGTTTGATACTATGTTAAACACACTACAGATAGTGCCACACTTTGACTCTGACCATGGCCTATGCCACACATCTTATCAGCTGGAGTTCAAAGACCTGGAGTTCAAAGACCTGTGATAGGACATAAACGAGAGAGCTTGAGTTGTTGCTTTATGGAAACCTTTCACAGTCCAGAGAAATGTCTGAGGGTCTTGGTAAAATATTACATTGTAGAAGCTAATTAGTAGAAAACCCTTCTTTCACAAATCCATATAAAACAAATTCTTAATAATGCTTGCAAAGTCAAAGAGTAACACACATATATTAACACTATGGCCCCTGTGAAATGAGAATTAGAGAATGATCTGCATTTGTGCAGAAATACCTTTTTGCTGTACAAAATGGTGCATAATAGACTTTGTTAGGCAGTATGGACATTGAATTTGCTGTCTCACTAAAAGTGCATTACCCTTGGTCTCCTTCTATTACATGGGGTACATTTTTGTGCTGATATTTAAATGTTGTTTGCTTATAATAACAGTGCAACATTTCAGTTGATGAAATGCAATTCTAAGTACAATGAGATGAGATCCCCAATCCATGCAATGCCCCTGCACCTGCAGAAATATCTCTGGTAGGATCCATCCTTAATCCCCACGCCTACAATCAAGGAAACAAAAATTACAGTACTGTAAGAAGCAGACTATTTTCATGCATTAAATTATCATGACGTTATCCCTTATACTGCTACCCTTCTCAAATTACAATTTAAACACATAACAAAAAAATATTTCCATAGGACAGGTTAGAAATTAACAGGAATGAGCAAAATAAAGGATATTTGCCTCTCATTGCATTAGAAGGCCCCTAGAAGGAAAGAAGACATAAGAACTTCATGTCTAAATATGTATTTCCTAAATTTCCTTCAATTAGGTAATTCCTTGCACATTCAATGTGTTTCCCATTTTACGCATCAAAAAAAGAACATGCCACACACCTCTGCAAAAAAAGTAATAATTTAACAATAGAAAGCTTCAAGTCACAAATTCAAAGACTAGCTAAGTATGTTCACATAAACTATACATTAAATATTTTGAGGTATTTCAGAGAAAATTGTCATAGGCTTGAAAGGTCTGTGCTGAAAGAGTGCATTTTTAATATTGTCAAATCTTAGAGAGGGTGTGGTTAAAGTTAAATTTTAGCTTAACTCATAGGTGGCATTAAAGTAGGTGCATTTGACCTGAAAGAGACTAAATGAGCCTCTAATATTTGCTTTCGGAATGCAAACAACTGTCGGCTGCTCATGAATAACAATGAAGAGGCTGAACCTTTGATTAAAGCTTATTCCATGAAAAGTATTATGCATTCTAAACAATTTATCTAAAACCAGATATACCCACTGAACCACATAGATCAATTTAAGAATGTATTTTGTGCAGTCTAAAAATATGTCAATGTTTAGAAGAAGTCGTTTGAAAGGAGCTAAACTTTTAGTGAGACTGTTATCTTTTGGGAACGAACACTGAGAGACTTATTAATTATCAGTTATGTTCAGAAATGGCAAGAGAAATGTAAAAAAAAAAGTGTGAGTTTTTTTTTACACAACCCCCAATTGGGTTGTTTTCAAAAAATAATATGTTTGACAAATCAGCCCCTAAAATCTAAAAAGACAGATATGCCAGACACAAATTATCATTTTTGGCTTAAACCTTCATATTCACATATTCAAAATGATTATTTCGTATTGTTTCATTAGTTCTATTTAATTGAGCCTTTATTTGATTGCAGAATGGGTAGACATTTTTATGGTCCCAAAATAAAAAAATACATACACAAAAAAAGTGTACATGTTAAAAGTGGTCTCCAAATAAATTATATTTTAAAGAGGATGCTACAGACTTTTGTTTATATAATTTGTGAAACAATTTAATAATTTGTGGTTTTCCTTACAGAAAATGAAATTTAAGAAATATCCTGTCTCCTTTACAATCCCTCTCCTTAGGTGCTTGAATATCAATGGGATGACTCAGGTAACTAAGCAATACTAAAGACAAGCCTGCATGTCGCTCCTGAAGACCCAGCCAGTATTATTTTCTCATTGAAGATAAAATAGTTTATAACACTGAAATCCACTTGGACAGCCCACACAATCGTGTCTATCTGATATTACAAAGATCTAATCTCCATTTACTGCTTGCCTTATGTTAAATGGCACCCTGTACAAAATAGTCAGTAACCCCTGACAATGAAAAAGACAGCATGCAACATTTACAAATCATATATCTCTTTCAATGCACATTCATAATAATACTCAACAATATTGATTTCACTGTCATTTGTGTGTGTATATTTAGAAGATCACACATTTGACAACCCATTCTATGAAGAAGCTTGTGTGGCCACAGAGGGGGAACACCCATTGACCCCTGATTTGACTGATAGTAATTAAGGAAAACATGTTCCTTCATATCTCTGCACTGTGCAATACTGATTGGCACATTAAATAGAAGATGTACCACTTTATATGGGTATTGAAGGTCAGAGAGGAATTCCATGGCCATATATTTCTACAAATGCTGGCATTCTGAGGTGATCTGCAACATCCTCATGATCTATAGCAAGGGGCAGATTACTGTATTTTTTTTTTTTTAATAACATACACAATTTACATTACTAAGCTCCTATAGTAACTGATGATATTGCTCATATGTTTACAGGGATATATTTTAAAGGTTTTATATGGCTCCTCTGCATTAAAATGCATTTCCCCATGAGGATGCGTTTCTCAGACACTGAAGACCTGTCTCTATGCACAGGTATACTTTCCAGTGAATCCAGTGTAGAAGGAAATAGATCACAAGCAAGTGCTCTTCCTTCTGAGTAGACATACTGTAGCTTTAGTTCCATTTACAATCTGTCAAGAAAAATTCTGTTAATCCTTTACCCAAGTGTAACCAAACAAGTTAATTTCTGAGAAAATCCCCCCAGGATATTACTTAGAGAATCATTAGAACATTAATGCTGAAAGGCAAATTGCTCTTATAGCAGTAGACAGTACAATCATCAAAGATCTAGCATCTTATATGAGCACAATACACAATAGAGCAGTTATCAGAAATGTTCTTGATGTAGGCCATATGTGTATAAAGAAATATATGAGTCAAAAGCCAATCTTGATTCCTTCATCATAATGAGAAACTTATAGGTTGATATAAATTTTTCATTTCTGGTTTATGCATACAAAATCTTTTGTTTATTTCTAGCATTAGTGCCCTTTAGTCCATGTGTGTGTGTGTGTGTGTGTGTGTGTGTGTGTGTGTGTGCCTTTAGTCCGTGTGTGTGTGTGTGTGTGTGTGTGTGTGTGTGTGTGTGTGTGTGTGTATATATATATATATATATATATATATATATATACACACACTAACACTAAATTGTTACATATGGTAATTAGGATACTGAATGATTACAATCTTAACTAAAAGTGTCTTTCTGAAAAAAGCTATAGTCAACCTGCCTTTAATGTTTTACTTTGCACACAATCTTCATTTCTGCCTTAAGATAAACACATATATTAGACTTGCTATTTAAAAAATGTGAAAAACTTGGGTTTAGAATATATACGTTTCATTTAAAGCCAGTGGAAATATGGCACAATTAGCAGTAAAAAGTGCATTTCAGCACAGACCAGGCAAGTAAGAACAAAATCTTTGGTATCAAGTGTGATTTTTCAACCACTAATCAAAAATTCAAGTGAGGTAGCCTTTTCCTTGAGGTTCTCACTAGAAAAGTCTTTTATGTCCACTTATTGTGGAGCAGTAGGGAAGTAAAACACCAGCCACTTGCACCAGGTTTAATATTTTACTTCTCTGTCCGGTTTATGAATCCTTAGATTTTATGGGAAAAACATTTTTGTTTCTAGGATATTTTTTCTTTGGCAAAACAGATTTTCAGATTCATTTTTTTTTCTAAATTCATTTTCTGTTCATTTTCCTCTTTCCATTCTTTAAGGAATCTTTTTCTCTTCTCCAAACAATAAGTAGATTTTTTTTTTTATTTCTTAATTGGTTGCCTTTTTTTGTGAAAGGTTTACTTTTCAATTTTCCCATTTTTGTATATATTTACATTTATTAATTTCAATAAAGGTGCCTACTTGCTAAGCACACAATTCACCTTAAAGTAAATCAAGTTAAGCCATTTTTTTTCAAACACACAAGTGATGGTACAGTTACATATATATATATTTACCCGCATCATTTTGATAAAGTTCATTAACCTCTTGATCACCATCACCTTCCCATTTTATACAGATTTTAATTCTCTGCCTCCTACAACTAAAATGGGGCAGGTATGTTGAAATGTTGTCTTCTTCAAGAACAAAGGATCCTAAAGAGCTCTTCAGTATTAATGAGGTTCAAAAGAGTATGAAGTCTTTTTTAAATGTCACACTTATGAGACACCTTGGAAAGTTTAATTTATCTTTGGTATAGTACCATCTCCTATAGACAGCATTAAGGCAGTTGTTATTGGCACTAAAAACTGACCATCCTATGGGAATAAAATCAACTAGTTGTTTCCTTTTCAAACTTGCACAAAGTCTTTTCTCCAAAATGTACATGATATTGTATTTTTTGTCAAATCATTTGAAAAGGAAATTGTATTTAAAGAAATTCCTCTGTTGTAGATCTGGGTTGTGATGCTTTCTGAGGTGGTTTGTAGTATTATGGATCAAAATTATATCAGTATAGCCACTTTCTCAATAAAAATGAACTTAAAAGTGAACAAAAGGGAAGCTTTACTTATCCGGTTAAAATGTGCTTGTAGAATCTTTAGTTTTAGATGTCCTCTCATTATTTTTTGTTCAATTTCTTTGTAGATCATAGATGACATACTTTGCCTCTCTTCGCTGAAAAACATATTTGGAATTCTGAAAGAGCAGCAAGTTAAATGTGCCTCCTTTTACAGATGTGGCCTGATTTCTTTTTTTTTTTTTTACAATAATTAGGTATATGGAAGTCATAACAGCTACCTTTGTTAATGAAAATCATGAATTCATTTTCGATTTTAAAAATTGCATATTTTGAGTCCAGCACATTTTTGCCATCATAATTCATATGTTGTATTGATTTATTTCATTTTAAAATGCCTTCAACCTTATTTTATAGGGAGCAAATATGTAGTGCCCACAATTTGTCTCCTGCAGCAGGAATTATTTATGGTTTTGTTTGGTTTTGTCTGATGCAACTGGGGATTTCCTGGAAAAAGATGACAACTCATGCTTTGGAGAAAGTGCTTGTGGATGCAGAAGGTATTCCAGGATTTGACCCTGGCTCTTCTAGCCACCGGTTCATGCATCGTCGACGTGCATTCATGAAGAAATTACTGACTGTGTTAAGCTCCAGGCCTAGCTGCTGAGAGATGGTAATCTGCATTTCTTTGGATGGACGCTTGTTTTCTTTGAAAATGGCAATCAAGGTCCGTCTCTGAAGGTCCGTGAAGACCAGCCTTTGTTTTTTGGGCTGAAGGTTGCGGTCCTTTTGCTGTTCTTGTTCTTTGCGTTTACAAGCTAAAGCAATGAGAGATAAATAAGAAGTTTTGTTAGATTTAAAAGTGAAACTGATGCCATTATAAAGCACAATCCACAAATTTTTTTTGAAGGCTGTGGTGCTTATTTGTGAACGTTGAACAGAAATGCTCTAGTGCGGCACCCCAATTACTGAGTAAATTGCCATGATCATTCTATGCCATGTGGAATACTAAAATCAAATCTGCCCAATGTTAATAAAGAAGCCCCAGTTATTCATGTATATAAAAATCAAATTGTATTAAATTTTAATAGTTGTAGTGAATTCCTAATGTATTTTACATCATTAAGCGAATGCTGTTTTAGTTTTTCCTGTTACATCTTTCAGCTTGAAAAGGGTCTAACTGAAAACCTCATGTAATATTTAAAAAGCAGTGTGGAAAACAATTATTCTGAAGAAAAAAAGTTCAGCGTTCTGACTGGGATTCTTAATGTTCCTGTCTGAGTCTCAAAAGTCTGACACCATTGACTGAACAGGCATAGAATCTCTTATCTGTAGACCTGTTATTCAGAACTATGGGAAGGCCATTTTCCATAGAGTAAATTTTAAGCTGTAATCAGACCTTGTACTTCATGTTACTTAGGCTGCACAAATCCATGTTTTTGGCACAACAATCCTACTGTGTTTATTATATGTTTAAATGATTTTAGCAAATTAGGCTATGGAGATCCACATTAAAGAAAGATCCCTTATCCAGAAACCCCAGGTCCCAAGCATTCTGGATAATAGATCCTATACCTGTATCCTATACCTGTATCTGTACCATTGCATGCAGATAATGGAAGAACTGAGGCAAGTTACTTGTGACAGGCATACAGAACTATTACTATTTGCTGTCCTGTGCATTTTGGATGCCTTGGATAAAAAAAGCAAATTTTTATTATTTAAACCTATTAAATAACATTGGTTTTTAACCAAAGTGGTTAAAATAATTAATAATTTTATAAATACAAATGTGCTTATAATAAAACTAGACTATTCTAAATTACTTAAACTGGGCATACACTCAGCAACTGGTTGGGTTATGACGTCAATTTTGTACATCTATATTTCTGTATTGCCACTTGGGAAGCAAGATAGGCTTATGTGTGACCCTATCAGTCCATGATTATCAGCCAGCTCACAAATTACAGACCCAGCACCCATTAACTCCCTCTTTGCTCTAGCTGAATGAGAGGACCATCACACGGGAACTGAATGTAGTGAATAATTCTATAAAATAGGCCCCTAAAATCATTGTGTGTGGTTCCTGGGCATTTGGCAATCCGCTACCTCTATTTTAGATGCAGGTTAAAGCACATTATATCCAAATTCTTATCCAGTTTTATCATGCACTAACTGAATATGAAGATTACAAAAAAACTATTTTGACTGCACTTACTATGCTTTTCCCTCTGCTGCTTTGCATAAACTAGTAATGTTTAATAGTAAGAGATGTGAGATACCAGAAACATTGCGCTTTTTGAAAGCAAAATGAAAGCAAGTGAACACACACAGGCAAAAGGTTCCTTTGATGATCAGTCATTGTTTCTGCTTTTTGCTGACAATGCACAACCTAGTTCTCCCTCGATCCGTCTTAATGCTGCTGCCTACAAAGAAAAATCAATCAAAACTTCAGCCACATATACTTACAGCTGAATGTGAAACTTTCACATGTATATACTTCTTGCAAAAGAACAGCCTTAATTGAAATTGTCTTTAAAGGGCCTGTAGGACAATAAAATAAAAACATTTTGTATGCATTTATTTTAAATGTAATTTGCTGTTTTCCTGCATTGGTTATGCATATGTTGTGTATTTGTTTATGAAGCTACTACTATGTATGCTTGGGAGCTACAATTCAAGTCTCCATTTTGGTAACTTGCAATCTAGTGATGTTTGGGCTGACAAAAAAATCGATCTGCACCAAACCCTAACTCAAGCAATTCCAATCCAAACCCTACCCAATACCGGCACAGTAGCTCTATTTATAGACCCGTGCCTGATAGACCTGCCCACCTCTGATGTCATGGAGTTGAGGCAGATACACATCTATAAAAAGAGGCTGCTTGGAGGTGGAAGCCAGTAGTGTAAAGTTGCAGGGAGAGTGGAAGGAGGAGCTCAAACCACACCTACCCATGACCTGGCAATCTTCTGCTGAAGTTGGCCCAGGCCCCCAGCCTTTACAACATCAGTTGGGACAAAATAGGACAAGGTTCAAACTGCAAAAAATGAGTGAGTGAAGTGACTTACACCTACCTGAAGCTCACTAACATGTCTGAATGATGATGCACAGGCAGGTGGTGGGAAGCTGCAGGGCAAGAAGTCTATACAACTGTATGATCTGTAGCAAAGATGTTAGGGCCTGATGAGTTTAAGAGGTCAGTGGAGTACTTGGGGTATGGGTATTGGAGGGTTTGAGCTCAGAGTCACTGAAGAGACTGTGGCAGGAACTGTCTGTGGATAGATGCCAGGACAGGGGGCTTTGTTGTGCTCACATTTTGGATAGTGCTGGGAGCTGTGCCCTGAATATTAAAGCAAGCTTTGTGTGTTCAGCTTGGATAACTTGGGAGCCCGGCTTGAGGATGTTGAGATGCTGTGGATGCCGGTTGCAACTCTGTGTGAGCCACGGTGAGTTAGCCTGAAGGAAAGTATCGAAAGGCTCCAGCATGTGTACCCTGTGTGAGGACAGGCATTGTCCATAAGCCTGCTACATGGGAGCAACTACATCTGTCCATTTGGAGAGGTATTTGGGTAGGTGGCGCTACCTGGAGAAAGTTTAAGAGTTCTTGAGGAAAAGGGACTGTGACTCTGAAGTGTGACTTGGCAGTGTGGCTGGTAAAGACTGTGCAGGATTGGGACTTTACCACACAGGATCCCCACAGCAGGGGCATTATTAAGATTTGTATTTTAAATGCAATTTGCCTTTCTTCTATGTTCTTTATTCTTATATAAATGTGTATCTGTTTTACTGGAACTGTGTGTTTATTGTGCCTAGTGGGGACACCCATAGGTGCATCCCAGGATCCCGCTAGGTGGACCCTTTCATTTAGTAAAGGGGAATCAGGACCTGTGTATAATAAGATATTAATGATATACCTGTATATCCTATAATACATGTGGTGTCAAAATAGGGTTGTAACTAGCTTTATTAAAACCAGTGTTCTAAAAAATGAGGAGGCAAAGAATCCCCCCCCCCTTAAAGATTTACTTTTGATCACAAACTCAATTAATGGGAAGAAAGTGGCCAAGAAAAAAATCATTCTTTTATAACATAACATATAACAAGCCGAGTTAAAGCAAATGTTTATATTGAACCACAGAATAGAATGAAGGTAGAAATGTAAGCAAATACATACCCCCATAGGTTATAAAAGGCATAAAGTTTTTCCAGGTACAGTAATCAATACCAACCAATAAGATAAATGCTTTTCAACAGGTATTCAGTAAAAGCTTTCTGCTGACTGGTTGCAAGAGGTGATTAGACCAGCAGCGACCTATTACAACATTTCCCAAAATAATATAGAACCATTAACATGGAAATAGTGAGTCAATTATCTTTCACCCAGTTCTGTGCAGAGGAAGTTAGGCAAACCTTGGTACATGCAGTACCTCCTCTTGTGGGTGGTGCACAGATTCTCTAGAAAGCAGAGAAGCTTCAAGACCCAGAATCCATAAGTTCACAAAGAAACAAGGTGAGTGAGGAGTTACATTACAACATGAGCCTAAGTTGGGTGGAGAACTGGTCCCTGTGAACACAGTCAGACTATAATGGTTTGTTTCAATATGTGGAATCAGGTATGTCTGTGTAAAAAATAGATATATATGTTTATTTTTGATGGTTTATATAGTGTTTACATACCTTCTCTACATAACCCCAAACTGACTGACTTCATGTCAGAAAAATATATATTTACCCTAAACGGCTTTTACACACTTTTTTTTTTTTGTGTGTATAAGATCCGGTCTGAGAGCACCTAAACTGGATGAGCATTCAAAGTTGCCTTTTATTGTATTTGTGTTTCATTGCTACAACATACTGCATTCTTTTGTGACACATGTTCAGGGCTATATTTATATATTGGTAGCCGAGGTCATGTGCCTAGGGTGGCAGCATTAACGAGATGAATGCTTATATAATTGCAAATTTTTATTTTTAGACATTAAAAAACATCTCCAGCAGCCACCAGAAATGACTACCTGCATCAATCTAGCGGCAGAGCTGGGTCCGGGTGTGTGTGAGCTAGTGTGAGGTTTGTGGGGGATGAAGTCACTTGTTTGTACAGTAGTATGTGTGACATCACTTCCACAAATGGGGCGCAATTAGGTCTGGTGTCTAGGGTGGCACCATAGCTAAATACAGCACTGTGCCCATTCAAAGAACAAAAGAAAGAAGATTTCTTTTGGAACACACACAAATGTACTGTGCATTTAAAAAATATGTATATACATTTATTTTTTGCTCTCAGCATGTGTTTTTAAACACATAAAAAAGACACATGCATAAGAGCCAAAGTTTAAAGAGCAAAACAATGACCAAATATTATTCCTATCATAGGGTAATGATTATGCACCAAGTAAATGAGGTAATGTAAAAAAAACAAAAACAAAAACCAGGATATATTTTCCGTTTAGATATGTAAGGAGGGCTGATTCAGCACAAGTAGGGCAATGTTTTAAGATCACAACCAATGGTACTTCTTGGGGGCTAAGATCTTTCCAGAGTGTATAATATGTTCAGACTATCTACAAGTTATCTGCACAAAGAATGCTCTATTGTCAGCTTGTTTAACATATCCAAGTTACCATGTCCTTAGAAAACCCTTTGAAACAATTATTTGGTTGCTGGTAAACTAAATGAATATAAACTAGTAAAAACTGTTTTGTGTTGACAATAGCTAATAACATTAAAGTGTGTTAAATGAGCAACAGAGCCAGCATCCTCTGTGACAAAGGGATTTTGTTTTGTTTCCATGGCCTATTACACAGTTGTGTACTTATTTAAGAGTTCTTGAAAATAGAAGTCACCGATTCATGAAAATGAAGAGCTCCTTCAAGGTAATAGGGAGGTAAATGGTCCTGTAACTCCCAAAGACAAATTGTACCACCCATAGAGAAATCTATGGAGCATTTTAAAATGACCTGATGCCTTTGTATACTGTCCCTTACTGCTTCTTGATGTCATTCTTATATTCACAAGCCCTCCTTTTCTTCTATTTATTAAACCTTTGCAATTATCCTCCACCATTTGTCTGTAATATAACCTGCAATTTTCAACACATTTTAGTTAAATGCAAGTTATTTGCTGAAAAATACAAAAGGCGTGACAACAATTCTGACAAAGATTATCTGCTGTCCTTAAGTGGGTCGTTTAACCGTTCCAGCTTATTCATAAGGGCATATACACAAAGAGGTGTTTTCCTTCCAAGGATTCTGTACAGACCCTCATTTATTTGCCTTTTAATATATTGATTTTGTATTTATTTCTTCCAGTACACATGGCTGGATTCTTCATAAAGCCCTATTTCAGTGCAGCAAGTCAGGTTGATATTTCAGAAAGGTAGGAAAATTATATTAAATGTGCCTGGTAAAATAAAAAACTCTTGCATATTTAAGCAAATGTTTCCATATGCAACTGGACAAACAATTTATTTTGCATACACTTACATCTTCCTCACACAGAAGAAAACTGGAAATGTTGATTGAAAAAATGGAAGTCTGCAAATGTGTATGCTCCCCCACTCCAAAGAATAAATCAACGGCTGTCAGAGGCTATCAGACTGCCACTATATCATTCCTTCCATCACCTACAAAAAGCTTACTTTGCTCACCAACCCCTTGGATGTTGCTCATGTGTTGTTCCCCAACTCTTTTTACATTTGAATGTGGCTCAAGGGTAAAAAACATTGTGGAGCCCTGCTTTAGACCCCGAGGATGCTACCTACAATTTTTGCAAGAAAGTCTGCAAAATCTTCTGTTCTCCCCACTAAAACATTCTTAATACATTAATGTAGCAGGTGGAAATAAAAGGTGGATGAGTAACAAATACTAAGAGAAAAGCATTGCAGGAGGGCATTTTTGGCAGGTTGGCTGAAGGTACTGTAGGTTTTGCTACCACCCAAAATTTTTCCCATGCCGCCCTGCTCTATGACTGCCTACACTTCCGGAAGGGAGGTGAAAATTCTGAGTGGGCCACAGCCTCCTTGTCCAGACCCCCCCCCCCTACTGAGTTCCAACCTGCATGCCAAGAAATAAAAGAAGTAGTGAGCCACAGGAACCATGTACTCAAACATCAGCTAGAAACCCAAATTTCATCCATTTGCACAAAATCTGAACTAGCAAGATTGATAAGGAGCTCGTATTTTTTTATGGTAGGGAATGTATATATGCTAGGGAATTAACCATGCTCTCTATATACACACACCAGAATAGAATTAATGCAATTCGTATGGCGTCCAGGTTTTTAGCTTCTAAGTAATAGATCCAGGCAGCTGTGCTGTGTCTATTCCCACAGGAGTGTCTCCACTGAATCAAATCTTTGTTGTCCTGAATATGATATAATCAGTGTAAGTAATATAATATTCAGTATAACACAGTGAAAGACTTTTGAACAAAGTTTACTACGAGAGTACGGACCTGTTCAAATATTCTCCACAAAGAGCCATGGGTAGTGTACATGCCCTTGCCCAGGTTTTAGCTACTGTATAAATACTAATGTACAATACTTAATTTTGCATTGAAGTCCACCATTCACAACTCATATGCGTGTACTAGGAATATCAGTTGATTCAGTGAACTGGCACACTATCTACCAATGCACAATATCTTATGCATCTGGGCAATGGATTTTACACGCCCCTAGATATTGCAGGCACAAGAAGACTGTGTATGTGAGCACAGTATGTACTTAATATCTGACCAGACGCAAGTGTTATAGAGCCCCCTTACATTTTGCACATGTTGGGGCACATTTATCAAGGGTCGAATTTCGAAAAAACCCTCGAAGTTAAATCCTTCGAATCCGAATATCAAATTCGAAGGATTTCGCGCAAATGCTTCGATCGAACGATAAAATCCTTCAAATTGAACGATTCCAACAATTTTAAGCGACCAATCGAAGGATTTTTATTTGATCAAAAAAATGTTATAAAAGTGCTGGGGAAGGTCCCCATAGGCTAACATTGAACCTCGGTAGGTTTAAAGTGGCAAAGTATTTTTTAAAGAGACAGTACTTCGACTATCGAATGTTCGAATAGTCGAACGATTTTTACTTTGAATCGTTCGAATCAATCGATTTGATCGAATTTGACCCATTCGATGGTCGAAGTACCCAAAAAAATACATCGAAATTCAAATTTTTTTTCATTCGAATCCTTCACTCGAGCTTAGTAAATCTGCCCCGTTGTATTATTATAAATAAAGTACCCCCTGTTGTAACATATAAGGGTATTAGAGGTGACCTTGGGGTTCCATGACCTTTAAAATCCATTCAGTCTTTTTTTACAATAGCGGGTACTTTATTCACTATATTGTTATAAAATAAATATGCACTACACTAATACATATATTGATATTGCAACTTGGGTATTTTATTAGGAAAATGAGCCTCCAAATCAACAATTTATTTTTGTGTTTTTCTTTCCTTCCCCACAATTCATTGACTACAGCAAGGACTTTATATCTCTAGAGAATGATTTTCAAATGATGGCAAAGAATTTGCCTGCAATGCAACTTTGGCGTCTTCCTAAAGATCTATTTTATCGACAGGCTCTTGCACCCACTCAGCCATATGTGTGACAATAGATTTTTCTGTCCTACTCAACTGGTTCGTATACAGAAGTTCTCAAATTTCCTGCTATGGACTGCTTTTGGTCTATGACATAACTCATTGTGTGCAGACAACCCTGAGATTTAATACAGTGTTCTCCACTCATCCCTTTCATGTATGCCTTGCTCTATATGCAAGATTTCCAGTCAACCTTATTGAGAAAAATCAATAATACAGTTCTTGAAAGAGCAGTTTATATTCATTTGGGAAAAAATAATGCACAAAACTATAAATAAACCTGTGTAGCACCCATAAGGTTTACTGAATAAATTCACAATAAATGCACCATGTTGCTTTATATATGTACTGCATATGTGTGTGTATTTATCTATACACGAGCACATGCACACACAAGGTTTTGCACAACTTACATCTAAAATTAAAAAGATGTACTGTTTGTATTTGCTCAAGACTTCACAAAACAGTACAACAGAACTGAACCAACATTCTAATCCCCCCAACCTTGAATGATAGATGATAATACACTAAACAAACCATTTCAGAAGCAAAACAGAAAATGATGGAAGACAAATTGACATGAGACATGCACATTGGTGGTGAAACAAAGGTGAATCAAAACTATCCTTCAAATACTAAATGGGCACTCCTATTTCCACATGGTGTGGACAGAGCCATGATGGCAGTGTATACCATTCAGTGGGTTCTGACACAAGGTGACAGGGAATTCAAATTCACTGCATCCCAGGCAAGTAGCCCAGGCCTCTGTCAATAAGAGTACAAGGGGGTCATATACAAATGCAAGTGCAGTGTGTAAATTGCAAAGTTTGTTGTAGATCACTATATTTTTACTGAAAATGTTTCCTATTATTGTGTAGCCAAAATTGAGTTTGCCTTTTGACTTAAATTTTGCAAGTTGTGTCTAGCACTTTCAGAGAAAAGGTTGTGTCACTTCTGGAGATTGCATTCAAAACAGCACTTGCATGCAGTGGGCACTAGTCACTGTGGGAGCCCTGAAGATACTGCCAGGTCCACAGTAAGTTTAAGGAACTTAATTAAAGGGTAAGGTCCTAAAGCCGATGTTTTTTACATTTTTCTTTCTTACATCATTATCATACTGCTTAATTTCCAAGAATAGCTGCAATGGGCAATAATAATCCTCATCCAGTTTTGGCCTTTATATAAGTAGGGCTTTAGATAAGTGTAGTGTGATGTCAGTTTAATACAGCTAACCATAACCCACTTGAAAAATTTATATCATGCCATTAGTCCAACTCACTTTAAACAATACGCGTTTACTCAACAGTATATCTAAATATATCACTAAATAAAGTCATCTATATACCCTATTATCCCAGTACTCCACAATGTGCTTTTGAATGAAATCAATACCTGCCCATTGTTTCTGCATGATTAGTAGAAATATTTTCACAAAGGAAAGGCCTTGCTTGGCAATTGATGTAGGGAGGAGTGAGAATTTCCATTGGGTTCAGTATAATAGTTAAGCCCCTTTTCAAGGTTTCTGATTTTCTGTAGCATCTTGTGGAATGTGATATACTGGCATACCAAATTGCAGACAAAAGGACATAAAGGTAATCTCTTGCGGGCAAGGACCTTTATTTATATATATTATTTAATTTTTTTGTAATTTTATTGATGAGTTCAATTACTGTAATGTACAGTGCTGCATACACAAGTAGGACTATACAAATAAAAACATATATAAAATACCCACATACAAATACCTTCATTTTGAATATTGGGTGAGTAACCTAAGAGGACAAAACACTGAACCCACTTTTCCAAACGCTCTCTATTTTGCCATCACACAAGCCTCCCTATTTATATGTGTACAAGTAGATGCAGGAGATGGCAGGCCTCACCATGTTGAGGTAAGCCCTTAAATTTTTTGGATTGTCGCATGAAAACCGCAATTTTTTGACGCCAGAAAAGTCTGAATTTTTAGTAAAAGCATCGGAAAAGCCCAAAATGTAAACCAGCGCAGACAATAATATCTTCAAATTGCAAATAGGACCACTGCCATTGACCTTGACAGGTTGAAGATGGAGTATTTTCAGATTCAGACAACCCGAGGGTTTTTTTGTCCACTAAAAATTCAGATTTCATAGTAAAAAAATTCAATTTTTTTGAGTTTTAAGCATTCGAACTTTAATAAATAACAAATTTAAACAAATCATATCTATTTATTTTAGATAAATTTCCCTTTTACTCTCTTACAAAGTAGCTTGTATTTGTTAGTAGCTAAATTGCATAGCTCCATATTGGTGGCAAAATAATCCTGTTATGTTTTTGATGTTTAAATATTTTTAGTAGACTAAGCTATGGTGATTCAAATTATGGAAATACCTCTTATCGGCAAAGCCCCATATTCGAAGGTTTCTGTACAACAGATTCCATACCTGTACCGAACAGGAGAAGTTGAGATGTGTTTCTAAAGCATTATAGATAAAAACTAAATTTGAGAGAATGTGCAAGTACTACTACTGGCCATTTGTCAGTAACAGAATCAATATGTTCAAAATAAATACCTGATGTCTGCACAGCTATTAGAATGGGTGCCTGTCTCATTATGACAGCAGTGCAAATGCATTGCCCAACTGGCAGTTATCAGCATCTAAAAACCATTTGTTTATACATAGCCTTTAACATTTCCCTTGTACATTAACAGTTTACATTGGCTGCTGATTCAATTAAATGTATTGCAAAGCATGTTGCCAAAATATAGTACCTATCTGAGGGCTTAGCAAATCCTTTATCAGAAGTTTACATTTAGCATGGCTTATTGGTACAAGAGCACAGAGTAGCACAACAGGGGTATGATTAAAAAAATCAGAAAATAACCCAGTGTGTTTAACTTTGGATACCGTATATATTCATTGCCAAATGCATACTAATGTGCTTGAGAGTGTGTGTCAAATAAAAGAAGTGTCAGAGCAGAGTGCCCTGACAAATTCATGGTCACAACCACTACCAAATATCATGTACATTTTTTAAACCCATGACCACTTTGCAGTTTAGCTTTTTGTGCTTTTAATTAAAAATGTATCATTGTTTCTTTATTCTGTATCTGCAGATACACTTTGCAAGAAATGCTTTCTTCAATTATAAAACACCATCAGTTCCTGATCTGGCAAAAAGGTGTCTACTGGCAATTTGACACATTATATACTAAGAGCAAGGATAATGGTAGTATAATCCCTGCACATAATATAGTCATAAAGTAGGTACATCCATCCCCGTGTTATTACCCAGTGATAGGAATAGCGAATGGAATACCCAACCTATAGTATTCAAGGAATAAGTGAATTGCCAGCACATTATACAGTCAGAGCAACAGGTAATAACTTCCATATTATACAGTGAGCGCAATGAGTAATGAAATAGCATCCCCGTCACATAATTATAATGTGACCCCAGCACATTATAGAGCAAAATGGCTTAACTATATTATATGATGGCAGCAGTTGGTGAACAGTGAAAACAGTGAACTGTGGACTTTGGCCTAAGAAATCTAGAAACTGAGAAGAAGTGAACACAGAAAGTGAATTATATTTTGAGAAACAGTGGGAACTGGCCCTCCAAGCACATTATACAGTAAATAGGTTTTGGAGCTGAAATCCATTATATTGGCAATGGGTACTGGCAATACAAGTACATTATTAGCTGAGGACATTGGCACTACTACACATTTACAGTAAGAGTGAACAGTGGAGTCTGAAACCCGAAGAACATAAGATGCAGTGAAAGGCAATGTAAATTTGTTCCCAAGCACATTACACTAAAAATCAGTGGGACGCCTGTAAACACAATATACAGGGTGAACAGCAGAGGGAGGAATTTGCAGACTATTTCACACCACAGCTTTGTAAACATGTAATTCATTCCATTTTTAAAATATGCCCAATGCCATAGTACATTACATACTTGTTCCATTAGATGCAGCACATTTGCAGGCACAATTAAAAATATTATATCTTGATGGTCTGATGCCAAGTTAAAGCCTTCCTAACTTTGACTGCCAGCTATTGATGATAGTAACATAACTAAAATCACAGCAAATATTGCAGGATATATAATCTTCTGATGTTTTTAATTCAAATTCCCTTAACCCACGGGTAGGCATTTCAAAGAAAAGGAAATCTGAAACTGGATTCTCTTCCCAACCTTTCTCAGAATAAAGCCACGAAAACATAAAGGCAATGGAATGCAAGTGGGATTTAAAGTCTTTATAAATAAACATTAATGGCACAAATTTTTCTCAAATCATACTGTAAGTTTACTTACAGCATGCTCTAAATGTGTTTTTTGTAAGATATCTATTTAATTTGTATCTCTTTCCCTTTTAACTCCCAAGGTATTTCACCTGTTATCCAGAATTCTCTGGACCTGGAGTTCTCTGGATAAAAGATCTTTCTGCAATTCAGATCTTCATATCTTAAGTCTACTAGAAAATCATTAAATAAACTCAATACGCTGGTTTTCAATAAGGGTTAATAATATCTTAGTTTGGATCAAGTACAATGTACTTTTTTATAACAGAGAAAAAGGAATTCAGTCTTAAAAATGAGGAGTCTATCTACTTTCATTTTCTTTACCACATTTTCCTTTGCTTTCCAGCGGTTTCTTTGTATGACATCATTTTATTGTGATGTGGCCCTTCAGACATGTGCTAAAGTGGAATCTCTGACCCACTACCTGGAGAACAGCATGGAGCATAACATGAAAATGATAAGGATGACACTGAAATTCTTTTACAGGTGTTTTTTTTGGCTACCTGGAACATTTACAGAGTATAGGCTATTATCAATGACACTGCTTAGTGCAACGTGGATTGAGCTGTTTATTCATTGGAGGGCTGCAGAAATAAACTATGACCAGTAACATAAATAGTAGGAACTTCAGTAGAGATCCAGTTTAACCCCTAAACATCTGGAAACATCAATTTCAAGGAAGAAAGCTTTAAAGATCTGTGAGACAACCAACCAGTATTTCTGTACAGTGTGCCAAGTTTGCTGTAGAAACCCAGAGCAAAACACTATTAATTAAATCATGGATCAATACTATTTTATTATTTACAAACAGCTGAGACTGTAGGCTACGCATTAAAAATGAGAGTTATTAGTTTACTGAAACTCTAGAAGGCTGAAAGTGTCACATGTATGGCTGCTTAAATATTCTGGTAGCCTTTGCAGGTCTGTATTCAATCTATTTATTTAAAAAATGGTGAACCCGCACACATTTAGTTTAAAGTTAGTACATATTTTTCTAAATCTCTGCATTTTTATGCATTTTATAAATGTGTGAAATATTCAGCAATAATAATTGTAATATGTAACTGCAGCGTGGTACAACCACAAAGGGTCCCGGGGAAGAAAATAATCAAACTTTTACATTACAGGTTTGGTAAAGCCAAAAAGGGCCAAAAGTTAATGATACATGGATGGAGCTTATGATATAGGTAGACAAAAGACTTGGCATTGTTGGGGTGGTGATACTGGTGGAAAAGGAGGGTCCAGACCCAAATTTTACAGTGAAGCCAGTGGGCATTTAACTGCACCACTGCACCAAACTGACAAAAGGCAGCACACAACTGCGTTTCAGTAGAATGCATCTTTTAACGTTACTGAGGTATGCTTTACCTTATGTAGCATTACTCAGAAAACAATGCTTGGCATTTGCATTATAACCCTTAACATTGCAGGACTAGCTTTCCTGTCAGCCGCTCAGAGAGAACACTTGGATTTTTTTCTGCTGTGAACTTGTTACCATGGTGAAAGGTTTGCAAAAAAAATCAATAAATATATTACATTTTTATTAATGCAAACCAATCTGCACTTTACTGATATCTGCAAATTTTTCCCACATGGCAGCTAATCGCAGTGTTATCTTTACACCCAGACCTAAGACTGATCAGGGGAATCCCAAAATTCAGATTAGAGATTTATTAATCTGATTTATAAATGTGCTGGGGAATTAACATCTTAGAGGCTGGTCATACCGAAGGCTCTAGGATGCAAACATTTGTACTAATTACAGTACAAGGTAAATACACAGAGCGACCTCTCTCATGAAATAGAAATCGCCTCTGCATTAACAAGTGATTATTAATGCCAACATTCCCTCTATGCCTAATGTTAAAGAATTTTTTTCCACTTCCAGCCTCCAATCAGTTATTATATCTGCCAAATTGCAACTGGTAATTTGTAAAGGGGAACTGACTAATTTGTGACATGCTGCATTTAAAGGATTTTATTTAGTACAGTTTTGGTTATATAGCACGGTTATTGCATAATATGATATGATATGAAAGTCTCTCATAAAGATGCAGGTTTTTTAGAGGAGAATGCAAAGAGAGAAAGCAATGGGAGGGATGCTTATCAATCACATATTCGTAACCAGGTGTCTTTCTCCTTTATGGAACAGTGAACAGAATATTCATATAATGTTTGTCTGAAAATGTGAAATTTCTCTGCAGAAGTGCCTTGGTTGAATCTCTGGCAGAAGGAGGGAGGGGACAAGAGAAGCAAGGAGAATCAATATTGCCTAGGCCTGTCAATTTTATTGATACCCCCTGGAGAAGCGTTAACTACATGTTTGATATTACTGGCACACTGGTCTGATAATTACGTGTCTTGGGGTTGTTAAGACTTGGCCAGAGATAATGAGATATGGGGAGTCAGCCGCTCACACTAGGAGGAAGCTGTTATGGAGGTGGAGAGAGGTTTTCTTTATTTCTGTTCTAGTATTCATCTTACAGCCTCCTTTATTTTCCACTCAAATAACCAGCAGACACAGTTCCAGTGTTTCAGGGCAAAACGTTATAAAATAAGGGCTTCCCTTCCAGGTCCATCAACGTTATAAAATAAGGGCTTCCCTTCCAGGTCCATCAAAGTACCAGAGCTTATCTGTGAAAAGTGAACATAACGTAACAAAACCTTTTAGGAGCCATTTATTTATACTGGGAATTGCTCTAAAAATGCACAGTTCTCCTGAGAGCATCTTGAATGTAGTTACCGAAAGACACTGATGTTCATAAAATATGTGCTGTAGAAGCACAGTTTAAAATGGTACTGGTTTCTACAGATAAAAAGCCTGCCGTACACTTTGTAACCTTCCATAGGAGATTTCCAAACCAGCACACTACAGAATGAAAATCTTGTGTACGCTGCCTAAAAATAAGCCATTTTCCTTGGCATGGCAAAATTGGGCGAGGTATGTTGAGTAGCTCCATATATTAAAAAAATCCCTATTGCATGCCTTCAAAAATGTTGTGTTTTAAGTATCTAATAATTAATTTGCTTACCAATGATAAAAATTATTTCAACATGTGTGTGGATGTTTTCATTCAGGTAATGACATAAAACAACTGGAGTTGCTGAGTAATCTTTCAAACATTTTACCACTTAAAATTCCATCTAATTTTTTTAGGCAAAGGTTGGCTGAGGTGTAAATTTTAATAGAATCATTATCACCCACTTACAAATGTACCAAGAAGCTTATTGAGGCAGGTGATACTCCGTCTAGTTAGTACATGACTCTTTGTATGACTTGTGAAACCGCTGGGGTAAAGATGGTAAAACGGCATTGCTTGTGATTGACAAGTAATTTTGCTGCCCAGTTTCTGTCTGGTAAAGTGTCAAGTTGCATTTGTTGTTAACTTTTTTGAGTAAGAGAGGTAAGTACAGTTATGGTACCTGTTATCCAGAATGCTTGGGACCTTGAGGTTTTTCAGGAAAAATTATTTAAACATTAAATAAACCCAATAAGAATGTTTTGCCACCAATATGGATTTGTGCATCTTAGGTGGGATCAAGTACCAGGTACTGTTTTATTATTACACAGAAAAAAAGAAATCAAAATGAATTATTTGCTTAAAGGGGTTGTTCACCTTTAAATTAACTTTTAGTATGATGTAGAAAGTGAAATTCTGAGACAATGTGCAATTGGTTTTAATTTTATTATTTGTGGTTTTAAAGTTATTTCGCTTTTTATGAAGCAGTCGCTGATTTGCAATTTCAGCGGGATGGCACTCGCGGTGCTTGGTTTTCCGAAGTCGCCCGAAGTTGCCTCACAAGAAAACTTCGGGCGACTTTGGAAAACAAAGCACCGCGAGTGCCTGCCCCCAGGCGATTTTCTTCTTAGCCGGAGGAAGGCAGATCGGGGAGATTAGTCGCCGTGAAGAAGAGGAGATTTGTCACCTGTTGACTAATCTCCCCGAATCTGCCCATGTGCCCCGACCCTAAAGCTACATTGATGACAAAGTAGAATTGAATTACTGCTTCATCTTATTATTGTATAATATTAACAAAGCAACCCTCACAAGTCAGGAGCTGTCACATTGATCATACAATGGCACAACTAAAAAAGAATACTGTATGTTTAATGCAGCAACCTAACAAGGTATGATGGCATGAGTAAATATAGGTGCAAAAAACCACAATTTTTTGTTGAACAAAGGCCAGTTATACTATGCACCACGGTCAATTAATCAGTGGAGTATCCATAGAGGGGTAAGTGACTTATCCATATTGTCTGTGGTTTCTACCCAAATTACAATATGAGTTAGTAAAAGACAAGCTGAGAATACTATTTCATGGTATGTGGTCTAAGCTTATCATCTTAGATGACTAACAGCTCATTATTGGACAAGAGCAATGCATTTTTTGTAAATAATTATAAATGGTGCTCAGTTATATGATTTTTGCCAGATGACACATTGAAACTTGTGTATTATAAAAAAAAATAGCTCACCACATTAAAGTATAAGGATCCTATAAATCACCAAAGCCTTCAATCTGGTGGCCATGAAACTCTTTGGTGACTTATAAGATCCTTATTTTACAATAGGGGGTACATTATTTCCTATATACAGCACCAAAAAAGGCAATATGTTTACTGTTTTAATTACATCTATAAATATATTGGTTAATCTATTGAACAATACACTCTTTTAGCACTTTTTATCTCATTTTCTTCTCTGTAATTCCTAATGAGCAGGACCCCCTCATTTTATTTTTCCTTTTTAAAAACATCAGTTAATAGCAATCCCCGAGATGAATCCCGTAACAAAATTGCTCTGTCTCTCTTTACTGCTGTACTGCTAGTTGGAGTGATGTCAAACCCCAGCTTTCCCCCAGCAGCCTTTCAACAGAACCATGATCAGATAACACGGTAACAGCTGTCTAAAAGGACATGCTTTATGCTGTGCTGTTTCTAAAAGCACAGGGTCTTGCATAATAAACTGATATTAACTGATTAATTAAAAAAATGTCATTCATTGGTTTGAGAATAACATTTTAAATGGATGGTAGAATGAATTGATTGCAATGTATACATTGTAATATACTGTATAATAAAAATCATGACAATTCAATTCAAAATTGTAAACTCTCGCATGCAGCCCCCCCCTTGAACTACTACCAATATGCAATTGTAACTGTACAGCTATCCTTGTAAAATGTGTGTATATGTTTTGTCATATATTTGTATCCCTACTCTGTAAATTGTTGCAGTAGAAAATGGTGATGGGTGAATTTATTCGCCAGGCGCGAATTTGCGGAGAATTCCCGTGATTTGCTTCCGGCGTCAAATAAAGGGCGCCGTCTTTTCGTGAATTGTACGCCATTTTCCGGATTTCGTGGGAAATTCGCAAGTTTTTCGGCGAAGAGAAACGCCCCAAATTCGCCCATCACTAATGGTGCTATATAAACAATACTTTGTTTTCCTTGATTGATCAGCTTTACAGCATGTATTGTGTTCCCTTTTTGTATGTATGTGCTACTTTAAACAGAGTATTTGACTACACTGAACTTGGGGGGCAGCTGCCTGCTCGGAGCATAGGTCCCGCAATGGTTTAAAGGGGTAGTTTACTTTTGAATTATCTTTTAGTATGATGTAGACAATTATGTTCTTGACTTTCAAAGTTGATAAAGGAAATGGAAGGTCTCAATTATTTACAAAAAAAAAAATGAAAAGGAAAGGAAAAAGTTACTGAAATAAATTTTCAGTAAAAAGTTGATTCAGGAAGTAGTGGCAAATTAGAGAGACTTCACCTTTCTTTCCTTTTACCAGAGCAGTTGCACATATGTGTACCCTTTCTAGCTCATGAATAAAATATATATATATATATATATATATTCTCTGTTGCAAAAAAATTAAGCAATGTGATTGCACAAAATGGGGCGAATAATATCTATTTTTAAGATGAGGTTGTCAAACTGTTTCCTGTTCACTAACATATAAATTAAAGTGCTTTTCTCTAACAAAAAGGGGACCAGAGGTGACTGAGTCATGACCTCCCACTCAATGAAGCTATACATTTATTGTTTTGTTGGTGTTTTCTTGCGTTTTACAACTAGAGCCAGAGGTTATTTGTTGATTCATGACCTCCCACCTATGCAGTCAGTTATTTTTTGTAGTACCTCTGAGTGCTACTAAAACTGTTATTGTTCAGATAACACCTTCTTCACTAAGATGTAAATACTGCAACCTGCAAGAGACACGACGGGGGTTATTTACTATAATACAAAAATGGCTCACTATTATGTTAAAACAACAACTCCCATGCTTATCTTTAACGTATTTATCAATACATTTACTCAAAAAAATCTGGTGTGGGAAAAGACTCTAAATAATCATGAAAAGATCTGAAACGCACACTTTTTTCCGATTTGATGCCTGAAAACACAGATCTTTTCCTATAATCAACCGAAAACCACAAAGTAATGGTATTATTGTACGAAGCCCAGCACAGATCATGATATATTGCAATTGTAAACGGGATATCTGCCATTGACTTCTACATGAAGTCTGCAGGTCTGAGTTGGAGTACTTTTTTTGTCGGACTTTAAACACCTTCGGGGTTTAATAAATCACGTAAAATTCAAGTTTTTTTCCTACAATAAAATTGTGTTTTCCCTTTAAAACTCTGACCAGAAAAAATTGAAGTTTACTAAATAACCACCTAAAAGAAAGTCACATACATACCAGAACTGAAAAATAATATGGTCAATAAATATTGCAGGAAATCTTACCGGAAAACACTGAGAAAATCCATAATATGTCTATTTACATTAAAATATGTACTAATACATTTTCCTGTTAACACATCATGCAAAAATAGATGTATATACGAGCTGACTGGGTTTAATACACATCGTTCAACGTACAACATAGTAATCAATGTTGACAGAGGCTATTATTGCAATTTTGGAGTGGGAAAAGATTGTCTTTCTTATTGTGAAAATAATTTTCAGGCTTTATTTGAGTGAGAGAGAATTTTTTTCTCTACAAATATTTTCATATAAAGTCACTTTGCTGTATATAGCCTTCTTAGCTGGAGAAAATACATGTCAGGTTCAGAATTTGAAACCTGGCTAATAATATTGTTTATGGTTACCCTAACTGTAATATTTTGTGGGTACCTATTATCACCAGATGGTTCATAGAACCCTGTAACCCAAAAAAACTGATTGCTGAGGGGCCTAGGAAATCCATTCACATACCTTGTTTGGGTAGGGATAGATAGATGATAGATAGATAGATAGATAGATAGATAGATAGATAGATAGATAGATAGATAGATAGATAGATGCTCAGCTCAGACCAGACGAAGTGCAATGGAGTGCATAGTACTAAATCCCAAAAAATGTTGGCGTCTTTTACTTTTTTTACTTTCAGTGTGAAACTGCCCTTTCTTTGTGTATAAAACATACAAGATATAATACAAGATATAGGCAGATTTTAAACAACTGTTGATGCATTTTATCTATCAAAGCACAGTTACTTCAGCTAATGTATTCAAAACAGTTGCTAAATATAGTGACCCATTTTAAGGAAAAAAATAGATTTAATCCTAAACTGGTAAAAAATAAAATATGTAACAATGGTCAAGATTCAGTTCAGTGAGAAAAAGGTCTATCATGTGAAAACTCATGGACGCAATTAAATTCAGAAAAAATTATCTCCAGGTTATCACCTGAAAACTCTATTGATGTCTATGGTAAAAACCAGAATTAGATTTGGAGAAAAGTTTTTCTCCTTGAATTGAATGCATGAGTTTTCACACGATAAACCATAAGATAGTTTTTTCTCACTGAACTGAATCGGACCCAATATTTATTTTTTTAAAAACATTGCTGTTTATAAATTAATAATGTTTAGTTTTTAATGTTATACCATGTAGTATTTTAAACCATTTGTATGGTTAAGTTCTTATATGTCATTATGTGTTGAGGAAGGTGGTTAATATATGTGCACTTGAAAGTCTGTATGGAGATTTTACATTAGGGTTACATAAAAATAAACATTTCTTGATATTGGCTAATATGTCTGCTGTTTGAAATTAAGAGGATGTATAAAAATCAGAATTTTTAATGGAAAAAAAGCTTGCATTTTTCGAGATTTATTATACCCAGAGGAAAATCTGCCAAGGTTGTATATAAGTCAATGGGAGAGGCCCCTATCCTTTATGGAAGTTTCTGTGGTTTGCACTGGAATTAGCCCAAAAATTCAACTATTTCTGACTTTTTTTTCAGGCAAAAATTCAAATAATTTCGGCTTTTCAGGAAAAAGGACCCAAAAGATTGAGCGATTCTGGAAAAACTCTGAAAAAAATCTTAAGATTCAGATTTTTGCTAGTTTTTTTTTCGTGTTTGTCCCTGATCCGATGAAATTGTGCTTTTTTAATAATAAATAAGGTCATATCTAGATTCTAGTGTGGTCTGACTTTTTTATTTATAGTGTCAGAAATTGGAAGGGATTTTGATAAATAAGGCCCCACCATGTCTGCTTCATATAACTGCCGACAATTACTGAGAAAGAATAGTATAAAAATAAATATTGTTCAAGCAAATATAGTTCAAATCTAGCATTCTTTATTTTATTGTTACAAGAAAGTAACCAAAAGCCACGTGTTCTAGTGATTTTCATCTGCCTCCGGTGCATCTACAGATATTGCTTTTACTGTTACACTTTGTTATTCCATGAAACAGCATATAAATGGAATGTTCATACCACAAGAGAAACTTATCGAATTTGATTCCCAGTGGAAGACTGTAGTTTTTACTGACTGTGGTATTCAATCAAAGACCTGTCCCTAGTTTATGCAAAAACAATGTTTCATTCATTTTGTCTATTTACAGTATATAGTGAGTTATTTATATTATTCCACAGCACTGTACAGAGATTATTCGTCATTCACATTAGTCACTGCCCTGTGGAGTTTACTATCAAAGGTCCCTTTTACCCTTAACGGTTAATTTTATCAGGGGCCAATTAACCTGTGTCTACTGTATGTGTTAGAGAATGGGAGGAAAACCACACAGACACAGGAAGAACATACAAATTCACTGATCAAGCTGGAGTTCAGGTACTGCATGCAGAAGTGCTTCCCATTATAATAAGCAGGAGTCAAGGGTGATTTAGGCCAGGACAGATGTTTAAAGGAGAACTTAACCCTAAAAATCAATATGACTAAAATGCCATATTTATATTTTGAACTTATTGCACCAGCCTAAAGTTTCAGCTTCTCAATAGCAGCAATAAGCCAGGACTTCAAATTTGTCACAGGGGGTCACTATCTGTCTGTGACACTCACATGCTCAGTGGACTCAGTGGAGCAGTTGTTGAGGGGTCGTCACAAATTATCAAGCAGAAAATGAGGTTGGCCTGTAATATAAGCTGAGCTACAAGGCTGATTATTAAATTCTGATGCTAGATGCACTGGTTTCTGTTCTTCCATTTAGTAATTATCTGTATTAATTACTAATCAGCCCTATATTGTGACATTTAGGGGCAGATTTACATAGGGTCGAATATTGAGGGTTAATTAACCCTCGATATTCGACTGCCGAATGTAAATCCTTCAACTTCGAATATCGAAGTCAAAGGATTTACCGCAAATTGTTCAAAGGATTTTAATCCATTGATCGAACGATTTTTCTTCGACCTAAAAAACATTATAAAGCCTATGGGGACCTTCCCCATAGGCTAACATTGACTTCGGTAGGTTTTAGGTGGTGAAGTAGGGGGTCGAAGTTTTTTTTAAAGAGACAGTACTTCGACTATCGAATGGTCGAATAGTCGAACGATTTTTAGTTCAAATCGTTTGATTCAAAGTCATAGTCGAAGGTCGAAGTAGCCAATTCGATGGTCGAAGTAGCCAAAAAAAACATTCAAAATTCAAAGTTTTTTTTATTCTATTCCTTCACTCGAGCTAAGTAAATGGGCTCCTTAATATGGGGCAGAGTTTTAAAGTATGACATTAGAACTCATCACAGAAAAACTCAATTTCTATTCATTCCTATGGGATTTTTAGAATCGTATTTATTAATGGAGTTCACCATTTGATAAATATGCTTTTAAAAATCCCATAGGAATGAATAGAAAGTGAATGAGATTTTCTGTGGCGAGTTTTAATCTCACACTTTGATAAATTTGCCCCAAAATGATGTGTACTGTATATTTTGAGTCGGTCCCTCAGTTCAATAGGTGAGAGCAGCACAGAGTATGTGCAGTGAATCAGCAGAAAAGAAGATGGGGAGCTACTGGGGCATCTTTGGAGGCGCAGATCTTCCCTACTAAAGGGCTGTGGTTCCTTTGGGCTGGTATAGAAGCATAAAACATAATTTACAACATTTCTAGCTACTTCTTTAGTTAAGCTTTAGTTATCCTGCAATATTATTATCCACATGTTAATTCTTGATCACTGTGTAGTTTTCAGACATGAAGCTCCAGATGTTGGCAAATTTGCTGGGTTGATTCCTATTCATATAAAATGGAAAATAAAGTAAGTGGGCACTATTTTCCACATTTTGACTCCCAGAAGGGAGATATACTAAAAGTGAGCAATGCAGAATTAGACACTATGCAGAAGTTTGCCTTGTTCAGTATTGCAGCTAAAACAGTCATCATTTGGTTGTAGGCCCATTTTGTGTACTCATTGTGGTATACTGTATACATAGTACTACAGTTTATATAGAATTAGTTTGTCTCCCTTAAGGAGGACTGCTCAGTGCTCACTCCTCTGTTTTCCTGAAAACATTACAAGATACTGTAAGTGTACTCAGATCAATATACTCTTCCCCCCCTTACTTCCCCCCTCTTCTCCTTTCTCTTCTTTCTCTCTCCAGTTTGAACAATATATTTATAAGAGGGTGCATTTGTAATTTTGTGCTAAGTGCAATAAAAAAGAAAATCCCAATTTGTCATGTTTTTACCCACAGTGGAACATTGTTTCATATGATTAAAAGTTCTGCTTATTTAATAAATTTGGAGCAAGTTGCACTGGCATTAATGAGGCTGTTCCAGAACAGGCAGCATTCTTTGCATTCTGCTCGAACTATGGAATTATATTTACCATCTGTTCAGATCAGGGGTAAAGTACAAAACTCCTATTGTGGCAGAGTGCACTGTACCTTGAGTTTTCTGCATGAAAGTAGACACAACAGGCAATGCAATGCACAGCACCAGAATGAGGGAGTGCATATAAGAGCAAGCACATTAATGGAAGCTTATTGTTAAATGGTGCCATTCCACGCCCTTTGAAAAAAAAAGTGCTGCATCTACTATCATAGCAGACTATTGCCCCAAGCATATCAACAGATTCACAACAGAGTCTCTAAACCTATCAAACTTATATAAAACAAGTGCAAGAGAATTCTGTAGGTCTTTAATGAGTCAACTGGATAGGTCTATCAATCATCCCGCTTGCCTCCTCCCCATCACCCTTATTTTGATGTACTGCACATCCTTAGCTGCTGTGTAATAACATTTTTCAAGAGGTGGTTGGGGAGTTGAGTTTGCTTGATCACAGTTGAGGCTGGGGCCATGCTGGTTTGTGAGTGAGGACAGAGAGGGGGTGGACTCCTCTCTCTGCATTGCTTTGGCAGAAATCAATACAGATTCAGTTCAAACCAGCTATAGATCAGGTCTCTGAGCAGCTGGCTGTATATAACACAAACAGCAGAAAATAAATCAGAAATCAACATATCCAATCTTGGCAAACACTTTCCACTCACCCTTACTTGACAAACCTTGCACATAGCTTTTAGTGGGTGTGAACAAGATAAGCACTGGGCCAAAGCAGAAAAATAATTTGGTTTATGTCTATAGAATAGCCTCAGGCATAACAGTTTACAGTCACTGTCCTGTCAAGCAGTACAAAACAGGAGTTAAAAAACGGTGTACATTGTTTGCACTGCAAAATATGAAACAAATGTATTCACCCATGCATAAACACAGACACATATACATTTTTTTAAGCTTCCCTTGTGTAGATAGGTAATTAAATACCTTATATGTTTTATACTGCTGTGGCAATGTTATAAACAGAATTAATTAGGCACAAGGAGTCTAATTACATAGAGCTTATAGTCTATGTTTTAGGCTTCTGATATCCAGGTGAATCCAGAAGAGTTGCCCAAAATTTGTACTTTAATGTTATGACGAAGCACTGAATAAACCCTGTATGATTTTGGTATCACATTTTTACAATATTTTTTCATAGAAAAATGCTACAGCAGTGTTTTCTTATTGATTTTTCTGCATGAACAATGGCCTAGCTGCTTTATGTTAAATCTGTGGAATAAGATATATACATACATATATACTGTATATAATTATTTTTTACTACTATACAAATTCAAATAATAAGCAATAACAAACATTGGGTGTTTAAGCTTATATCATACTATGTTAAATCTAAATAGGTTTAATACAGTATTGTATTTACATAATTGACATAATTGACATAATTACATAATCTAATAAATGTTTTAATACATTTATTTATTAAACACTTTAACCAAATCCTAATGTGTTCAGCCAAACTAAACTTGAACCTTTGAAGTATATCTGCCTGGGCAACTGCCCACATCATTTTTTTGTTTCTAAATTTTGCAATTTTTACAAATATAAGTGTAAATACGCTAAATCCAAAAAGTATTCTTTTGGTGTATTGCCATTTTAAAGTTATTCATAGGAATCAATTCAATACAATGATAACCATCACCTGTCTATCATACAGTACCTTGATATTATGATGTATTATGATAATATGATGTTGGCTTTTAAACAGTAAATGCTACCTGCTGATTGGTTGCTATAGGTTACTGCTCCTGAGCAAATATAGTGTCTTAATTTACATAACCATAAAAGTGTGTTGTGTATTGACATAAGATGCATAATTTTTGAATCTGAAATAACTGCTTTGCCATCAGTTAAATATTTTAAAAGTAACGCTATACTCATAAGACCCGCCCCCTCATGCTACTTGCCATAACTGAGCTGACTGTTTAAAAAGTTTGTTGAAAAGTTTTGATATGAATGTCATAATCACTATATTCTTTGCTTTATGGAACTATGTACAAATGCTCTATGTGATTATAATCTATTATCCTATAATAAAAACAAGTTATAAAAAAAAAGTAACGCTATACATATCCAACAAATATGTGTAGCTTCCTTGAACCTAAACGGAAATCATAGAAATGTTTATGCAATGGGGATAATAAATAATGTAATTTACTATGAACTGCTAAAAATAAGTATTATTTAAAGGATTTTTTTGAAATACAGAGACATGGGCATAGATTAGGCAGACAGCTAAAGCATATGCCTCTTTACATATATGATAAGTTAATGATATATTGCCAGCATATTTAAGTAAAGTGTAGCAGCCATTGACTATGTGGCACTTAGTTGTCACTCTCAACAACCTCCAACATCACCCTAATTATTCACCAACCATTAGCCTAAAAATTGCCATAAAACAGCTATTCACATTCAGCTGCATCAGTAGCAAAAGCAGTCACCCGCAATTAATTATTAGTGGTCATTGTTCTCTCTAAATAAATCACACCTGTCTGTATTACACCACCATGCAATATTTTACTTTTATTTAATTCTCTCTTATATCAAGGAAACATACAACAAAACTAAAAATACTTGTCTTACATATAGTATGCATTCATTTGGAATGTTTTTAAGCACTGATTTTTAGATCAGCTCATCCGGCAATGCAATTTTAGCTTAGCAAAAGAGTATTTCTATTAGGACTGGTTAGGGTGAAAAGGGCTGAAAGGAGCCAAAAAGCCCTTAGCTAGCAATTATATGCAAAGTGATGCCTTCTGAGTCAAGTCCTACTTCTCAGAAGCCATGTTCCAATATCTTGCACTGATGAGATCTAACAAGATCGAAACAGGCTGTCTACAAGTTTGGCTATATGGCTCTGAACCATTAGGCTGTATCTGTGATATAAACCAACGGTTCTGGATGCATAGTTGGCCAAAGGGACACAAAGGAGTGATTTGCATGTCTCCACCCATGATGCCTTATGGAAGAATTAAAACTCTAATTTTTGGTATCTAGGCAGTGCTGTGTATATGGCATGAGACTAGTAAATACCTTCTGATAACAGAAGGGATCAATTTGCATATTAGGAATCATAAAACAGCAAAGAAAAAATTCCTCCCAGTTTCCTGTTACCTTCTGATTGACACTAGACATGCATAAACACAGACACTAAACACAGACACATATACATTTTTTTAAGCTTCCCTTGTGTAGATAGGTAATGAAATACCTTATATGTTTTATACTGCTGTGGCAGTGTTATAAACAGAATAAATCTGGCACAAGGAGTCTAATTACATAGAGCTTATAGTCCATGTTTTAGGCTTCTGATATCCAGGTGAATCTAGAAGAGTTGCCCAAAATTTGTACTTTTATGTTATGATGAAGCAATGAATAAACCCCGTATGATTTTGGTATCTCATTTTTACAATATTGTTTCATAGGAAAATACTACAGCAGTGTTTTCTTATTGATTTTCCTGCATGAGCAATGGCCTGGCTGCTTTATGTTAAAACTGTGGAATAAGTATGCATACATATATACTGTATATACTTTATTTATATTTTTTTTTACTACTATACGTATATCATACTATGTTAAATCTAAATAGGTTTAATACAGTATTGTAATTGACAATCTAATAAATGTTTTAATACATTTATTTATTAAACACTTTAACCAAGTCCTAATGTGTTCAGCCAAACTAACTTGAACCTTTGAAGTATATTTGCCTGGGCAACTGCCCACATCATTTTTTTGTTTCTAAGTTTTGCAATTTTTACAAATACAAGTGTAAATACACCGTTTTTTGATAACAGAAGGCATCAATTTGCATATTAGGAATCATAAAACAGCAAAGAAAAAATTCCTCCCAGTTTCCTGTTACCTTCTGATTGACACTAGGCTGCATTAAATCTAGAGAATCATATTGATGAAAGAGACAGGAGAAAATTGTTTTCTAAACCCAAAATGTAGTTCCAGAATAAAGTCGACAAATTTATTTTTCTGTTTTGGTTTGTGGAATATATGAAAACATATTTAAAAATGAATGAAAAAGTAGTCATGTAAAAAGTACATGCTGAGATTAGTATATGAAATTTTAAAATATCCAAATAGGAAAAATAAAGAGGTACCTGTTATCAAGGTGAGGGAGATAGCAGAGGTTGACCACTAGAGATTAGGTGAAGGCAGATAAACTGTAGAATGTCCACCTGGGATGGCTTTGAAAGGGGGTTTGGAAGTGTTCTTGGATAGGTAACTATCCAGGATTACAGTAGTCTCTAAGGCTACAATTTGAGTGTGTATGTATGCATATAAACAGGAAGAGAGACAAAAGGTAACCCACTCCACAAGCTCTGTTGGAGCCTGCTTATTTGGTCATCTTGCTCTTTCTAGTCACTGTAAGGTACAGATTTACAGTAGATTATTTTATATATGCCTTTCCAACAGAGCAACTCTAGTTTCAGTTTTTTTAAAGATAAAACATTAATTAGTCATATCCAAAAGGTAAGCATGGTTCCTCCGCTGGATATTTATTTTATTATTTACACTTTATTTGGAAGGAACTATTCACACCCATAAAGCATAGCTCTACACTATGTTAGCGAATCCTTTCCCTCAAAAGTTCTAATAGTTTACAAACCTACTTCTTTACTGGAAACCCCTGAAACAGGTAAAAGGACAGTTCCTCCTTGCCCAGGCCTAAGCTAGACTTGCTATTACATAATGATAAATATGCAGAATCTGAATTTTGTGCACACAAAGAAAGCCAATATTTTTTACTCTTCTATGAGATAAATGTTAGATTAACAGATTAACCCCCATATATATTGATGCAAAATCACCCAATTTATACTTGCTAAAATACTGTTAGAATGAGTAATAAAAATAGTTACACATATTATAATTTAGTTTTGTTCCTTCCCCTTTTAACATGTTGTGATAAATGTATGTGCAAAAAGTCCCTCCAGCTCAATCCAGGCTCCTGCATTTTTACACACACAATCTCACAAACATTCTTATATTGATAGCTAGTTAAACGAATTCTTCATAATGCATAGTTATTTATTTAAAAGTATTTTGAACACCAATTAAGAACAAGTAGGTATTTGGGCTACCCAGTAGAGTCACATTATACCTTTCTTGTACCTCTTAACACAGGTGTCTTCCAACCTCTAGATTTAAAAGCAAAGGATACTAATATTTTACCATCAATTACATTGAAGCATTGAACACATTACAGGAGGGTGGTATATTTTAACCTGAATTAACACAAATCAGGATGGCATTATTCATTTTTGCACAAGATGAGGCAGAACTTTACTATAGGAATGGAAATCAAAGAAAGACAGTTATTAACTGCAATGATGATCTCAGATAACGCTGGTTAATTCCCATACCCTAAACTACAGGGACCTTCTAACTCAAAGCTTGAGGAACACTTGAGTGATACACAGCTCAGGATTTCCGAGAAAGCACTACAAGAAACGCAGGTCTGTTCCTTTCATCTGCATGATATGGTGCAAGCTGTGTATGATGCATTCTATGTCTTGCGTGGAAAATGCAAAATCAAATGATGGGAAGAAGATCCCCAGGGAGCGACTGCGGTATAGAACTTCTGCTCTGAGGCAGCTGAGCTTTCTGGAAATCCTGTAAAACTTTCCGCTCAGGGAATAGCTATGGAAGGCATTTCAAGGTTAAGGTAAAAGTGGTAGAATCAGGGAGAAGGAATTAAATAGGGGTTAAAATGAGCCTAGAAGGATTATCTTTTAGTTTTCAATTTTTTTTATATAAAGACAGTGGATTTATTGTATAATTGACTCGGAAACAATCACCTAAAATTGACCAAAAAAATTTGACATTATTTGAACCCTTTTAACACACACCACAGGGCACATTTACTAAGGGTTGAATATCGAGGGTTAATAAACCCTTGAATTTGACCCTCGGGGTAAAATCCTACGAATTCGAATATCGAATTTGTAGGATTTACCGCAAATCCTACGATCGAACGATCGAAGGAAAATTTGTTCGATCGAACGATAAAATCCTTCGAAGGATTTTAATCGATCGATCAAACGATTTTCCTTCGATCAAAAAAACCTTAGAAAAGTGATGGGGAAGGTCGCCATAGGCTAACATTGTAGCTCGGTAGGTTTAAAGTGGCGAACTATGTAGTCGAAGTTTTTTTTAAAGAAATAGTACTTCGACTATTGAATGGTCAAATATTCAAAGTCATAGTCGAAGGTCGTAATAGCCTATTCGATAGTCGAAGTACCCAAAAAAAAAAATTTTAAATTTGACGTTTTTTTTTACTTCGAATCGTTCACTTGAGCTTAGTAAATGTGCCCCCACATGTGACTATTCTCTTTCCTTAATGCAATGGATATTAGTTACTGAATATCTACTAATAATTGTTATACTATTTCAAAGAACAAGCAATAATTCTTTTTTACTTATCCTTTTAAGAATAAGTTCATTACTTATGCTATTATTTCTCCTGGTTTGACTTTATTTATTTACACTTTTGGCCACTGTTAATTCTGGCTTATTAGAACAAAAGGCATATTCATTCTTCAATATGCCATTACTAAGTATAATTATTTTTGCTACTATTTTTCCATTTCCCATTAAGGCCTATTATTTAGTACTGCTGTTTTTCTCTTTTTAGTCAATGCTTCTGGGACACTGTCATGCAATCATCACACAATGAACTGGAAGAGCAGGAACATCTGCTTAGACCTGAACAAAGAAGTATTGGGTGGCAGGAGTATAATGTCATGCCTTGTAGACCCCTGCACATTTGAAGAAGCAGGTTGTGAGGCAGGACCATGTGTCTCTTTGCACTCTTACTCTCCCCTGATATTACTCTCGCCCAAGTAAACATAAGGAACTGCCCCAGGCATTCCTGAGTTCCCCTGTCTAAAAAGGCAAACAGATTGTAAGCCATACAGTGTTATTCAGTAAAAAAGTTTTTTTTTCTACCACTGACATTTTGGTTTTGTCGCTTCTCAAATTATATTCAGTGCTAAAGAGTTGTATGTACAGCTCATACTTCAAGCATTCACATTTTTAGGGTTCAAGTTCCTGTTCTACTTTGACAGATATTTATACAACCTACAAAGTTAGAGATATATGAAATATGGTCAGAATAGTGACTCTGCTATCTAGAAATATCCAGAAAACCAAATTAGCATTAATCATGTTCATTAATCGCATTCAGGATTGACACCACATTTACTGCTTTGGTCTCCCAAGGTGGCCCGCCCCACAGTTTAGGAATATTTGTTATAGAGAGCACAAATGATATACATTCTCATTGCCAGTGTATTGCTATTAAAGGAATACTCAACCCCCAAAATGTTAAGTAACGAGAGTTTACATCATATTAAGTGGCATATTAAAAAATCTTAACAAACTGGAATATATATTTAAGCCCCCATTTTATGATACTTTATGTGCTGTCTCAGAGTTCACATGACCAGAATTAATGCAGCTCTAACTGTAAAAGGAAGAAGTTTAAGAGTAAAATACATAATTTTGTCCATTAATTGGCTCCTGTGTCCTAACATATAATTTGTTTGCTTTGTTTGTTTGCACTGTAAATCACGGGGCGGTCCTTATTTCTTAAAAGGGCAATTTTCTATTAATGATTACCCAATAGCACATACTACTAAAAAAGTATTATTGTGAAAATGGTTTATTTACATTAAGCAGGGTTTTACATATGAGCTGTTTTTGCAATATATTTTTATAGAGATTGTTTGTGGATGTAGTTTTCCGTTAAGGTTAAATAAACTGGTGTTCATCAAATGTAGTACTGTACTAATTAAACCCTACTGTAGCTGTGAATAGAGCATTACTGTTCCAGTTTTTTTAAAGAACATCCCCAGGCTACCTATAGTTATAGCTCATAACATTGGCTGATAAGGGAAAGCCGCTTCTGTCAGTGACACTGGGCTAGGGCAGTGTGAGCAGTGCAATTTTTGTCATGGCAATGCAACCTTACATCAGACAGTACTTTACCAGGGATCTGTTATTTGGAAACCAGTTATCTAGAAAGCTCTGGATTATGAAAAGTCTGTCTCCCATAGACTCCAGTTTATCCTAATAATCCTTATTTTTTAAAATGATTTCCTTTTTCTTTGTAATAATAAAACAGTACCTTGTACTTAATCCAAAGGAAGATATAATTAATCCTTATTGGAAACTAAACCAGCTTATTGGATTTACTTAATGTTTACATGATTTTCTAGTAGACTTAAGGTGGGCATACAAAGGGAGATCCGGTCGTTTGGCGATTTCGCCAAAAAAGCGGATCTCTCCCCGATATGCCCACATTGAGGTGTGCAATATCGGGCTGATCTGATCGTGGGCCCTAGGGCCCAACGATCGGATCAGAATGGAGGCCATACAGGTCACTTTCTATCTCCATATTTAAAAGACATTTCACAACAACAAACTACATTTGAAGCAATATGAAAAAACATTTCACGCATGTACAAAATTTTATCGGATCATCTCATTCAGGAAAAATCGAGTCACATTCTAAAATGTGAAGAAGATCGTCAGTTAACTTACTCGCTACCTGATTGGATCAACGCAACCAATGCGGCACTCCAACACTCCAAATGCACGAATCATATTGAAGACCAAAGAAAGTGCTGGAGATGCTGGAGATGTAATAAAGCAGAAGGAACAATGCTTCATATATGGTTGGCATGCCCCAGAATAATTCTATTCTGGAAAGAAGTACCTGGAATCCTCCAACAAATTACGGGGATATTAGTTCAATTTACACCAGCGTGAGCCTTGCTTAACTGCAGGAGTATCCACAAAATGTTAAACGAATAACATTTCATGTACTCACTTCAGATAGACTTCTTATATCTAGGAAATGGAAATCCTCACAAATACCAAACCTGGACGAATTGAGCACTTTGAGCACTCCAATCTATCATATAAGAAATCTTTTCTATCATGAAAAAATCTATATTACATGTAATCTGAAAACATAATAATAAAAATTTCTAAGTATATATATATATATAAAAAAAAAAAAAAAAACAGAATGTAGGCCATACAGGCAGTCAGATCGAGGGACCACATTAACGAAAAGATGTGGTCTCGATCCGATTTTTAACCTGCCCGATCAGCTTCTGGCCGACCTTTGGCCAGATATCGAGGGACGCCCGTTGGATGGCCCCACACATGGACCAATAATCAGCCGACTTGGTCTGTCAGCAGCTTTTATCGGCCCATGTACGGGGGCCTTTAAAGTATAAAGATTCAAATTACGGAAACATCCATTGTCCGGAAAACCCAGGTCCTGAGCATTCTGTATCCCACAGCCTATGCATAAGCACCCCAATAGGCACGAAATGCATAAGGCTTGTCTTTCATGTCCTAATAAATGTTTTTTTAGTTTTCATTTTTTGGGAAGACTCACATCTTCTATTCTGTAACAAGTCCCACACCTGTATTACTAAAAGTGCTATGTCTAAAACATTTTGCTGTGTTTTTAGCCACTAAAAAGCAAGCCCTGCATTTCTTATGAATGCAGCTCAGCTTCCACGTATTTGATAATGCTGGTGCAATAATATTTGGTAAATATGTTGCAATGCACAGCCATGCTGTGGTTGTGTCAGAGTGTGTAGTGTCAATGACTGCATTTGCAAGAGATTCAATTGACCCAACTAAAAGTATCTGTGCAATATGCAAAGAGAAACCAGGCTATGTATTTGCATAAAATAATTAAACAGCGTTATAAATCTGTGTCCTTTTACAGGGCATACAGTTGCATTAAAGCAGGGATATACAGTATGGTGCATCTCAATGCTGTTCTGTGTGTGTGTGTGCGTGCGTGCATGTGTGTCTGTGTGTGTATCTGTGTGTGCGTGTGTAGGGCTGGTTCTGGAGTGTATTTATGACCACCATCACAACTGTTGGCAATCTGGTGTTGATTTCTGTTATGTGATTTAATACTTTCTCCTAGCATATAAAATACAGTATGTCCCTCCTTTTTTTACTAGTGATCTGTCACCTTATTAATCTATACTGTATTAATATAATCATTTTTTTATATATTTCCATCAAATTATGCAGTGATTTATAGAGTATATTAAATCATTCAAATCAGGTTCTGCCTCCTTCATGAGTGGGGTTTAAAATCAATTTTTTCTTCAATAGACACACAAATACAGTTTTTTCAGAAGTCAGTTAACCTACCAGTATGTTTTCGGACTATGAGATATTACCAGGGTAACCCAAAGAAACCCACTGAAACACATTGATATACTACAAACTTCATGCAGATATTGAACACCCAAAATTGAGGCATATAGATAGGTGGATAGAGATTTGAATTGGTGAATAAGTGGATTGAATTTACAATTGGTCTTCCCTTTTTATTTTTGTGTGTGTCTTTTTTTTAATCTAGCTTTTTGTTCAGCAGTTTTCCTGTTTGGAATTTTAGCAGCTATCTGGTTGCTAGGATGCAATTTACCTTGGCAACCAGGCAGGAGAGTTAATAAAAGAGGCCCTGAATAGATAGAAAAGTACTGAGAATGAGTCATAACCATACAATTGTAGCCACACTGAGAAATAGATTTTTGACGGTCAGTGTAATTTTGTACACCATTTGAAATCTCGCTTTGTCCTTTTTGATTGGAAACTCTATTGGGCAGAGCCCTCTTCACCTCTCATATCCATTATAGGTTGCTTTGTATGTAAGTTTGTATGTTTAATGTATGAAGCCCTTTTTTGGAATATAATCATCATAATTGAAAGAAAACGAAAAATAAATGAAGAATAAGAAGTGAAAGGCAAATATTTAAAAAAAAAAGAAAACTTTTACTCACAACTGATCATTTCAAATTTTTAAAATGTATGACTCTGTTTTCAAAACCCTAACTTGCCATCACTCATGGGTGGGAGAAGGTACAAAGTGATGCAAAAAAGAAGACCAACCCGGACCCACCTACCCACACCCATAGCAACATATGCATTTCATATTTGCATTACTTTCAGGGAACTAAGAATTACTGGACTGAGAGTTAGATCAAGTCAGTGCAAGATGATGAGAGTAGATTTGTTCTTGTAGACTGAGAGGAGCCAAATAAAATGTGTTGGGCTCCCCATAAGAATATATCCTGATCTACTCCTAACAGAGCTATTCAGAGCAAGTTTCTTGGGTATGTAACCAGGAGAATTGTGGAGGGATTCCCCATTCTGTCTTGGGGACAACACAATCTCCTTAAATATGAACCGGATTCCTCACTTGGAGAAGCTAGCCTATTTAGCAGTATCCAGTTAAAGAGCAGGTTTAAGGATGAATGAAGGGATGGGTAACGTTACAGGCTCTGTAGGACTTTAACTCTGTTCATTAAAATGTCATCTGAATGAAGAACATGACATGAAAAATTTTAGGTGACCTTAATGTATTCATTTCAAATTAAAGAGGAAGTGCCTGTTAAATCATGTAATAAAATTCTGCCCCCTCATATTTTTAATTGATATTACAGCCATGATCAGGGCAGCCATCAGGGGGGGACAGGGGGGAGAGTTGTAGGGGGCCCCCAAGGGTAAGGAGGGCCCAGCCACGCTGCACTTTCTTGATTAGCCGGGCCCCCCAGCTTTCTGAGAGCCGCTGACTTCGGGAAGGCAGGGCGGGAGCACAAGGGGAGGTATCTTCTGTCCATTACTTCCCCTTATTGGTCACTGAGTTTAAGTCCCGGTTGAGCTGCTCAGGGATTGGATAGCTGAGGTTTGAACTACTCCTCATCCAATTACCATGCAGCTTTACCAGGACTTGAAATTCTGTGACCAATAAGGGAAGAAAATGTTGTCATGGAAGAAGATGCAGCCACCTGTGCTCCCCTCCTCCCTTCTGTAGTTGGCAGCTCACTGACAGCAGGTGGGCCACACTAATGAAGTAAGTGTAACATGGCAGGGCCCCCCTAAAGGTAACCCTTTGTGGTCCCTGTTGTGTGGTGGGGCCCTGGGCACGAATTTTTTTTTAATCTTCTGGGGGGGCAAGTTTTTTTACATGGAAGTTTAAGGGGGGCCCTGCCACCAATTTTCTTATAATGTGGGGGGGGCTGGCAACCAATTTTTTCCCCCATGTGGGGTCCTAGCCACAAATATTTTTAATGGGGGACCCTGACCACAAATGTTTTCTTCAATGGGGGGCCCTGGCCACCATTTTTTTCCCCCATGTGGGGTCCTAGCCACCAATATTTTTTAATGGGGGGCCCTGACCACAAATGTTTTTTTTTTTAATGGGGGGGCCCTGCCACAAATGTTTTTTTCAATGGTGGGGCCCTGACCACCAATATTTTTTTATTAACATGTGGGAACCATAGCAACCAATGGTTTTTTTTTTTTTTAGTGTGTGGTGGACCTGTGGGGTGGGGAGGGCGGACCTGTAGGTGGGGCTTGTGGTGGGTGCAGCCCAGGGGGCCCAGGAAATTTTTTCGTATGGGGTCCTGCGATTTCTGATGGCGGCCCTGGCCATGATGATATATCTAACAACGTCAGACTAGAAGTGATGGTTAAAAAAAACCAAAAGAGATTATAAATATCATACTGCAAGGCTTTTATTCTCCTTAAAGGGGATGTAAAGGCAAAAAAAAATAAAATCTCATGTTTACTTTATTTAATGAAAAAGAAATCTCCAATATACTTTAATTATAAAATGTGTACTGTTTTTATAAGAAACTAACTGTATGCAGTGAAATTCCCCCTTCGTTTTACTTGCTCTGACTGCTGAGGATAGGAAACTTCAGACAGTCCCTAACTGCTCTTCAGGGATCATACTGTTAAACACCTTACTTCGCAGAACTCGAGCAGCTTTGTTTGGTTGTTTCGCTGTAGAGCAGCCGGTGACTGTTTAGAGATTCAACTCCACAGGCCCAGTGCAGTCTGCATATTTTGAAAATTAATCTGCTTCTATGGCTTGTGCTGTTTTGAAAATTTATGACAATCCCTAAGTTTAACCTCCCAACTGAAGCCCAGACCACACTGAGCATGTACGTAATCTTGGTCTTGCAAAGATGTTTAACAAAGTTACAAGATGACAGACCCCGGCAGCCAACTTTGAAAGCATAAATCATTTGTTTAATTGGGCTTCTGGTGCAGTGAGTTTATGTTTATATTTAATATACAAAATACAGCATTGCTCGCATTATTCTATTTTAGACTTTAGTTCCCCTTTAACAACCTACACGCATGTTTATACATTTTACAGCAATGTTCCTTCTTGCTCTCCAGCAGAAGTAGAAATCCCTAGTTCCATCTAGGTTGCTAGGGGTTGTTTCCTTCACAACAGATGAAGCTGCCAGGGATAACCCCTCCCCTTTTCTGCAGGATACATAAGCAGGGTCAGACAGGGGGGCCCAGGGCCCACCGAGACTACTGTCCAGGGCCCCCCTTCCGAACCCACTACTGTGATGGTGCACAGTGCATAAGCGGGAACGGAGCCACGGGTACCCATGAGGGCCGTGGTCCACTAGGTTTTTTCCTGGTGTCCTGCCGGGCCAGTCCGACCCTGTACATAAGGAGAGGCTTGCTATGTCCACCTTACCCCCTCCCCATTGCCACTATTTGTCTCCTTCTGATCTCAAGATGTTACCTTAATAAAACAATCTGCATTTTTTGTGAAAGACACTTATATATGTGCAGATAATAAATCGAAAATCCTTATTTTAAGCATACTATTTTTCTAAATTGTTAATGTTATTAGGGATGCACAGAATCCACTATTTTGGATTTGGCAGAACCAACTAATACAAGTGAATGTGAATCCTAATTTGCATATGCAAATTAGGGGTGAGAAGGGGAAAACATTTTTTACTTCTTGTTGTGTGACAAAAAGTCACAAGTTCCCTCCCCGCCCCTAATTTGTATATGCAAATTAGGATTCGGATTCGGTTCTGCAGGGCAGAAGGATTTGGCCCGAATCCTGCTGAAAAAGGCGCATCCCCAACCAAATCCTGGATTCGGTGCATCCCTAAATATTATACCTTTGCTCCTATAAAGAAGGTTTTTACCTTGGCACAGAAACTTACAAGACACAGGTGTATTTTATGAATGATTCTCCATTGGAATGTTTTTTTTATAGTGCTACTCTCAGGCTAAGGCCACACTAGGCGATAGCGCCGCGATTTGACTCGCGGCGACTTTTCGCCGCGACTTTTAAGCCGCAATCGCTGGGGAAACTTTTGCGCTGGCGTCAATGGGGAATCGCGAAAAATCGCCAGCGTAAAAACACACGCGGCGATCTTTTCTCTACTGTCGCTCGAAATTGCCTCGCTAGGCGATTTCGAGCGACAATAGAAAAAAGATCGCCGCGTGTGTTTTTACGCTGGCGATTTTTCGCGATTCCCCATAGACGCCAGCGCAAAAGTTTCCCCAGCGATTGCGGCTTAAAAGTCGCGGCGAAAAGTCGCCGCGAGTCAAATCGCGGCGCTATCGCCTAGTGTGGCCTTAGCCTCAGGTCCCCTTCACAAGGAATGGGAAATTATAATAATAATGCTGAACAGCTCTTGGCCAATGCATTGTGCTGGCTTTACTGTAACATATCCACAGCTATAAAAAATAAGGACTCTGTGAAAATGATAGCTATCCCCCCTAGATTGTAAACTAGCATGCATGAATTTGCTCGGGCACCTTGGCTGGTATGGTCAATATGGACTATTCTGTGATCGCAGTTGATCCGTTAGATTTAAAAGTGATTGGCTCATAAACAGATCGACCCATTTTTGCATCCACTGTGTGACATATATTCTGATTTGCTGTTATTTAAATGAAGCAGAGGCCAGTGTAATGAAATATATAACTGGGATGAGAAGTATATTACATGTGCACAGTTTTTCTTTCTATAAAAGTATCAAAAACCCTGTTTGCTGGAATGAAACATATGTTCTCAAAAAATGGTTAGGTATTAATAGATATCATTAGAATATTGTTGTCATGGTATTTTCTAGTATTCCCTCTATAGTAGAGAAAAGAAAAGACGCGCATTTAAAAGCAATAACAAACAGCGTGTTGCAGGTGGTACTGAAAACAGTATTTTTTTACACGGGTTACCCCAAAAATACAACTCTCTCTTAGCAGAGCCCACAGGATCCCGACAAGCCCTCTAGGATGGATGGGCAGGTATGTGTCTCACTTTTATTGTATAGGGTATGACATTTGTAGAAGTACAATCAGATTTGGCCGCTAAAAATATGAGCGATGCGCAATATGCTCTAAAAATACCTAATAATACATTCTTGGGGTGCTACTTATATCAGGAATCACAGGCCCCTTACTGCAACAGCCGCGCTGCGTTTCTGATTTCCGTTTTATCAATGGTTTCTCAAATTCTGTTTTGGTTTATTTTTTAAATAGCAATGATCCGCCCAGTCTCCTTGCCAGTTAGAGCAGCGCTATCGCTGTAACAGCGCAGCCCCCCCCCCCCAATCTAGGGATCGTTCTGTTTTTACACCAGTCTAGACCTGTTAAAAATATGGAGTTTGGTTCATGCTAACCATTAAGTAAATGCTCCTTTTTCACATAGTGGGTATATATAAATCAGGCATGTCCAACACATTGCTTTCAAGCTGTTGTGGAACTACAAGTCACAGAAAGAAGAAGTGTAAAAGAAATACAGGTGCAGTTTAACAACAACTGGGAGCTGGAGATTGGACATCCCTGATGTTTACATTGAAAATGTCTCAAATGATCGACACTACATGCCCTGTGTACTTGTATCTACGTCCCCAAGAGGGGTCCCTCTGATAATGGGGGCCCTGGGCCAATGCCCTTTCTGACCTACCCTAAAACGACTCTACACACACACCAACACGCTGTTTTGCTTCACTTCAGACTTGCAATCTAAACAATATTTGAAGAAGCCACAGATGAAATCGATTCTCCTGACTGAGATGAATTAGGGTTAGTAATTCGAATTTATTGATCCAGCTTCTTGCATCCCCCCCCCAAACACACATACACACACACACCAGATCCACCCAATATAATTACCAGTTTAAATGTAATCAGAGAACTGCATATGCATGAATGTGTGAAGCTTGGATTGTAATCTCGAATATATACACTCCAGTATATGTCTGTGCTTGTATACACACTAATAGGCAAACACATGGGCTGAGGAGTTGATATATACATACATAGAAATATAGGAAATATAGAAATGTTTATTTATCCGCAACATAGTGTTATGTGTCACTAAATGTATGTTACAATTTATGACATACATAGACTCTTTTTTTTTTAATTTTACATTTGCTATACATATATATTTTATGTATTGTTCAGGGTGTTTACAAGTAGCTCTAAATCTGCTTAGTAATGTAGAAATCTATTGCAAACCATGAAGTCTAAAAAGATTCGTTTTTGTTTTTTGAAGTGAAAGATTAGTTTTTATTAAAATAATACAAAATCCATTTGTCCCTTTAATGTGAATATTTCCACAAATTACAAAATGTTACCGCTTCCCCTATTTGCATCAATCCAGCAGATCCATCCCTAACCCATAGGCTTTGGCTGCTGCAACATCCCCGCTCCCTGATATGGTTAATAATTAATCTGCGGTTTATACCTTTGTTTTCATGAAGCATTGATTAATATATTAACAGAGCATATTAAACATGCATGAAAAGAAATGCAGCTAAATTCATTAGGACAGCAACCCCAGAACTGATTAAATGAATTAAATGAATTTGTTCGTGTTCAATAAGATCAGCTCAACCCGTGTTTGACTGTATAGTTGCACTGTCTGTATTGATGTAGAGTAGTAACACACACATATTATATATATATATATATATATATATATATATATATATATATATATATATATATATATATATATATATATATATATATATAATGACTTTGCCAATATATATATATATATATATATATATATATATATATATATATATATCTCTATCTATCTATCTCTATATCTATCTATATATATATATATATATATATATATATATATATATATATATATATATATTATAATATATATATATATATATATATATATATATATATATATATATAAATAATGCCTTTGCCAGAAATAGTACTGGGACTGTATAAGTCCATAGCAACACAAATAATATATATATGTGTGTGTGTGTGTTGCTATGAAATTATACAGTCCCCAGTACTGTTTCTGCCAAAGTCATTATTTGTATATTTGTGACCAAGATATAAAACTGAAACTGCTCAATTAGATAGAACTAGAAAGGCACTTAAAGAGCCAATTGTGGCAGTGTTTAAATCTTTATTTACCAGAACCTTGTAAAGCCAGAACAATTTGCATTCTATTAACTGCTTTTCAATAGGGCATTGACTGGAACTAAAGGATGCCACTATCCTGCCCTAATTACAGCCATCTGAATTACACTACGTGCATACGAATAGGCGCATAGCACTCGTGGCCTCTCCTTATACTGGGAGAACTGGGTTATGTGATCATTGGGGACTGTACTGGGAGACGAGGCCGCATATATACTGTATATTTTTTTTGGGGGGGGGGCATAATTGGGAAAAAGGGCTAGTGAAGGAGGCAAGAAAGAAATGTGGTATCTGGTGGGACTAGAGGATCCAGAATTCAACTTAAACATTGCGATGCAATTAAATCCATATTGCCCATTTGTGTGCCTACTGGGTAAATTGTAGAAAGTAACTGTGAGGTTTTTTTTGTTTGTTTGATGTGTAAATTTAGATCATGCTCTCATGGGATCAGGCAGCTGCTACAGTGAGCACAGGCGCCGACGTTGATGTCTGCCCAGCAGATGCATAAAGTGCAGTGGCCGCTAGACTTGCGTTTCTTGCGTCTTTCCGCGGCTCATACAGACACCAATTTTGAGCACAGGACACTCAACTAAGCATCATGCTCGGGAAAAAAGATAAAAGTGAGGTGTGTAACGTTTGCCTTTAAAAAATGCGCAATATATATTACTCTAATGCAATCTAACAGAAATTATAGCAACACTCACGTTTTTTGGTTTCCTATACAATGAGCATATTAGCATTGGATCCAAGATTACTGCTAGATGCCAATTTCGTGGGTAAAAATACCTATTCAACAGTAGCTGGGGGGATATCACATAACACCCCAATAATGGCAAAGCTCTGAAAGGGCAGGTTGGTTAGCTGGCACTGGGGGAAAGAGATTCCCCAGTGACCCAGTCTGTGCGCTATAGATAATTGATTGGATCTGCCATTTGCGAAATGAAGAGGCCTCGGTGAGATCGATAGGCCGAGAGGCAGCTGGATGAGGATATAGTGAACAGTTTCTCTGCTCCTGATAACAGCTACATCCATCCTTATTATTTTGGAATTGGTTTCCTTCACTACTATCTGTGTGTATACCTTCTCTAACGTTTCGACACTCCTTTCTACCCGGACACTATAGTGGATTACATTTACCCAAAGGGAGCATTTATTGAAGCTAAACTGGTGCAAACATTGTATGAAAATTCCATGGGCACCCGTTTTAGAAATGTATTCTCTCAAATGTATAACCCCCCAGGTTCTAGTCCATTCGAAAGTGCAGCATATTCGCTTCAAAACTGCTTGATTTAAGCGTGGCCTAAGTCTATGTTATATATATTTTTTAATATAATATATTACATTTATATTATATTATATTGTTTCAGTTACTCTTAGCATTTCTCTGCCCGTACTGAAAATGTCCAAACAGGTTTTGAGATATGTTTTGAGGTGGAATAAACACTCGATATAGTTATATTCATGTCCTAATAGTTTTATTTTACTCTGATATAACCTGGATGATTATGAAACATTTTTGAATATTTGCTGTTTTCCCGTGTGAACTTTTTTTTATCTTGGCACTCACATATATTCTCACAGGTACCCCAGTGATTGCTTTGTACTTATAAGTAGTGTTTCTTATACACTGTACCCCATACACAATATGAACCTGCACCACCAGTGTTTGCCATGCACATTCAAACGTCTAATTAAAAGACTCTCTATGCCCCTGTACCCTCAAACCTCCCCACACGATGCATCCCAATGCACATACCTCTAAAGTCTGCCCTTCGGCTCACAATTATTATTAGGGAACATCTTTCTGTGCCTTACCCCTGGCACCACGGCTTTCCAACCCTGTGTACAGTGTATGCCAATCAGTCTCGCCTTCCAACATTATATAACTCAATCCTTACCTAAATGTCTATTTTGCACCCTTGAACCACTCCACAACCTGTATCTATTGGCTTACCCAGTAATTGATACCCCTATATCAGTTGGTGTTCTGACAATTCAGAGCAAGTCTTGGGCTACATTTAGATACTATTTTATACAGGGCCTGGGGAAAAGAGATACTGAAAGTTACATTAGGTATTCATTTATAAATATATTCTAAATACATGGAATAGCTCAGGTGCTGTGGAAGCACTATGCATGGTTTAATTAATATCAGCCTAAGAAGAAAGGAAATGTAGATTTCCAAATGTGAAATTTTTAAAAAGAGGGGACAAAATAAGTCTATAGTCCCATGCAAACATTGTTTGAGGAAGGAGGCAAAACAGACCAGACAATTCCCATATGATATGCCCAAGTCATGGCAATGCTATTGGTATGCAGGCCCGGACTGGCAATCTGTGGATTCTGGCAAATGCCAGAGGGGCTGCTATAAGGTGCCATAGAAAGTCAGTATTTAGTGGGCTGGTGGGTCTGTTTGAGCCTCTATGTGGGCTGATTGGGCCTCTGTGTACCTGAAATGGCAGGGCCTATTTTAATTCTCAGTCCGGACCTGTTGGTATGTGTAGTGGAGGTATTAATGGTGTTTCCTCTGTCGTGCATCTCTTCTTCCCAACAAGAGCACGACTTGACCACTGAAGTGCTACTGGGTAGAAAGTTGGCACAGAATGTATGTATCCTTGTCTCTATTCATTGTACAACAGACAAGCATTGGTTAGACATAATTTTCACAAAGCAACTCATATGTTGTGGACACCTCAACCAAATGATGTATTTTCCGAGAATATAATGGTACATTATTATTATAATTGGCATCTCAAAAATGGAACCTAATTTAAACCTTATCCTTTACCACACCCTGAAACCTCCGAAGCAGTTGAAGAGCCCAGCAATTCAGGATCGATCTCTCAGTTTTCTGGAAGCGCAGGGCAATGGCCTGGAACATGGCACATCCTATGGCAAACAGTTGCTTTTGTACACATGAAATGATGCTCTTACCTGCCAGCCTGAGAGCAGACATTCTCTGAAACTCAGGCTCTTGGAGCCACTTCCACATTCTTCTGAAGGTCTCTCGGCCAGACTTAAGCTTACTCCAAGGTTTTGGATTTCTCAAGAGATCAGACAGGGTTCCCTGTGACCTGCACAAGATCCTTTGGGCAAAGATGGCTTGTGGGATACTGTATCGCTTGAGTTCGGCGGTGATCCGCTGAGCCACCTCTTTAGTATTAATCTCCTCCACTTGACCATTGCCTCCCGCCTGAGAGCCAGAGGTGGACGCCTGCCTTTCTCTGTCACCGAGGAGGGAGCCATTGGATGAGGCGTGGTGGTGACCATGTGGGTGCATTCCATTTAAATGTGGCATCATGCCAGCACCTGGGCCACCCAAACCCCTGGTCAGATGGTCTTCACTCCTCGAAAGCATGGCCGCATGGGAGTCGAAGCTGTTGGGTGACAGCATTTTTTCATTGCTCAAGTGTCCTCCTGGGCCATAGGGCCCCAGTGACTGCTGTGAGTTGTGCAAAGTGCCCAGGCCATTGGAAAGAGGAGACAGCGGCTGCCCCATTGCTGTCATGTCCTTTGGATAGTGGCCGTAGATGTTTCCCATGGATGCCAGCCCTCTCTCATCCCTCATTAAGGTGAAACTGCCGCTCACGTTGCCAGCCAGTCTCTGGTGGTGATGATGGTGGTGGTGGTGATGGTGCGGATGGTGGAATTTGTCCGATACGGTGGATATGGGCGGCAGGTGCTGCAGGGGGGTTAGCGTGGTGTAGGTGCTGCTGAGGCTCATCCCTGATGGGGATTCACAGGACATGTTCATGGCTGGATGCAAAGGGCCGCCTAGGGTATGCTCAGATCTGTATTCCCCTCCGTCCAGGATGGAAGACATGCTGGTTACCATAGCAGGCCGGCCGTGGGACACCAGGTTCCTGTGGGATGTCTGCCTGCTGTGTGAGGAGCTCATTATATCCCCAGCCTGAGAGTGGGTCACACTGTGTAGGTTCCCTAAATTCTCCATTGTGAGCTCCATCTTCCTCGCCAGATTCCGTGTATTGCCCCCTCCTCCTCCTCTCCTTTCTTCTCCTTTTGCTTTCCAGGCTAATTCAGATTCAAAGCTTTGCCATCGATTACCTTCCCCTATGCAGTCAATCCTGCATGACTTGATGAGCTCTCCCTCTCTCTTCCCCCTCCTTCCCCTTGGATACAATAGCTGCGCGTGACTCCGGGCTGGAGGTCCCCTCTCTCCTCCACAAGTGATGGTCCTGGCTCTGTGCTGTGTCTGCTGCTGCTCAAAAGCTGCAGATAATGTTACAGCTCAGACCTCCCGCAGCCTCAGTCTCACAGCCAGCACGGTGTGACGTCAACATCCCCAGCTCATCGATAAACACCTTTCCCTGCTCTCTCCCTGTCCCAGCCTGGCACCACTGGCACCAGCGAATATGCAACAGGGTCCCGCTGCTCTTCTCGCCTTGTACTGAACATACACTTGTCCCTACCTCTATATAATAATAATAATAATAATAATAATCCTGACAGAAGTGATTGTGTTTATTGAACATCCCCTCCCCTCGCTGCAGGAAATATGATTGAGAAAAGGAGGGTATATTAGATATACTGCAGGACGCATCACTTGTTGTCAAGGCTGCTGCATGGGGGTGGAATCAATTCCAAAAATTACGTTTATACTGTGAACCAGAAAAAAGAAATACCCTGAGCAGGTTCCAGTTCCAATGTCTTAGAAAGCAAATGGGACACATACTGAAGGATGGAAAGGGTTAGCCTTAAACCGAGTACTGCCGAAATATGGCGTGGAACTGTCACTAGCTATACTATAACTGCTTGTGTTATTAGGAGCTGGAGGTAGGAGGGTTCACCAGCAGGGTCAAAGCTCACAGGGCACTTTCACTTCCTTTACTTTACCTACAAACCCCTTGCCTCTGTATTATACTTAAGGGGTGCTTACAGACGAATGAATGTGTGTGTATTTGTATATACGTACATACTGTATTAATATGCAGCTAGACGTATCGACATATTGTATCATTTAATTATTGTATGCGTTCCTGGATACTATATACTAGTAACATACTTTCTCTAGGCTCTAGAGATACTGTTACATATTGCTTGCTTATTTTGTAGCACATGGATATTAGTTACTTTCTATCTCTTATAAATGCAATATCCGTATTTATCATGCCAGCAGTCAACTGTCAAAGCCAGCGATCGATAGATAGATAGATAGATAGATAGATAGATAGATAGATAGATAGATAGATAGATAGATACAAAGATAGATAGAAGATAGATAGATGAAAGAAAGGTAGACAGATAGATAGATAGATAGATAGATAGATAGATAGATAGATAGAAGATAGATAGATAAATATATAGATGACAAATAGATAGATAGATGATAGATAGATAGATAGATAGATAGATAGATAGATAGATAGAAGAAAGGTAGACAGATAGATAGAAGATAGATAGATAGATAGATAGATATATAGATGACAGATAGATAGATAGATAGATAGATAGATAGATAGACAGATAGATAGATACAAGAAAGGTACACAGATAGATAGAAGATAGATAGATAGATAAATATATAGATGACAAATAGATAGATAGATAGATAGATAGATAGATAGATAGATAGATAGATAGATAGATAGATAATAGATAGATAGAAGAAAGGTAGACAGATAGATAGAAGATAGATAAAAAGATACATATATAGGTGACAAATAGATAGATAGATAGATAGATAGATAGATAGATAGATAGATAGATAGATAGATAGATAGATAGATAGATAGATAGACAGAAGAAAGGTAGACAGATAGAATATAGATAGATAGATAGATAGATACATATATAGATAACAAATAGATAGATAGATTGATAGATAGATAGATAGATAGATAGATAGATAGATAGATAGATAGACAGACAGACAGACAGACAGACAGACAGACAGATAGACAATAGATGGATATAAAGGTAGACAGACAGACAGACAGACAGACAATAGATGGATAGAAAGATAGATGGATAGATAGATAGATACATACATACATAAAAGAAAAGTAGACAGATAGAAGATAGATAGATATATAGATATACAATAGATGGATAGAAAGATAGATAGATAGATAGATAGATAGATAGATAGATAGATAGAGCAGTACACACAGACAAGAACAGAAAGCTTTTTCACACAATTTATGCTCGCTACTTGAGTATTGCAGAAGTGAGAAACTTATATGATACTCGCAGAAAAAGCTGAGGGAAACACAATTGAAATTCCCTACATTTTGGAAGGCAATCGCCTCCCTTATGAGATCACGACTAATATTCAAACTGGTATTGAAAGGCTTCCAATAATTTCTATGGGCCTCTTTTTCTAAGTCATTTAGGTCAATAGAAATTCAGGCTGAAGAATTGCATTGAGCTGAATAAAATCTATAACTCGCCATTTTAAAGCACCAGGCTGCTCAGAAGCTCCAGTTTTAATAGGGCCTATCAATACTGCAAAAACGTATCATCTTAATGCCCTAAACACAACTTCATCTTATTATAACATTTGTTTGTAAAATTGTAATTCCTTGCCTGTCCACACCCACATAAAATCAGTGTAAAATGAAGAGGAGAGACTCGGTGATTTTAAACTGTAACAGAATGGATTAGATTTTCTCACACCTATCTACACATTTATATTTTTCACATTTACGTGAGCCTCTACATAAGGTTATTCAGTTAGTCTCAAAAGTACAAGTACTGCACACACACTATCGCTCTCTCTCGCTATCTAAATGTGTGAAACTCAATTGCACCGACCTTGTAATAAAGCTATAATCTATCATCATTTATATTTGTGGTTCAAAATTGTACACATGAATTTAAAGCCGAAGCTGTATTTCTTTTCCCAGCTACAGGCCACCAATGACTGAATTTTACACGAGAAACATGAGTATATAATGCACAGCACAGTTGTCACAGGTGCCCACTTTGAATGAAAAGTATTACCATAAAAAACATATTTGATTATTCTTTTTAAATGCACATTCTACAGACACATCTACTCCTGCCTTGGTTTTGCAGCATTTATCAGGAAAGCCTGATTGGTATTGAGAAACGTTTCTGAATGCATAACCTTGAAGATTCTGCGTGTTATCGTCTAAAAGGCTGATTCTAGGTGCATATATCCTCATAATATAACCATATTGCTCACTCTTCATCTCCATCTATCAGCCGGATCAATAGGATTGGTGTAGCAGTACTAACCTCTGGCTTGTGCTCCTTGGCAAACACTAAACAGAATTAGAAACAACAACCAGGTGCAGTACAAGATGGCCCTTTTAAAAGGACAAAACATCTGGGATCCCAGTTGGGATTTGGGGATTTTGAGGGATTACTAAAAGGTAGCAAGAAAAGGGACCTCGGGGAATAAAACAGTATCTTGTGCATCCAGACCAGAGTAATCCCTGCCTCACATCGAGGAGAATAAACAGAAGCAGATCTCCAGGCTCTTGGGAAACTTTCTTATTTAGCTTCGCGCATAAAGATAATTAAAATCCATAACACTTTCATGTATTTTCTGGGAAAACTCATACCCCACGCTGCTATTTGTGAAGCGCACTTAAAAGACTGTAGAAGGCAGAAAAATATGTACTCCCTTCACTCATACAGCGATAATAGGCAAACAAATGCGCACAGGCGCTAAATTCCGCTTCCAGACACCCTTAACATCTTCATTCAAGCGCATAACGTGCATGTTAATTACATAACAGGCGCAAATACAGTCACTATAGCGCATATTCGCTCTTACTGAGAAAATGCCGGACAGATAATCATAAGCTGTCTGTAATTCAGAAATATACATACACAAGGTCTGCAAAGCAACTGGTATTTACAACAATTTATAAAGTGCTTTATTATATAGCATGTATGGTAAATAGATGACAGACGATAGATAGATAGATAGATAGATAGATAGATAGATAGATAGATAGATAGATAGATAGATTAGATAGATAGATAGATAGATAGATAGATAGATAGATAGATAGATAGATAGATAGATTAATAGATGTTTATATTGCTCCACTCTTTACACTTGGTCAGATGCTAATCCATTATTTGCCAAGCTTTGCTAAAATGCACAGTGTTCTTAATTTTGCTCCAGGACTGTTATTAATTGAACATCCCTACTGGAGCCTGGAAAGAGGTCTTTTTAGTAATTAGTAAAATATAATTGAGCAATGCTAGCATGAGTTCCTATTCTGAGACACCCCATTGCTCCTTGTTAATCGATAAAATATCATTAAGCAAAAGGCAGGGAGGGAAATGTGCTGATCTACATAGTGGGGAGACGTGCCTGAGAAGCAATTGCAGGGGATGGGGGGGGGGCAGGTGTAAGACTGGGGTGAAAGAGAAATAAGAGGCTATGTAAAATCAAGAAAACTGAATGTATTGGAAAGCACAAAGAAAATAAACTATGGAGGTAGGAGGTCGACTGAGAGATGACAAAATACCATAAAAACAACCAGTGACACTGACAAGAAGAGGATTCCATAATAAAGAAACCAACTACCAGCTTTGTTGTTAAAAAGAGCCCTAGATGTACTGGGGCTAAATAAGTAGGGCTGCGTTTCCACTGTAACATACAGTAATGTGCATTTAAAAATAACCCAAATGGTAGACGATATCATCACTAAAAAGTGCTGAGTAGAAACTGCTACTAATAATGTAACCCACACCAGTATCTGCCAGGGCTGAATTAAGCAGTAACTATGTTCCCTGTTACCTCTTGCTGGTACTAAATGACAGTTTAGGATTGATGGTTCTGAAGCTCACATTTGCCTGATTCGATTCCTTTTGGACAAGAGCAAAGCAAATGGTGTTGATGTTATGAAGACAGATATCAGAGCAATATAGTCTGGCGCTTCAGTTATCTCATCAGAACCCAATTTGACTAAATAAAAGTCCTGCGGGGCTTCGGCCTGTTAACAGCCCACTTGTTATACCACAACAGCCAGTGTGTGTTGAGAATAAGGGAAGGGGAGAAAATATTTTCTCTGGCTTTTGGCGATAAGCACACCTTTTAAACCAGTTACATGTCACTATAGCAACATAAATGATTTCATTCTTAGGGTACCTAATTCCAGGGTTACAATAAATGGTTAATTACTGGATTACTGATTTGCACAATTTAAAAAAAAACAAAAACGTCTCAACATGTAATCCATGTTTGCATTTCGTTTAAATATCCCGTGTAGCATATCCCACCCATCTGTCAATTTCTTGATCAGTTTGATTTCAGCAAAGTCAATTCACTTGATAACCGAACAATTTAAAGCCCTGTTTCCAGGTGGCTTTACACACAACAGTTCCATTATACACGGATATACTGTAAATAAAACATATCAATAAATTATCTGTTGCTTCGTGGAGGGTTAATATGTAATAAGTTTATGTTGCTAAAAAGCAATCTGTTTACCATTTGCTAGCCTGAATATTCCCCAAGCACACTTGCCTCCATTGCAGACTGAAGAAGCGATTATTTTGCCCTAACCCAATAGCAGACATCACTCATCCCTAAAGAACCAATCTGCAGGAGAAGTCGATTCTGCTTGTGCTTATTCTTGTTTTAGATTCCATTTGTCTGAAGACTTTTAAATGCATTGTGGTGCAGAGCTAGAAATCTATACTAGATATTAAAAATAAAATATAAAAATAAATTATGCTTGGATATATGAGCAACCATGGTTTTTGGTCATTTAGTTACCACTTCTGTCCCCTTAAGATTTTTTTTTTTTTTAAGAAAACACTCTGGATTCGTAGATGCTAATCCCAATGTATTGAAGAGCTGCCTATCTAACTGCCCACTATCTTATTTATTATTTCATTTAACTCTTTCATCACTCGCGATTCTATCGTAGCGTTGAATAGGTTTCTGTACATATCCAAGCCTGGGAAGTAATGTAAATATGAAGCTTATCCGTATATAAAGGAATAATATTAACATTTATTTAAAGCCCAATGATGTTGGTTTGATAGAAATCGTTCAAGTTAACTACATCGCAGCGTTAGGCTATATCAAAATCACTTTTTATGATTTATCGCTTAAATGCCTTCAAATACAATGGTCTATTTGCATGAAGTTTTAATAAATGCTTACTGGTTTGTTTTATAACTCCATTGTATTCTGAAGTGCCATTTTTCTTTTGTTTTGTCCCCATATGTCATTGCTCTAACGTGTGAGTATATTCTGTTAACCTACAGAAATATATTTTTCCTTGTAAAGCAACAATTCTTCAGCCATTTCTAACAATTTGTATCCAGTCCAAGTAAATATTTGACAACGTACCAACCTTGCTGAGAGGATCCCCGTAGCAATGCAGAGGTGAAATAATTCCTTATACAAAATTCTCTTTACTTTCGTGTATTACTGCAAAGACGTAGGGGGAGGAAATATCGCCTTTTTTTCTATTTGTGGCCCCAAGTTCTTTTTTTTAAACGAGAGCAAGACAAAAGGAAAATTGTTGGCAGGTTTAAAAAAAATCAATGGTAGACTTTGCAACCTGATTTAATTTGCAATTTATTAGAAAAGTTAACAAAAGCACACCTCTTATTGTGAACTTTAAACCGTCAGGTTTCCTGTTTCATTTGTACTGAGCCTGCAGGTCTGGGAAAGTTCAAATATACTCCCAGTGATATATGTATGTGTGTTTGTATAAATATATATTATATATAATATATACATGAAACTCATAGCTTTACCGATTTGTGCAGGATTGTATGCATTGAAACAAAATGATCCCATTGTTGCATAGACCTGTCTGGATTCTTAATATTATTTAATATTATCTAGCAGATGTTGATCGTTTTTCTTTGTTCCTTGCATTGCAAATAAATAAAATTGATGGGAATATATATATATATATATATATATATATATATATATATATATATATATATATATATATATATATATATATATATATATATCATAGAATTTCACGGGAAGATATAAAATACCCTAAGCACTATTAAAAGTTTAGCTATTTACCTACCTATCCACCTATCCATCCACGCACACACAATGACAGGTGGATAAATGCAAAAAGAAAGGTGTAGGGAATATATTCATAGACAAACTTGGCATTTCATATTAATTTCATTAAAGTATACTGGTTTAGCGATTATAGGGCAACACATCTATTCTGCATACAAGGGAAAGACACTCCTCAGCAGCCCTAGTGCAGAAGCCTGAGATGAATCTGTAGTCCTTGGTTGGCACCCTGAAAACCTTGTCATATGAATGTGTTGTATGGGAAGCTGGGTTAAAAGGAATATTAAGAGCAATTGATGCTGGCAGCTCAATACAGTTTAGCCTGGTTGGAGCCTGGAGATTTGCTTTTGAGCCAGTATGTTTATGGCGGTAACACAACTCCGACGGTGTCGCTTAACTCTTTCAATCCCTGAGCACTTTCTTCTGATCAACCTCTTTTTGGAACCTCTAACTTCATATAATAATTGCTGTTGGCCTGTCTCACCTTCACTCCCATTGGAGAGCAAATGTTCCTTGTGTATTCTGGCTGGTGTGAGTTAAAAAAATGCCTTTCAATCACTGAATATCAAAAGAGTAGTCAATCTATATGCAGCCGTCTTTCTATCTATCTGCCTGCCTGTCCATCTATCTCTCTTTGCCTGGCCTGAGATATCTGTAAAATGCCCAATTCCAGGGCAAAATAACGCTCTGACGTTTTGGGGGGAACAATTCAATATCATTGGAAAACCTATTGATTTTGGATGGGAGGTGTGTTTATCTAAGAGTAGAGGTGGAATAAATTAACTGATTTAGTGTCAGGGGAAAAAAAATCCAAATCCTTTTTGCTTTCAAAGGTACTTAACCCTTTAAGACAGTAAGTGATGCACAATGAGGAAATGGCTTGAAAGTTTAAACTTTTCTTCTTAGTCTATTAAAAAAAAAACATAGACACAAGTTTTTATTAAAACAGATATAAGTGGTGGTCATAGTAAGTGCGACAGCAACTGAGCGATGTCACAATTGAGGAGAATGCTAATCACCCCACCCCCGTCTTTCGCTTATTCCACTGTTTGCACAAAATGCCCACAGCATTTCCAGTATTTGACCAGACTATGAATAGTGTATTCCAATGGCTGCTCCTGATTTATGGACAAACACAGCAAAAAGGGAATAATTACTAAGGACTCTTCATATACCCTTTTTCTGCACTATCCCTCATCTCAACACACCCAGCATGGAGGTAGAAATCTGAACTGTTCACATAGTTGTCACAACAAGATTAAACCCTATTAGGGCCCTGGGCCCCCAATTTCAGCTGCCAACTGTATATTTTATATTCATTATATTGAGAGGAAATTAGAGCTGATCCTGTGTGTGTTCAAAAATATATTCAGAACTTAGTATTTGTTTAGCTATTTGTGCTCCTACAACACCTTTATAAGTTCGTACTTTGTTCGGACTTTAGATGGGTTAGTCTACATCAGTGATCCCCAACCAGTAGCTCATGAGCAACATGTTGCTCACTAACCCCTTGGATGTTGCTATCAGTGGCCTAAAATCAGGAGCTTATTTTTGAATTCCAGACTTGGAGGCAAGTTTTGGTTGCTTAAAACCAGGTGCACTGCCAAACAGAGCCTCAATGTAGGTTGACGATCCACACAGTGGCTACTAAATAGCCAATTACAGCACTTATTTGGCACCCCAAGAAGATTTTTCTTGCATGTGTTGCTCCCCAACTCCTTTTACTTCTGAATGTTGCTCACAGGTTCAAAAGGTTGGGGATCCCTGGTCTACATGAAGGCCAAATATTCTAAACATCCAAAACCCCCTAATGAGGCATTAAAAATAATCTTATGCCTCTGAGAATATGTGTTGTAAAGGTGTGTACAGGTGGCAAGGATCAGCCTGTAGAATGAAAGTATTTGTTCAGGAGTAATATGATTTGTGTTGATGCCAAGGATATATATATATATGTATAGGTACTATTCCAAAATAATTAATAATTCAAAATCAAATATTGAAGGTAATCATGAAGAGTATACTCACAATTCACCCCAGTCCTAGGGTGTAGGTCCAAGACAACATTTTCAAAAAAGGAAAATGTGAGTATCCCCAATTTTTAGGGATACTCACATTTTCCTTTTTTGAAATATTTGTTCAGGAGACCTTATTCCCAATAAACTGCAACCAAGCAAGGAATTGCTGCCCCTAGATAAAATATGCCCAAACAAGACCACTGTGTAGTTTGTAAGCTTCTTTCTCACTAAGGCATGCACCAAATCTTTTTATAAAAGATAAATACAAATCCTTTTTTTTTAAATAATTAAAAAAAAATAATAATTTTTAAAAATCTGTCAAAATCATCAAGTCACATGATGTTATGGTATAAAGTCACATTATATTAACAGTTTAGATTTAAATTGACCAGGTACTTGGATTCAGGCTGCTTGTATTCTGCTGAAACCTGGGATATGATGAATCCTTACAAAATGTATTGTTACAAATAGTACAAATACACACATAATGACATTTTTTGAACTGGTTTTTATTTAAGAATTAAGAGCACATAGTGAGGCTGATGCATTAGTGAGGTTGAGCACATGATACATCCCTTAGGTGTTAAGTTGGGATGAGTTAAGGACAGTCCAGTTTCCAAACTGTTTCCAAAAAAGTAGGAAGGACAGAATTTAAAAAGTAAATGTCTCTTTAGGCTGTAGCTGTTTAGCTGGTTCTGGTGAAACAAAACTTAACTTTACAGTATTATGCATTCAGATCAGTTGAACTGAAGAAGCTGCTCGGATGAGTAGTGAAACGTCTTCAATGATTACTCAGCAAGTCCAGTTGTTTTAGAATTACTTATACTAGATATACCATAATCTGGATGAATGAAAATCTTCATAGTCAAATAGGTAATGTTCTCCAGGCATTTGCCAAACCCAAATTTATGTCAGACTGCCAGATGGTGAAATCTGGCTGATGATTGGCATTATGCAGTGTGATGATAGGTTTGTTTGATTTTAATCAATGTTAAAAGCTGTACACTCCCTATAAGTGGTGTATCTGTAGAGGAAACAAACCTCCCAATGATGGGCAGGAGCAGGGCCTCCATCAGGGGGGGACAGGGGGGACAAGTGTCACGAAAACAGCCAAAATTGAAGTCCTGAAGCGGCAAAAAGACCCAAAGTCACGAAAACAGCCGAAATTGAAGTCCTGAAGCAGCGAAAAGATCTATAGTTACGTAAGGAGGTGAAGTTGAAGTCCTGAAGCCTTGAGTTAAATTCTACTGAACAATCCCCTGATCACCAATGTATTATTTTAATATTCTATAGGCCCCTGCCACCAATGTTTTTTTTTTTTTAAATATTTTTTGGGGCCCCAATTTTTTTTAACTTGTAAGGGGGCCCCTGCCACCAATGTATTTTTTTAAAAAAAATGTTGGGGCCCCAATTTTTTTAACTTGTAAGGGGGCCCTGGTGCCAATGTTTTTTTAAAAAATATTCTTTGGGGCCCCAATATTTTTTAACTTGTAATGGGGGCCCCGGCCACCAATGTTTGTTTTTAAAAAACATTTTTGGACCCCAATTTTTTTTTAACTTTTAAGGGGGGCCCTGGTGCCAATGGTTTTTTTAAAAAAACATTTTTGGGGCCCCAATTTTTTTTTAACTTGTAAGGTGGGCCCTGGCACCAATGTTTTTTTAACTTTTTTTTAACTGCTGGCCGGGGGAAGCCAGCAGTGTTTCTTTGAATGCTACCCCCTGGGGGCATATTTATTAAATCTCAGATTTTTCTAGTAGAGTTTTTAAAGGGGAAACTTGAATTTTTAGAGGGGAAAAAAAACTAGAATTTTTTTGAGATTTATTATGCACTGAAGCTGCTTAACGTTGGAAAATACTCCAGCTAAAACCTGTCAAAATCATGTAGAAGTCAATGGCAGATGGTCTCTTTAACATAGTTACATACTGTAGTTACATAGTAAGTTAAGTTGAAAAAAGAACACGTCCAACAAGTTCAACGTTTTAACTTTTTTTAACCTGCCTAACTGCCAGTTGATCCAGAGGAAGGCAAAAAAACTCCATCTGAAGCCACTCCAATTTGTCTTAGAGGGGGAAAAAATTCCTTCCTGACTCCAAAATGGCAGTCGGACTAGTCCCTGGATCAATTGGAATATGTTTTTACCTTCAGGATTCTCAATAATTTCCATCTCAATAGTTCAAATTTTTTATTTAAAAGGATACTGTCATGGGAAAAAAATTTTTTTTCAAAATGAATCAGTTAATAGTGCTGCTCCAGCAAAATTCTGCACTGAAATCCATTTCTCAAAAGAGCAAACAGATTTTTTTATATTCAATTTTGAAATCTGATATGGGGCTAGACATTTTGTCAATTTCCCAGCTGCCCCAAGTCATGTGACTTGTGCTCTGATAAACTTCAATCACTCTTTACTGCTGTACTGCAAGTTGGAGTGATATCAACCCCTCCCTTCTCCCCCCCAGCAGCCAAACAAAAGAACAATGGGAAGGTAACCAGATAACAGCTCCCTAACACAAGATAACAGCTGCCTGGTAGATCTAAGAACAGCACTCAATAGTAAAAACCCATGTCCCACTGAGACACATTCAGTTACATTGAGAAGGAAAAACAGCAGCCTGCCAGAAAGCATTTCTCTCCTGAAGTGCAGGCACACGTCACATGTCTTGGGGCAGCTGGGAAATTGACAGAATGTTTAGCCCCATGTCAGATTTTAAAATTAAATATAAAAAAATCTGTTTGCTCTTTTGAGAAATGGATTTCAGTGCAGAATTCTGCTGGAACAGCACTATTAACTGATTCATTTTGAAAAAATATTTTTTTCCCATGACAGTATCCCTTTAAGATAGATCTAAGAACAACACTCAATAGTAAAAACCCATGTCCTACTGAGACACATTCAGTTACATTGAGAAGGAAAAACAGCAGTCGGCCAGAAAGCATTTCCCTCCTAAAGTGCAGGCACAAGTCACATGACCAGTGGCAGCTTGGAAATTGACAAAATGTCTAGCCCCATGTCAGATTTTAAAATTGAATATAAAAAAATCTGTTTGCTCTTTTGAGAAATGGATTTCAGTGCAGAATTCTGCTGGAGCAGCACTATTAACTGATTCATTTTGAAAAAAATTTTTTCCCCATGACAGTATCTCTTTAAATTATAGTGAGAAAAAGAGTTGTAGTAAATACCCCCAAACATTTGTGTGTGCAGCTGCACAAGCAGGGGGTGGAGCTTTGGAGATTTGGTGGGGGCAGTTTGTACACACTGGGCCCCTCCAAAGATTTTTGGTGGGGGGCCCTGTGTCCGTTTTGTCCGTATTGTCTTTGGCAAAATTTGATTTTCAGGGACATCTTACTGGACTGCAATATATTAGATTAGAGTGGGGAAAATGAAAGCATTTATTGTAAAATGTACCTTTTAGAAAAACCATTAACCAAAAAAAAATGATTGGGCTCTTGAAAACAGTATGTTTTGTAAAATTAAACAGCCCATTTAACCCTTTTTGCAATGTTCACTAACCCCTGGCAAAAATTAACTTGTCTACATTTCTTTGCTAGGGCCACCATTAGGAATAACAGTGCTCCATACTGTTTGCACGGATGTCATTCCCAGGAGGCCCTAATTATTAATCTTTTGGTTTCGTGGGCCCCTGGAAGGAAGACTCTACCAAAAAGTATAATGGGACCCAAAGGAAAAAAGCCTGACACATGCATTATCATGTCCCTTACCCACCTAAGTTAGACAATATTGTGTGTGTGCTTCAACCACCTTGTTTAACCTTGTAGGTTGGGTGCAAAGCAGTTCCTTAGCATATCCCTGCATCTCCCACTGTTTGTGTATTAGATATAGAGAATTTTACTTACCTACTTGATGTAAATTCCTTTTCTTCTAGTCCCAACATGTCAGTACACATGGGGCATTGCCCCTCCCAGACCTGGAGGTAGGACCTATAACATAGCCAATCAAAATGAATCATGACCTATAAGACCACATGACTTCCTCCTCACCACAGTTATACTTTTGCCATAGCAGTACAGTAACCAAAATAAATAATTGGGATGGGAAACCCTGTACTGACATGTTGGGACTAGAAGAAAAGGAATTTACGTCAAGTAGGTAAGTAAAATTCTCTATTTCTTCTACATCCCTCCATGTCAGTACACATGGGATCTACCAAGCCATGCACCGAAAACAAGGGGTGGGAATAACCAGCATAATGCAAAAACCAAACTGATGCTAAGGAGGCCCTGAGAAAAGGCCAGCATCACATCCATCCAACAGGGGAGCTGATAAAATGTATATCTCCTGAAAAGGGTAGATAAAAGGCACAAGAACAACATGTCCTAGGACATGGTAAACGATTAACAAGAGCTACAAAATCAACCACAAAATTACAGAGACCGGTACTTGAGGATCCAGCATTGCAGATTAAGAATAAACATATTCTGTTTAAAAAGGTTCCCTCAGTGACTAGAGGGATACCTGCAATATGGTTATCTGACAAAACCCCACCTGGGGAAGAACAAAAATCCTGCAACTGTTAAAACAAAAAAGGTGCCTTAGGACAAAACCAGAATGATGGCAATAGCCATCTCAGAACTAAAACACCCTAGAAACCATCAGGAAATCAATCAGATCAGAAACTAAACAAAACTTGAATGCATCTATCACCAGTGCTGGAGAAATACACGATCCTCAGCAATAGCAAGTGGCCCTAAAAAGACTTGGCCCACATTAGCCTAGTCCTGCATCTTAATGGAAGCAGCTCAAACCAGTGCTGACCGGAGTCACCTCCACACCAGGGATCAGTCCAAGATCCACCAACTCCAAGCTAATAATACCTAATGAAGACTTAACTAAATGAACACCAACTCTGGGTTATCATAAATCAGCATATCATTGTAACCATTGTAGAGCCATGCTGGTACAGCCCAGTAGCTCCACCAACCACCAAATCTAAACTGGGTATACAACAGCACAAGGATAAGCTGCTGAACCAACCAATGTGACTTAAAGCCATCTACCAGTAAGCTATGCTGTTGCCCCAGCCAACTGCTACACAAGCAAGCAATGGGACCCAAGGCAATTACAGTTCTAGAAAACACCCACAAAAGCCGAGTCCACTACAGCTCAAGCTGCACAATGCTACAGTTTATGCAAAAACTGAACCAAACCTGTGACCATACATAGAAGCTACTGAACCAGCCAACAGCTGGGATCACAATCCAAAATCAGGCATGCCAGAAGCTTATAGCCTACAAAAACTGGTACCAACCAGCAATGATGCACAATCCACTGGCAGAGAGCCAGCCACCATACATGCAACCAGTAGTGGACCAGCCAGCTATTATGTATTCCAACATAGATGTGCAAGGCCATTGTCACACTAGCAGGCCAAGATGCCCGTCAGCTGAAGTGTGTGCAAAAAACCAGAGTGGAATTCGAATACACAAGCAATAGTAAATAAGCCAGCTATTGTGAATGCCACCCTTAGGGACAAGGTAACCAACTGCACTGGCACCTGACACAAAAGTCAATTTCCATACATGCAACAACGGAGCACGTCAGTTGTTGAACTTGCAAAACCCTGGTCCACAAGCCAGCCTTATTGATAATAAGCAGTGGCATACAAGACCAAAAACAATGCATGTAAGGCAGAAGAAAAGGTTAGCTGTAAGCCAACATATGACCAAGATCAGCTGCTGAATACCAATCAGCAACAAAATTAGCTATGGGCTGTGAAACTCAGAGCAAATACCAGCTGATGGTACAACCCATGCTAGATCCAACCAAATAGTCAATCATGCCTACTGCTAGTGTAACCAGAACCATACCTGCAAGGATTGCAGACAAGACAAAACCAATGGCTGTTGTCCTGCCAAGGATTGCCGCAAGGCAAACAGACATGCCCACCAAGGGCCACAGCAAGAATAGTAACCATGCTGCCACAGCCTGGCTGGTGACCTATGCACCATAGGTCACAGCCAAGACTGGCAGCCACAAGCCCACAAGGACTATAATAAAAACTAGCGGCCACCTTAGCCAGGGGCCACAGAAAAGGCCAACAGCCCAAGAACCCTGGAAAAAGGCAAGCAAGCACCTAAGTTAAGGGCCATGAAAACAGGCCCGCAGCCATAATAACCCAGGTAAAAGGACAACCAAACAAATGTGCCAAGGGTAAAAGACCACATGAGCCAAAGGCTCATGCAACAGGCCAGCAGAACAAGAGCCCTTGTAAAAGGCCAGCAGACCCAGGAGCCGAGGACCATGGTAAAAAGCCATGGACCAAAACAAGGGCTCTAACCCAAGCCAAGGGCCATAATGAAAGCCAGAGGCCACACAAACCCAGCTCCCTGGCGAGATGCCCGAGGCCACACAAAGGGCCATAGACTACAAGCTGGCTTCAAGCATGTTAAGGTGCCAATAGACATAACAGTAAGTGCCCTTTAATCTACCAACAATTAAAGAAGGGAAACCTACAGTCACAAAAATTCAGTAGATGTAGTATAACTACAACTGAGCTCACAACAAAAGCCACCAGATGTCAATAGAATATCTAAGAGAAGGCCTACATCACACAAAAAGACACCATATAACTCGGAACACTGCCTGTTAAGTGTGGAAACATCATAGGAAAAAATGGGGCACAATGCTGCTACAGCAGAACAAACCCCTAGCCGGTCCTGGAAATACCAGGTGTAATAAGAGCACACTTGCCTACTGTGTCTGCACAGAGAACTCGGGCTCACAAACCTAAGACCTCAGATGACAAGGAGTCAGAGGAATACAGGCACCTAACCAGATAATATGCGCTAGACAGTAGGAATAATCCAGACAGATCCTTGGTGGCAGACTGCTTCTAAGGAGCAGACTCAGGGGCGTAACTACAGAGGAAGCAGACCCTGCGGCTGCAGGTGGGCCCAAAAGGTATAGGGACCCATGAGGCCCAAATAAAGAGCAATTTCAATATGTATTGGTAAAAAAGCACAACCTCTGGATATGTTAGGGGCCCTAAAATGAATTTGCTGTGGGGCCCAATGACATCAGGTTACAGCACTGAGCAGACTCAATGTAAGGAAGGACGGGGCTACCATACTGCTTCAGCAGTGCAAGCCTCCAGCCAACCCTGCAAGCACCCAGTGTAATAAAAGGCAAATATAACCTCTGTGTCTGCACAGAGGACAATAGAAACAACAGTAGCAAACTGAGGAGTATCTGCACATTACCTGATAGCAATGAAAAGTCCGCAGGTTGGAAACTTCAGCTAGAACTCGGATAGGTTTCAGCGGAGGGACATAATTAGCTTATTAACATGCAGACTTAGTACCTTGTGTAACTGCATTTTGCACAGAGGACTCCAGCTCACAACATACGACTTCATATAATATAAGAAGGAACACAGGAAGCTTACCAGATAGCTCAGACTTGTCAGCAGGAATATCCAGTCCAGTGGAACACTGCTTGTTAAGAGCAGACTCATAAGAAAGGAAGGAGGTGCCATACTGCTTGAGCACATGAGCCAATATAACCACTGTGTCAGCCAAGAGGATGCAGGTTCACCCATACAAAACTTAAAATATTAAACAGCAATAGCAAAGGGGCCAAAGGAACACCTGCACCTTACCAGATAGTGACTAGTTAGCTTGATGGAATGTCCAGCCAAAGCCCTGATAGCTTTCAGCTGAGGGACATATTAAGCATATTAACATGCAGACTTCCCAGTGAAATTAATGTTTCAAATACACAATGGATACTGAGAAATCAAAATCTCTGGATTCAGGTACCACACTGCTTAGGCAGAGGGATTCACCAGCCAGTACTTAAAGTCTAGCAAGAGCCAATACTGTATTTTGCACAGAGGACGCCAGCTCACAACATAAGACTTCAGATAATACAAGAAGTCAGGGGAACACAGGCACCTTACCAGATAGCTCAGGCTTGTCAGCAGGAATATCCAGGTGGAACACTGCTTGTTAAGAGCAGACTCATAAGAAGGAAGGAGGTGCCATATTGCTTGATCAGTGCAACCTCTAGCCCTTCCTGGAGGTGCCTTAGTAACATGAGCCAATATAACTTCTGTGTCTGCACAGAGGATGCAGGTTCACTCATACAAGGCTTAAAATATTAAACAACAATAGCAACGGAGCGAAGGCACACCTGCACCTTATCAGAGTGGCTAATTAGCTGGATGGAAACTCCAGCCAAAGCCCCAATAGCTCTCAGCTGAGGGACATAATTAGCCAATTAGCATGCAGACTTCCCAGTGCACTACACACAGTAGATAATGAAGAATCATACTCACCAGCTTCAGGCAGTTATAACTAGCCCATATGCATACCCACGGCCCTTTTGCAGAAGTTCTGTAGAGTTCTGTAAAGTCTCACATAACTCAAAAGAAAAGGGGAGTCCAAAAAGCTCACAGGTAACAATGTGGGAAGCCCACACCTGTCTGTTCCCAAAAAAGCACTAGATTGAATCTTGTGCCTCGCTGGGCATATAGCAGGGGGGCTGTTTTAGCACAGGGCTAGGACCATGGGTATGCCCACACTTGCACTTCTTCCCAATAAGCGATAATTTACAGATTATGCGTCTTGAGGCATCAGGTAAATTCTTCTCCATTACCTGGGAATCATCCCTCTGTGTCCACACAGAGGTAAAAAATAAGCAAAAATAAATAAATAAATAAATAAATAAAAATACAGAAGAAAAAACAAAAGGCTCACAGGTAATAATGTGGGAAGCCCACAACTGTGTCTCTTCCCAAAAAGCACTAGATTGAATCTTGTGCCTCGCTGGGCATATAGCAGGGGGGCTGTTTTAGCACAGGGCTAGGACCATGGATATGCCCACACCTGCATTTCTTCCCAATAAGCGATAATTTACAGATTATGCGTCTTGAGGCATCAGGTAAAATCTTCTCCATTACCTGGGAATCATCCCTCTGGGTCTACACAGAGGTAAAAAATAAATAAATAAACAAAAAGAAAATACAAAAGAAAAACAAAAAACAAAAACTGTGTTTGATTTCTCTCAAAATTCAACAAAAAATAAAAAGTGAGGAGGGAGATCCTACCTCCCTGTCCAGTAGGACAAAAAATAACTGTGGTGAGGAGGAAGTCATGTGGTCTTATAGGTCATGATTCATTTTGATTGGCTATGTTATAGGTCCTACCTCCAGGTCTGGGAGGGGCAATGCCCCATGTGTACTGACATGGAGGGATGTAGAAGAAATATTCTTTTCTAATAACGAACATCTCTGTATGCTTTGAGAGTGTGTGGTCAGATTAGTAAATTCAATTTTTTGATGACACACTCTGCTCTATCTAATGACAGAGACAAACAGAGAAGCTACTTGCCATGAAATATTAACTCTGCTATTCATTGGAAATGCATCTTGCCTTGTGTAATACAATAGACCAAAAAAATTATATACATTTCCCCTATTTAAGCACTGTGCTTTAGTTAATTTCATATGTGAACTAATGTGTGAAATAATCGTTACCACTAAAATGGCAGAAATCCTACATTTGACTTCTGTTATTTGTTATTACTAATTGCATATTCAGGCCCTCTCCTATTTATCTCCCAGTGTTTCATTTGAATCACTGCTGAAAAAAATACCAAAATGAATGCTAACATGAACAAAAAATAAAATGAAAATCAATTTTTTCATAACACAGGGGCAAATTCGAAAAAGGTTCGAATGTGAGATTCATCACACCTCAACCCTAGAAACAGTTCTAATTCGAATATTCTCCACCCTAAAAGCTGCAGAGTTCCTGTAGAAGTCAATGGCAGAGGTCCCTTGAACTATTTGAAGATGTTACTAGTAGTGATGAAGCAAATCTTTGGCAAGTATCGCTGCGAAAAGGATGCCCCATAGATTCCAATGAGAAATTCGAAATTTAGACGTTCAAATTTTTTCACAAATAATATACAATTCGAATTGTGAATAAAATTAGAATTTTAAAAAAAATCACATTACTCTAAAATTCAACCGTTGATACGTAATCCCCATCATAGATTTAGCCATGTTGCATGTTTAAAATGCCACAATACATTGTAGATAATTGTCATTTTAAACTTCAGTATGTCAGCTTCACTGGAAATTACCGAAGGCATAAGATGTTAAAAAAAAAAAAAACAGTTATTATTAGTGAATTAATCAATAATTCCTCATTTTCAAGGACCAGTAGAATTATCTCTTAAAAAATGTGAAATATTGTCCTTTAGTAAAATCGATCGTTGGAGTTATTATAAGAAAATGTTTTACTGTTATCACCAGACTGATAGAAATCTTCAATTTTACAAAATCTTAATTAAAAACACATTTAAAAACTTGATATTGTCTAAATGACTAAATACTGATATTATCAGGGTTTCTGGTAGTAATTATATTAACTTTTATTGGTTTCAAAGAGAGTCAAATTGTTTTAAAGGTTTGTAAAACAAGTGCAGTTATAATGCCTAGTGGTACATTTCAATTGGTAGCAATTGACTGCAATGTGTTCAGGAGAAAATTGATCAGCATTATTTCTGCTTTGTCATACTGAATATAAAAAAACATTTCCACTTAATAGATGTTAACTGTTGTTAATATTTTGGGAGTTAAGCAGCTTTTTAAAAGGAAAACTACTGTATACTTTTTTAATAGTATGTGCACTGAGAATTGGGATCCCACTAGTGATGGGCGAATCTGTGCAGTTTCGCCAGACAATTTGCGAAATTACAGCGAAATTCGCAAAAGGCGAACAACTTTTTTTTACACAGGGAATTTTTTGCGGGCGAATTGTTGCCGCAGTTTCGCAAATGAATCGCTCACGCATGAAACGTGGAAATTCACCGCAAACTCATGTCTGGTGAATTTATTCACCCTCCACTACAAACCATACGTTTTAGGTCATACAAGCCAATTAACAGACAAGGTTCTGTCTTTTGCTTCCACACTTCTTCCTGTTACTGTTAGATCTGCAGTATTTGTGGTGATCTCTGAGGCAGCATAGAGAATATTATAATATTATAAAATGGTGGCTCAAGGGAAAAGATGTAAAAGGGCAATATTTACTTAAATGTATATATTCCAGTTTGCAGGGGCATTTCAGGGGCTGATGCTGCCCCCCCTTCCGCACTGAGCTTCTAACTTCTAGCTTCGGATTGGGTTAAAGGAGAAGGAAAGGCAAAAAACTATGCTACCTTCACTGTGTTCTCCATCCTTCCCCCTTCTGAAACGCTGCAGTTAAAATGCTTAAATCCGTGCTCAATCTGTGCACAAGCGCTTGGAAGTTTCTCCCGTTAAAGCAGTTTAGCGCCGCCATTTTAAATTTGAGCTTCTCTTCCGCATACACTGCCTTCGTGACCCCGCTGACGTCACGTCAGTCAAAATAAAATCTGTATTTGACTTTATGGCTTAGTACAGACCTCAGTCAGACAGACCCGATCCTTGGCTGCCTTTTTGTATCGCCCCCCTTCCTAAGCTGCTGCGCTCGCTCACTGACAGATTGTAAATAATATCAGAGCAGCGCAGCAGCTTCAAAGCTTCCCCGGGAAGCTGCCTCAGCTATTGGCTTAGATTTATGAGGCGGGGCAGAGAGGTCAGCGATGACATGCGGCTGGGTCACGTGACCGTATCGTCATCGCAGCAAGGGGAAGAAAAAATAGTCTTGTGCGCATGCGCAGGGCACGGATTGAAGCTATTGCGCATGCGTGTGCCCTACTTGAACAGATTTCTTACAGAAAGAAAGGTAATCTTTTTCATACTTGTCTTTACTTTTTGAAAAATCGATTGGAGCAAAAATGTTGTTGGAAAAAGTAACAGGGGAATGCTTGCTGCAAACTATATGTACCATATATTGGCAACGCTTACAGCTAAAGTTTGTTTTTGCCTTTCCTTCTCCTTTAAGGGGGGGCTGCATGACTACTGCTGTGAGCGCTATTGCCCTCGCTGCACTGGCAGAGCCGAATTTCCGTTTTTAAAAAATGGAAATTCGGCTCTTAAAGTTACCAGAGGCGACTTTTTGCCGCCCCTGGTAACTACCTGCTCCGTGCTGCCTGAGACAAGGTTCTCTCCTTGCCTCATGGCAGGATCGGCCCTGCCGGTTTGGTAAGATCCTTTTTTTTATCTCACTTAATATGATGTAAACTTTCTGTTGCTTCAGGGCTGAACTGCGCAGTGTTGCTTGGTCCGACTAACGCGCTGAGAGGAAGCGCATGCGACGAGACAGATACGCCGAATATAATGTAAGTAATAGAAATGTTGGACCTTGTAGCTGCGTGCATCCGACACGACACAACTGTCAGATGCAACCGCGCACGTAGCGTCTTCATCCGACAGTATTGTCATGTCGGATGCACGCAACTTGGATCTGACCAAGCTGCACCGTGGAGTTTCGGCCCTTAATTTTACATATTGGGTGTATAGTATTCCTTTAATTAATTTTTTGCTATCTGAGTCCTGTGAGTAGGCATGTTTCATGTAAGCCAATATTTTACTTTGTGAATATACTACAGTAAGTTGGTATCTATTTTTCTCTACCTTCATATATACTTGTACTAATTTTTTTGTTGTAAGAGCATAACAAATAGTGTGTTGCATTAGCAGATGCTGCAGAGTTATGTGGGAGTTTAATATGTTTCATTAGCGCAAGAAACATTCGCAAACACCATTGCGAATGTTAGGGACCATGTTTACGCCAATTTGGACTTCCTTGCTAAGTTTGCCACCAAATTGCTTTTGTGAACGTTCGCCGTGTATGTAATAAAATTTTGCAATCACAAACCATTTTTTCCGACAAAATATTTAACGAAACTCCAGAGCAGGTGTTAAAGATTTGCAAATGCACAATTAAGATTCAGAATGCAATAACAGCCTAACGAAGAATATTACATTGTGACAGGCTGATTTTAATTCGCAAATTCCTGCTATTTGTGTATTATAACATTTCCCCCCTAGTATCTATTATTTAAATATGCTTGAACAAGATGCTGGCAGGCCCGGATTTGTGGCAAGGCCACATAGGCCCGGGCCTAGGGCGGCAAAAAATAGGGGCAGCATGCCGCCCAGCCGCATTATGGGGACGTGTGCATCCCCATTCAATTAAACCAGCTGCGCCAGCGTTTTTTTGCCGGCGCGCTAGGGAAGTGTAGGCAGGCGCTAGGGGCGGCCGGCAAAGAAATCTGGCGCTGGATGCTGGCAATATACTTCTTTTCAGTTTTCAGTTTCTTATGTTCTTACCCTGGATCAGTATTGCCTACATTATATTAATTCTGTCATCTATTGCATGGGAGTGACTTACTCATTATTTTTTTATCATAAAGTTTTTAAACTTTTCCCATTGTATAAATTACTTAAGTAGTCAGAAATGCTTATTTTCAGCAGATACAAGTGATTTTGTGTTTTTTTCACGATACAGACATGGAATCTTTAATCCAGAAATTAGATATCCAGAAACCTCCGGAAGGTTCATTTAAGCAAATAATGCAACATGGTTATATTTTCCCCTGTATTTGATTATAACAATGATGCATACATCTAGATAGGTATAAAAACAATGCCATTGGGTTTATTTAGGGAGTTATTAAAACTTGATTAAAACTTTTTATAGTCCTTTTTTTAAGTGAAAAAACAATATTCACATTTTTCAAGATTTATTATGCCCTGAAACTGGTAAAAGTCAGAATCTGAAATTCATGTATAATTCAATGGCAGCTGTCCCTTTAACCATTTGAAGATGTTTTTAACCTTCATGAATTTTGGGAGTTTTGGGGTGTTTGATGCTGGTTTTCACTGAAAAACTCTAATAATTCAAGTTTTTCAGATACAAACTCAATAAATTCAAGTTTGTAGCAAGACAGTTTGAATAAAGTAAGTTAATTCGAATTGACACTCAATTTTGTTGAGTTTTTATCTATCTGATTTTTTGAGAAAAATTATTAGTAAATTAGCCAAATTCGTGGATGGGAGTAAGGGTTTGTTTAAATGAAAAAGTGAGAAAAAGTCGAGTTTTAGTAAATAACCCCCTTTATGTTTAATTGGCTTATTTATCAAAAATATGTGAGGTTTTAGAGATTTTTTCTACTTTGAATAAAGTAGATACCAATTTAACAAAACTTGAATGTTTGTTTATTTTATGATTTATAAAAGTTTACAAGCTAAAGAAAACTTGATAAACTCGAATTTGTGCGTTTACAAGCTCAAAAGAACTCAAAAACCTTCAAAACCTCGAATAAAGCAAAATGGCTTGTATTGTGCCTAGGACAACTCCCATTATCTTTAACATGAACTCGCAAGCTTTTAGATGTCAAACTTTTACATTCAAGTTGTTCAAATTTTTTGTGCTTAATAAATACCAAACATTTGAGTTTTTGAAAATATAATTTGAATCCTGGCGAATATTCAAATTTGAACATTGATAAATCACCCCCTAAATGTTTTTAAGTTGAACTAAGATATACAAACCACCCCAGGTCTCAAGCATTCCAAATACTAGACCCCATACCTGTGCTTTATTTTACTCTGCCCATTACTCAGTGAACTCAAGAGTATTGGTTAAAAGTGAATTTGACCTTTTTTGCCACTTTGCTTTCACTTTTCTTTATATTGAAGAACAAACCCAAGTGAATTTTATGAAAGAGATAGGCTGAATTTCCAGGGTACTCAGCTTTACCTTTGTGCATACTAATTATGTGTCTCAAGCTTCAGTTTCCATCCAGAAAGTTTGCTACATACATCTGCAGCAGCCATATCGGCATTATCTTTAAACTCCAATAAGCACTTTATTGAGCTCTAAATACGCCTTGTACTTCAGGTTTTAAAATATAAAGATTTTTTCTAACAGCACTTCCTACAAATAGATTATTGTATAATGAAGTCGGCAGAAATACAATTATCTATCTATATTTCTGTTTATACTTATCTATTTATTTTTCTGTCAATAGCGTAATGTCTATATCTGTCTTTCAATCTACCTGTTAGCTGCATAAGCACAGCAAGGGAAATAAGTAAAATGCAAGATTATATTAAATTATTTGTTCTTATGCAGTTGTCATTTCAGAGATTGCCTGCTGTGCTTCTAGGTATAAATATATCATTAGGGCAGATGCTGCAGAAGAGTAAGACCTCAAGGGCAAAGGGCCATATATCATAGTAGAAGAGCAGGTGCTGAAATGTATAGAAAGTCAACTCCTACAGCCCAGCTAATCTGCAAGTCAATATAATTGCCTATTATTAAAGGGTGGTACGAATGAAAAAACAAAAGCCAAATACAATTTAAAAGTGATAAAAAATATGAAACAAAAAGCTTTGCATGATAAAAGAAAAACTAAAAGAATCTGAGCCACTTTCAAATGTATACATTTTCATTGGCATCATAGTTATTCCAAATAATATATTATTGAATCAGGAGCTTTGATACTTTAGGATAATGGGGCTCATTTAAATAAGAATTTGACATTGCAAGGGAGCAACTTGAAGCTTATTTTTATTTTGTAGATTTTATTTCTAATTTATTTAATGCGAGAGCGTTACTGGGCCTGCAAACACCGCGATCCGTCCAAAGCCGCTCTGGCTGCGGAGACGCAAAGGGATAGCAAGTTAGATTGTGTGGACGACATCAGCAGGCAGGCTCCGGGGAAACCAAACTTGATTTAAAAAGTCCAATCTTTATTAGGTATGGTAAAATACACAGTACCTGATCCTGTGCATTCAAAAAGAACCAATACTTCACAATGGAACTGCTTTAAGATAAGCTATTGTTTCTTCTACTCAATTTAACTGGAGGAGTCACTTTGATGGGACTTTAATTTTTACCATTGAGTGCTATTCTCATTTCCACCAGGGACCTGTTATCTTATGTCACGTTTCTATTGTTCTGTTGAGAGGTTGCTGGGGGCGGGAGGGGTGATATCACTCCAACTTGCAGTGCAGCAGTAAAGAGTTTATGTATAGGTTTATAAGAGCAAGTTACAATGCCAAGGGCATTTGAGAAACTAACAATATGTCTAGCCCATGTCAGATTTGAAAATTAAATTTAAAAAAACCCTCTTTGCTCTTTAGAAAAATGAATTTCAGTGCAGAATTCCACTGGAGCAGCACTATTAACTGATTTTGAAAAATAACATGTTTTTCCATGAAGAATGCCTTTAAATTGGACAATGTTTCCTTTTTAATTCTACATCAGTAACTTGGACCATTTTCAGCATTAAAGGAGAAGTAAAGTTTAAATCATTAGGGGTGCCCAATGTAATCACTTGATACACCAGGCTGGGCCAGTGCTCCTGTTAGCAGAAATCTGCACCAGCCTGGGGTTCTTTTCATTTAACACCATGGAGTGATTTTCTTTCTACTTTCTCATTCTTCACAGGGATGCACATTTGCAGTAAAATTAAAAGCTGAACTTTGACAGCTCACTCTACCACGCATGCCTCTGGCAGGGGGCACTGAGGATAGAAAAGGATAATTTAATTAAAATTAGCGCAAACCAGTGCAGTTTTCTACACATTCATTTACCCTGAGGAAGTCAGTTTAGCTGATTAAACTTGTAGGTTTATATTTTCTATTTAATGGACTGGTCAGGACAATCCATGGAACTGCAGTAGTAGTTATTCCTTAAATGCAAACCAGGAATTTTCGTAGGCTTTTATTATCTGACATATATTTAGTGCAAATTTTTCTCAATTTTATCCAAATTATTTTACAAAATCACACTATTGGCTTGCACCCTTCTGTATATTTTTATGTATATATTTTTTTGTATATTATCAAGGGTCGAGGTGAATTTTTAAATGAAAAAATAATAATTCGTCCGAATACGGATCTATGCGATCGAAAATGTACCTATTCGACCAAAAAGAGACTTTGATTTAATTTTGGTTGGTCTTTTTGAATTTGAATTTCGAAGTTTTTTCAATTCGAAATTCGACCCTTGATAAATATGCCCCTAAATGTCTTTTAAAAAAATCTAACATAGTGAGACACAATATCATGGCAACCAGTTCCTTCATAAACCAAATAAGTAAATCATAAAATGGTATTACAACAGATAAACCAGCAGATCATATAAATGTGCTTAAAGGGATTCTAATCACAGGAAAACATCAGTTACGAGTGCTGCTTTAGCAGAATCCTACACTGAAATTCATTTTTCAAAAGAGTAAATATATTTATTTAATATTTGATTTTGAAATTTGACAGGGGGCTAGACTTGTTATTAGTTTCTCAGGTGCCCCCAGTTATGTGACATGCTCTGGTAACACCTCTTTATTGCTGCACAAAAACTTGTATCACCCCCCCACTAGCCTATCAACAGAACAATGGAAATGTAACCAGCTGCTCCCTGACACCTACATTGCTAAAAATGCTCGCATGCTCCACCTTGTGTTGAGAATAGCATTCAGTATAGTGATGTGCGGTTCAGGGTTTCCCTGACCTGCACCCGACCCTATCCCGCCCTGCTAATACCCGCGCTCGCCCACACCCGCTTCCGGGGGTCCTTTTATAGACCAGCCCCGCCGATGACGTCACAAAAGGGTCGGGGCAAGCAGATGCGGCAATGCCGGCATTTGAAGGTGGCAGGCTGGGAGAGCAGGAGAAGAGCTCAACCCACACCCGCCCTCCACCCGCGAGGAACACTGCAAGCTCGACCCGAACCCAAAAGTGCTAAACCCGTGGGTCCCGTGGGTATCGGGTCGGCCCCCACATCACTAATTCAGTAGTAAAAATCCAAGTCCCACTGCAAATCCTCCTGTTAGTTTGAGATATTTTATCTGAAAGTAGGTTGGTTCTTTCGGAAAGCACAGGATCAGCCACCATGACCTGAGATGGCTGCCTACACTTTTTTTTAGACACTTTTGTGTAGAAGATGTATTAAAGCTCTCTCTTTAAAAATCACCAGAAATGTAGAATTTGCACCAAAGTCAGTTAATTTGTTAGATTTTGTTTGTGATGGAATAATTTTAAGTGATTTCTAATAATACAGCTACTAGAAAAGGGAGCCAACCAAAATCTGTCACCCAACTCCTGAACAGATGCTGAGAGATGGAGAAGATAAACTTGATTATTTCAGAAATGTTACAGAATTTTTTAATTGATTAAATGTAGAAAGTTTCTTATTTCAGTATAAAGAAGCTTATTATTATTAAATTTTTACAGCATTGGATGGGGACCAACCTGGGGCTGTCACCTCAAGGGCCAGCACACACCCCCGGGCACCCCTCCCCAGCCGCAACCCCCCCAGGCCCCCTGCCACAACCCCCTCTGCCCCCCCCCCCGCATATCCCTTAGTTTTTCTTGTTGAGGCTGTGATCAGGGTCAGGAGGGGGGATAAGAGTGCAGTGCCCAGGGCGGGGAGCAGGCCTGGGTCAGTTTTACAACAAAGAAAAGGCATGTGTTTATAAAGACAAAAAGTACAATTAATTGTATAGGTTAAGATACATGTAGTTGATTATCATTTAACAATTTGAATCTATTTAGAAGTTAACATTTCTACAGGGACAGTTTTTTTGCTGAAAACAGTGGGGAAAGTAAGCTATGCTCACCAGAGAGCAAAATCTTTTGCTTAATCTTTTGTTTCCATCTTAAAGCAAACAGTGGCAGTGAAATGGTTAGTGCAATACGGTAACAGTTGTTTCCCAAAATAGGAAGCCTTGGGAATTTTCTGCCTTCCTGGAAAACCTACTCAGGTGTCAGACATACCCAGTTTGTCTGTCTAGCACCAGAGAAGGTCAGCCCATTCAATCCATTTCAAGAGTTGATGTACACATTTCTTGCAACACATAAATAAGATTTCCAGTCATTTCCTCTAAGATTTACCGACTGTGTCTTATCATTCTATACATTTGAAATTTGTTTTTCTTCTGTTTTTGTGCAATCACCAACCACTTATGAAAAAAAAAAAACTTGTGGAATTGCCTTGTGGAACTGTACTCTGTGTGAAGACATTTACCATATATATATATATATATATATATATATATATATATATATATATATATATATATATATATATATATATATATATATATATATATATATATATATATATATAAACAAGGGAAAGTTGTGCTCACCACTAGTTTTTAAAATCATTAGGCGGGGGTGCAATGAGGGTGTGACCACAAAATACATATAGACAAATACAAGATTCCTCTGCACTCAACCCATTATCAATATATTTAAGACAGAGACATTTTGTGCATACTGCTACTGAAAAATGCCTTACCCTTTAAACAAAACAGGGATTGTTTGTCCATATATTGCAATATATTTAAGCTGGCCAACTACGTCAAAGTCATCCCATATCTGGCCAGTCCTATGCTCAATTTTTATAAAATGTATAATGAAACCATAGAATTCTTAATGAATCAAATGAAAATTGAGCATAGGACTGGCCAGATATGGGATGACTTTGACGTAGTTGGCCAGCTTAAATATATTGCAATATATGGACAAACAATCCCTGTTTTGTTTAAAGGGTAAGGCATTTTTCAGTAGCAGTATGCACAAAATGTCTCTGTCTTAAATATATTGATAATGGGTTGAGTGCAGAGGAATCTTGTATTTGTCTATATATATATATATACAAGCCACACTCCTAGGTCTTCAACGTTTCGCACTCCTAGGTCTTCAACGTTTCGGCAACTACACACGTGCCGTCTTCAGGAAATTCAGTCGAAATTCGACCAACTGCAATTTATTTAAAAAAAATGTAATCTTTTGTACTCGGGTGAATAGGGTCGACCTGAAAACCCGAATCGAATTCGAATCAAATTTGAGTTTTTTCCCCAAAAAGCAGCAAACAACTCCAAATTGATCCCAGGATGTCCCTCCATAGGCAGGTTTAAGATGACGAATAGTCGAATTCGCGTTCTTAAAAGGGCCAGTGTATGATACATCGAAAATCAAATTAGAATTTTTAAAAAAAAACTAGAATCGAATTTTAACAATTCCCTAATCGAATTTGACAGTTTTGGCCATAAAAGACTCGAAAATTCTAATTTTCACTTCGACCCTTGATAAATCTGACCCATAATATATGAGTGCTTCTTTTGGATTGATGTGCTTCTCTTCATATTACTCAAAAAAATATGTCACAGTAGCCTCTTTGGAATAGGTGTACTTGCTCATATACTGTAGGTGTAGGGGTTATTTACAAAGTACAAAGCGCAATAAAACAGTCACACTTCTCTTTTTTTTTTTGCACTTTGTACCCTACTTTCCACTCTAGTAGAAAAGTCACAAGTCTTTGCACTCTGTTTCAGAACAGAGATCTACAGTCTCAGTATTGATGAGGGCCATATAGTCCCTTACCAAGGCTGTATTAGGAACCAGTACTTACCACCAGCCCCCTGGTATAGACAGAGAGCCATTCAAATGTGTGAAATACACCCTGTGGTGGGCAAGTTATTTGAATGTTGGTAAAGAGATTCAAGATTTTGTTCACTATTATAAGTAGTAATCAGCATGGTTCTAAGAAGGATAAGTCGTGGCAAACAAATCTAGAGAGAGGGACTGTAGTAGATTTCATCTATTTGGATTTTGCCATAACTTTGTTATACAGTGCCACATAAACGACTGCTTTCTAAACAAAGGTCTGTTAGTCTTAATAATGTTGTTTGTACAGGGGTGGTCTTTATTGTACAATCTGCACTTAGAGAAGGTTCTTAGTGGGTTCCAGCAAGGTTCTGTATTGGGCCTACTTAAATTGAATTTGTTCATTAATGACTTAGATGCAGCTGATACAAAACTATATAGGGCAACTAATTCCATCCAAGATGTGACATCCTTGCAGCAGGATCTTGAAAATCTGGATTTCTTGGTGACTAAGTAAGTGGCAGATGAAATTCAGTGTTATAAATGAAAGCTAATGCACCTGGCATGTAAAAATATCGAAGCCACTTATACTTTAATGGGACTGCACTGCACCATAATGGAGAAGGGTACTGGAGTTCTTGTAATTATTAAACTTGGATATACAAGCAATACCAGTCAGCAGCTGCAAGGGCAAACAAGGTTTTGTACTAAAGGAGTATAGCTTTGTAGGAGGAAAAGAACTGGTAAGGCCCCATCTAAAACTACTTGCACCTGTAGCAGTGGAAAATTAGGATTAAGCACATTACTCCCCAATGCCTTTCACCCCTAGCAGGGCCAGAACTTGGGGTAGGCAGAAGAGGCACAGGCACTGGGCATGTACCTCAGCAGACTGTACTACTCCCCTTGTTCAAAGCTCAAATGCCAGCTGTTTTAACAATTGCCTACACTCCACGGGTCTCCCTCCTGCTGACAGGAAGGTGCACCCATTGTTTGGGGTGCCGATGTAATTTGGCCTGGTGCTGACCCCTACCTTGCAAGATCTGAATGACCCCTTGTGCCACCGGCATCTTTCCCTTTTGTGTAATCATATTGAGAATAGAGCAAATCTGTAGTATCTCATCTAAGGTAAATTTTATATTTTGTTTTAATTTATATTTTAATTTATTGTCATTTAATTTACCTCCTGTGGACTCCATTTTAAACAAATAATTTGAATGATAAAATAACATTTCCTTTTTGTAATAATAAAACAGTACCAGACGACTTAGCTGCATGAATCCACATTGGTGGCAAAAGAATCCTATTGGGTTTATTTAATGTTTAAATATTTTTATTAAAAGTATTGTGATGCACATTACAGATATATGGAAAACCCCAGGTCCCAAGCATCCTGGATAATAGATACTATATCTGTAATTGTTTAATGATGAATAGTATATGCAAAATTGCAAAATGCAATCATGCTTATTTTTGCAGCTATAAGTTCCCATAATAGGGTTTTTACAAGCCAGTGTACATGTGCAAGTTTGCAGCTGAGGTGGGTTAAAGCAATATGTGGGTGTGTGGGGAAGATGTAGCGGAGAGGGATGGGTGCAGAAATAAATTTGCTTTGAGTAAATAATCAGCTACTGAGCATTAATAGAAAATGAGGCACCATTTCACCATTTTTTATGTAGAATTCTGTTTTGATTGATAACCCAAACTCGTCGTTTAATTCAGAGCCGCTGATGCAATCCTCAGCATATTAATATATTTAAACAAAGTTCATGAGCATAATATGCGAGATGCTTCATCCAATTCTGATCTATTCTGAGATTTAATGAAGTCGACAGCAGAATTGACAAGTGCGTGAAGGAGAACGATGTCAATACCTTTCCTATACAGAAACTCCATAGGAATCTGATTAGCACAGATCTAGGACTAAGGTCAAAATCATACAAAGGGGGGAAAAGTAGAAGACCTTCAAGAGAATGTAACCTTTGAATGAGAATGGAGGATAGATACAAAAGTTTGAGAAAAAGTAAATTGGTTTAAAGCTAGCTTGAATTTTGCTAGTAATGTTTTGGGTTTCATTTTTTTGCTGCAGAATAGTTATATATCCTACCATATGTGGAAAAAGCTTATCATACATTACTCAAGTAGCAAAGCCATAATACTCAAATATATATAAGAACTCTTTTAGAAACTGCAGTGTGTAAAGTGCAATCATAGTGCCTTTTATTACATATGGGAGCATATGTAAACTCTAGTCTTATAACTGAGCAAAGCTACATTTGTATGGGACAGGGGCGATCCTGGCCCCTCTGCCACCCTGAAGCGACTTGCTGCTGCTCAGTATTTCTTCCTCCGTTTTAGAGAAATCATAGGAAGAGAGAGGGAATAAAGGCTACAATGGGTACATTGGATGGTATAGAACCTGAGACCAAGAAAGGTTATAGTTCAGTTGTGCTCCTTCCAACTTCTTATGGCTGTAAATTCAGGTGTCTGTACACCACCAAAAAATTGACAAATTTCAAAGTACAGGAATCAAATCGCTGTAAGGCAGTATTAAGCAAACAGAAAGTGTTATTTTATAAGCAGTGTACACTACATGTTTCAGGCCAAGCTCACTTTCATGCACTTTCTCTCACTTCTCTCACTCTTTGTTAATGGACAATTTTTTGCAGTGACTTTTTTTTGATAAATAATTAGGGTAAATGGACATTTTTCCAATGTTTTTTGCGATGGTATTATTTATATTTTTTATAAACCCTCCATGGCACAATGGCTCAAGGAAAATCTACCACCACCCTTTGGTGCTTATTCGTTTCCATTCGTAAAATTTGTAGTGCTGCTACATGGAGTAACCCAAATATATTTATCCCAGAGAGTAGACTTCTTAGTCTCTCAGGAAGCTTCCTTTGCCAGAAAAATTATCCAAAGGTCATTATTACCAAAAAACCCCACCCTTTTTAATTGTTAACTCTAATTGTTGCTGCCATGTGGGACATGAGGGAATGGCCAACTTTATACGCCAGAAAATATACTTTTACCCCATTAAAAGGAATTGTTCACCTTTCAAAAACTTTTTTTCAGTTCAATTGTTTTGAGATAGAAAGTAACTGCAAAAAGTCTTTATTTCTGGTGAACAATCTGAAACTGAACTGAAAAATGTCTTGGAGGGTGAACAACCCCTTAAAATAATTGTTATAATACGGAGGATTGTCTGATTAAATGCTTATAGGATTAATTTTACTCTTTTCTTTTCACTTGTCCTACCTAACAAGAAGGAAGAATAATCTTGTGGTTGCTGCAGATGGACTAAGGAAAAAGTAAATTTTGTCAAGGATAAATTGACTCAGTTTCAGTGGTCACAATGCTTAGTATTAGCTATGTTAACACAGAAGGTTAAAATGGCCAATACACATTTTAAGTATTCAGGCATTATAAAATAAATAAAAATGACTGCCCTTTAGTGAATAAACAGGGCCATGGTGGTGTGTTTAGAATGTTCTTATTTTATTTTTAAAAATAAGTGGATTTGTTAGTTGTTTCCCTTGGCTGGGGGTAGCTCCATAGAATATGAAGCAAACAATCTTTACTGCATTATTATTTTATAAATGACTGCTAAATCTTAGGGGACAAGCAGTAAAGTAGCTTCAAGTTTTAAATGTGTTCTGTGTACCATGAGCGGAGTTTAATTTTTGCTTGGGGAGTAAGTAAGAGTAAAGGGGTAGTCTTTAAGAATCATTTTTCACTAGGTGAAAAATAGATATAAAAATGTACAAGGTTCTTATCTTGGAGATTGTACCCATGCGACATGGTGTGTAAGGGAGCCATAGGGAGCTTATGGAGTTTATTGCATGACTATTTAATTTGTGTAGTGTAGTGTGGGGTGTGGGATTTTATAGAACAGTCAGAATACAATAGTCAGAATTACAATAGTGAAGTGTATGTGAGATAGCTAGAAGTTCAAGCAGCAACTACTATGCAAATAAAGACAGACAGACAGAGACTTGGGAAAAATGAGCATCTAGAGATGAATGGTGCTAGCCCACATGTTAGCAAAGTAACTGGGTAATCTGGAGTTGCAGTGACAGTCAGGGCTCTTACCAGTCAGTATGATGCTGCAAGCAAGGTTGATACTTTATTCTCTTCACAACATGCAGAAGAAGGAAAGATATAACATCGCCTCATGGAGATTATTCCCAAAATGCACATGTTTCAATAAAACTTTATGAACTCAAAACAACATGAACACTGAAAAAATATCATGCTTCTTCCACTTTCAAACAAAGTGTGGTTCATTCTCTCTGCAACACCATATTGCTCTGGGTTTTATGGCCTCCTGTATACACTTCCATGTCCCTTCTCTGATTACCAGCATCTTTAACATCTGTGACGCTAATCTGGTTTATCCAGACCACAGATAGTTAATGTCCAGCTAATGGTAATGAGTATGGGTTACATTGGACTCACACATCAGGATCAGGGCCTTCGCTAATTGGAAGTCTCCCAATAAGGTGTAGTGTAACTATAACACACAGGCTACTGTATAGCAAAAATAGGAAAGATATTGGATGCCAGGAGGTTCTTATGATGAAAACAGAGTGGATGGTTTATTGTACAAAGATCAAAAATGCACGTGACCACAGGTTTACTCATGTATGAGGATGGTGTAACAATCAAAGAGGAGGGTAGATAGAGGAGGATGAAACAGCAATTACAGATGTCACTCCCATTAGTCAAATAGTCAAGCGTACATCAATTCCCTCAGGCAGATACACCTTTAAGGGGATCCCATCCAGTGGAGTGGAGATTATTGCCAGAATGCATGTTTCTTTATGAACTTTATGAACACACAATAACATGAACACTGACACCTACTGGCAGATGTAAACAACAGTATAACAGTAAATAAGAGAAAGGTTTTTGTTGCTAACTGATGGTATGACTATACTTGGTATGACACTTCAAATCATTTTCAATAGCAGAGTTTGTGCCATGCTGCATTATTGTGTTAAGCTGATCTTCTTATTGGGTAATGTCATTGTTCACTCCAGAGTGATGCGGGTTGCTGATGGACGCATGCACAATAGCAGCAGTTGGAAATCTTAGGCATATGCATTACATTGTACTGCCACACTGGGTGAGCATGAAAAAACTCTTGCCCAGTATAATGGGGCAAATTCACTAACCTCCAAAAATTTGCCACTGACAGCTCCCCTCAAAGCACCATATGTTAGGAAATGTAGGGGGGAAGCCAGTTACCCCCCAAAAAAATTATGCTCTTTTTCAGCCTATCACCCTGAAAAAAGGAAACTTTGAAAAAAAAAATGTTCAACTATTTTTTTAGGAACTCCTATCCTCTATTGCACTTCGCCTGGTCTGATGTGGCGAAAGCAAGTCTGGCGCAAGGGGTAACGTTCAGTAAAATCCACATCTCAGTGAATTTGTGTAGTTTTGCCAGAGCGCAAATTTGCCAGGCGTTAGGGAGCGAAGTACCACTAGAGTCCTTCGCTAGCGAAGTTACGCCAGCGACCGTTAGTAAATCGGCAAAGTACCGAAATTCAAATTTTCACCCGCGTTAGTCACTTCACCCTTTAGTAAATTTGCCCCAAAGTCTGATGCATTGATGACCAGGCAAGCATCCACTGTAAATGTTATAGCTAGTTTGATTATCTTTTGTTCTCCTAAAAATTAGCAAAGATGACAAAACCTACCGTATATACTCGCGTATAAGCCGAGTTTTTCAGCACCCAAAATGTGCTGAAAAACTCGACCTCGGCTTATACGCGGGTCATACCGTAGCAACAGTAGCCAATCCCTCAGCCGGCGCCGCTACCCACGTGGCGGCCATGGGCGCCGCCATTTTGAGAGCGAACGCCGGCAGGGAAGGACGCGCCGCCCGGAGCTCCTGGACCTGCTCCGGGCGGCGATCACACAGACAGTCCTGCGCTATGAGAGAGGGAGGTGTGTTGGGGCCGCGGAAGGAGCGTATCTGCTCCTGGACCTGCACAGACAGTCCTGCGCTATGGGAGAGGCACAGACAGTCCTGCGCTATGGGAGAGGCACAGACAGTCCTGCGCTATGGGAGAGGGAGGTGTGTTGGGGCCGCGGAAGGAGCGTACGGTTCCTTTTTTCTGCTTTCCTAGGTGCAGCACCTCATTGATCTTCTGAGCAGCCATGACAGGTGGGAGGTCACAGGGAAAACAAGTGGCAATTGTCCAGCTAATAGTTCTGACTCTTTTAAATCGTTTTAGATAGATTTCTATGCCATAAAACATGATTACACATTTACACATTCACATTTTGAAATCTGACATGGGGCCCCTAGGCTTATACACGAGTCAATACATTTTTCCAGTTTTCTTAGGTAAATTAGGTACCTCGGCTTATACACGGGTCGGCTTATACACGAGTATATACGGTATTTGCATTTTTGACTCATTCTGTGCCCACACATAGGGGCAGATTCACTAAGCGCCGAAGCGCCGAACGCTAGCGTTAATTCGCTAGCGTTTGGCATTTTCCGTACTTCGCAAATTCACTAACGAAAGCTGGCGTAATTTCGCTAGTGTAACTTCGCACCCTTAGGCCTGGCGAATTTGCGCAACAAACGAAACTACGCAAATTCACTAACATGCGCATTTTTCTTTACGCCACCTTTTACGCTAGACTTCCTTCGCCACCTCAGACCAGGCGAAGCGCAATAGAGTAGATAGGGATTGCTTCAAAAAAAGTCACAATTTTTTCTAAGTCCCAAAAAATGCTGGTGTGTTTTCTACATTATGGGTGATAGGCTGAAAAAGATCGAAAAATTTTTTGGGGCTCCCCTCCTTCCCCCCTACATTTCCTGACTCATGGCAACTTACCTATACAGGGGCACATGTGTAGGGCAAAATAAAATTTTTATTTGATGTTTTGAAGGTTTTTTAGGCATTTGTAGTGCTGATACGTATTCCTCCATTGAAATTAGAATTTGGCGCCGTATGCAAATGAACCATCGCTAGCGAAACTTCGTTTCGCTTGACAAATTAACGCTAGCGCAACTTCGCAAACTTATGCTACCCCTGTGCGCAACTTCGGATTTTAGTGAATTTGCGGAGCGCTGGTGAAAATACGCCTGGCGAAGTGCGGCGAAGTGCGGCGAAGTTGCGCCTGGCACAACTTTGAATCTTAGTGAATTTGCCCCATAGTCTCTACTATGCATTATGTCACTGGCTCTTGTGGGAGACAATAAGTTCAATAATGATTCAATAAGTGTGATATATAAAATATGGCATTTCTAGCTCTAATCATTTTTAGGATTTAGTTATCCTTTAATTGTATTTTTGCTGCCTTTTATATTTGCCATAATAGTTTAGACACAAAGTTTCATATATCTTGATTTCAAACACACCAAGTTTTTAGCTCTACTTTGTATACTGTACTGTATTTTTATCCAACATACTTGAAACAAAACCCCACCGCTTCTTTCTCTGTATCCTGTCCTGAAATTGATATAGATATAGACTGTCAGATTTTATGATTAGTTGTTTGACTAATCCGGCCATGTAATGTCGTCTATTCTATCCTTTTTGTCTTTTTTTAAATGTTTTATGCTAAAGATATGCATAGTTATCATAAGAAAGAAATAACCCTTAAATACACCACTCTACATGATAACTTAAGTATATATAATTTTATATGAAATGTATGTGCTCTGTATTCAGGTATGCTGCAGGAAAACAGTAGCAATGTATTGAATGCAAATCAGTAAGAAAACACATCTCTCCTAATTGAAATTTGTTTCAGTTAAATTGATTAGTGCAATACAAAGCATTTCATAGACAACAACATATTTTCATTTAAAAAAAACATCCAGCTACTCGCAGGTTTGCTTAAAATTTCCCATTATATACCTGAAAATGACTCTATGGAAGGCATAATAATTCAGTGATAACTAAACTAACTGAAAGATAAAGGATTGATTGTGCACTGTATTCAGGATGTCAAATTACACCATATTTACAGTAAATTAAACAATGCACTAGTCTTTATACGTTCCAAAATATGGAAGAACCCTACTCTATGAAATATCTTAATTCATGTGAAATACATTGGTAAAATACAGAAAGATCCTACTTCACTTTGAGGCAAGAGAACTGAATTAATTCACTAATTCATTAATTCTCCCCTTTTTTTCCGGTGTCTACTTTGGAAGTGCCGTCTTCCCAGGGTCTACACACCAGACGGATATCCGTTTTGAAGGGTCCGGGTGTACACGTGTCTTTCTTGTTAACCTTTAAACAAACCCCCACACCAGTTCAGAACCATTCAGATAAGACTTCCAAATCTGGTCATGAGAGGGATATTTGCTTGAGTGTGCTGTATGTGATGGGCCCATATCTGACTGAATTACATGTTCAGCTTTTACCCTAGCAATGAGGGGGGCTAGCATCATGGTTGGTTTCATACTGTATGCTCTAGTGATGAGTAAATCTGTACCATTTCAATTTGTCAAAAAATTAGTGGCAACTTTTTTTCTCACTCCAAATGCATTGAAGTCATTGGGCATATTTATATTGCGGAGGGTCTTTTTTGTCTCTATGACTTTTTTGTCTCTGCAACTTTTTGTCTCTGTGACTCCTTTTGTCTAGGTGGCTTTTTGTCTAAATGCAATGAGCGTTTTTTCTTATGCTGACTGCAGCAATTTTGTTTTGGTGAATTTTTTTTAGCTGTAAATTGTTTCCCGCCTAATTTTTTCTGCAGAAGTGCGGAATTTCACGAATCCACGCCTGGTGAAAAAATCTGCTCATTGGTAGTATGCTCTACTTGTATTATTGTGGCAGCTAGATTGTCTGTCCAATGCATGTGTATCTGAACTTGCCGGATAAGATATCAATTTAGATTGGTCCTACGCATGTACATGTGTTAAATTGAAATGTATATATAACATGTTACACATAAAACAAAATAACTGCCTAATAGTTGTATCCCTTTGACTCACAGAGGGTTGCACCAGCAAGCCAACTTACCATATGGTCTCCCAGTGGGCCCCAGCAAAGAGCAATGTTATTTGGTATGCCATTTTCCCTATTGTAATGTGGTAAAATATTCATTGTAAATCTGGAGTAAGTAAAAAAAAATACAATTTTAAGTTATGTTGCAGAGTAAGGAGGATACAACAACACAAATCTTGTAATGACACAATATCCTTTATTGAACACACTTAAAAATATTTTGACATTTGCTGTATTTGCATACTGTTTTTTTACTTTCTAAATGCAGACTTCTCCTCACCAGCAATGGAGTGCTTTTGAGTATTCCAATATCCTGCTACTCACACAGCACAATGCCACAGTTAATATCCATATACCATAGTCAGCCTTATATCTGTCCAAACCATATATAATACACAGTTCAGACACTACCTTTATTCTCACTCACTTCAGCTCACTAATAATAAACTGTAAATCTCAGTTCTTGGTCCTGTAGCCCCAGCAATTTCCAGCACTTTTGTAAAATAAATGCAGCAGGCACTAGACAATCTGACTTCTTGCCTACTGGCAATACACTAGAACTTATATTCTGCATTATGAGCCTCTCTACTGTTCTAATTTTTAGAGTAAAAAATCAGTATATCTTACTTACTATATGCCCAGTTCCACAAATGCATCTTGCAACCATCACTCCCCACCAAACTTAATTTCCAACCCCCCTGACTACAAATGACAAGGAGCAGTGGCCTAGCACGATAAGGAGCAGTTCAATACTCAGATAAAGGTTAACCTAAAGATTACATTGATTTCTTGGTTTTAAGCTGCCATGCCAGAGCAGTGTCCGAAGACATACTTCTCTCCAGCCAACTGACCACTTGGCTGGACACAATAAGAAGTAACCAATCAGCAGCCATCTCCCCCATCCAGCACCTTTCCTTGTTGCCTGGTAACCACAGCCCGTGAGGAGAGAGATGGATTTCAGATAGAAGCAGAGAGGACAGATCAATGGAGGAACAAGGACCGCAGTGGCCAAGTAAAAGCTTCTCCCCTGGCAGTATATTGATCCAACTCTGCTAGACCCAGCAAGTCAGCTCTAGCAGCCTCAGAGTATCTGAAATACTTTCCTAAATTTCAATAACCCCACAGCTCATGCAGAGACATGGCAGATTACCAAGACTGGTTCAGCTGTGCCAAGCTGTGCCTACTACATGTTAACTAACTGAACATTATCAAGATCATCATACTGTGCTATATTTCTTTAACTTTTTGTGGTTGTGGTCTTGTGGCTACAGATCCTCAGAACAGGACCAAGAGATTAACGGGGTAGTTCCTGATGTCATACTCTGAAATGAGAAGGAACAAGCCAAGGCAAATTATTGGATTGTATTAGTGGTCTTACAATGTCATACACACAAACTTAAGCTCCCCATAGACGCAAAGATTTCTCTTGCCGAACGACCGATCCGACCAATCCGTCAAATTATCGTACGGTTAGTGGGATTCGAACGATCGTACATTTTACGATTATTCATTTGACATCTGTCCGAAAATTGATCGGCCATGTTAAAAAATCTTTATCGGTCCCAGTGCAATCTATCTATGTTTGCAGGGACAAGCAGGCAGCTACCCTTTGTTTTCCTGGCAAATGGTCTTTTTAGTTGATGGAGAATTCATATGGTTGTACGATCATTTCGAGATAATCGTGGTCTCACGATGACGATCGGATCTTTTAAAAATCTTTATATCTATGGCCAACTTTAGTCATTTCTTCCACATCCCCAGGGAACACTGCCCTTCCTTAAAAGTGTGCCACTTTAACACAAACAAGGCCTCTGAAATCTTATAACATCTTTATAAGTGTCAGACATACAGCTGTCCCCTTCCTTGCCATCTCAAAGAAAATTAAAAAATTCATTAAGTTTTCATGCAGTATCAAGAATCCTTAAAACAATTTGCTATACAATGACTCAGGTGCAATTGCTTTGAATGCAACCATTCTGATCATGTTAAATTCTGTGAAATCTGCTCAGGCAGAGGAGGAATGATTATGCTGCTGTAGCAGTTTAAATTATATTAACATGCTCTTTACTACTGAAATTTGGTTTCAAACAGCATTAGGAAACATTAATTGCCAAATCAAAAGTTTTTCACAATGATTGACTCTGTTACAGAGGAAGGAGTGTATTGTATAATTCACAAATATAATTTGTATGTGTTGCCAAAAGTAAAGCTAAATATAATGGGCAGAGGGGAACATTTGCCTTTGTTATTAATTTTCGGCAGAAGTATAGATGCAACTCCAGTTTATTCTATGCTAATGACTAGCAGCAATCAAAATGCTCTGGCTCAACAGCACTAGGGTCCTAGGTCTGAATCTAGCTAGGGAACTATCTGCAAGAAGTTTGTATGTTCTTCTTGGGTTTACTCTAGGTTCTTCTTTTCCTCAAAATGCTCCTGAAAAAATTAGCCATAATGTAAGCTCCACCGGTGAAGGGTATTATGTGAATGGTGTATAATCTTAAAGGAGACATAAAGGATAAATGAAAAAACCCTAATTTTGTAGGCAATTATGAGTAATATAGGGTGTTGCTTTTACATGTTGCTAAAAAAATTACTTTTTTAAGCACAATTCTTCTATATCTAAATGAGTATAATGCGCTGGTACATTCTTATTTTTTACACAATAGTCTCCTTTATTAAAACAATAGAATCAATCTGTAGTGTTTCCAGTCCTCTACATCTCTTCTACATGAAAATACCCTTAATTAAATTAGAAGGAAATGTACAATACATGGGGGGGGGGGGGTGCCAAATGTTAAAGCAGCCCAAAGGATTGTAATGACTTACCTGATACCCCGGGACAGTGCTCCTGCAATGGCCTATGGGGTGCTGTTTGTCCCAAATGCATTCTGTATACAAAACTATCCAGAATGAATGTCTCTCATGGTATATAAGTATTTGTGACCAAATACACAGATAAAAAATATACAAAATACTTATTTCTATTGAAGAATGAGAAAAAAATCTGGTTAGTGCACAAAAGGATGTCATTATATCACAAACTACATTCTGTACATTTTAATAATCAATCGGTCTCACAAATGTATAACATTTATGTAACAGACCCGCTTATGTGCAAAGTTACTTACAGGATAAATTATGTAAAAAATAAAGTGGACAGAATTGGTAGTGGTATAACTAACTAGCGCATGCCAAGCTAGATTTGAATGACAAAATAGTTATTTGTGACAAAAAGCAAGATTTTATAGTACAGGATTCATTCTTTCAACAAAATGAAAGCTCAGTTTCACAAAACAGATTAAATATCCATTCTGTGAAGCAATACTGTCAGTCACATTCCTGAACCAATAAGAACAATGCTTATTGCCATATAACAAACAGGATGAAAAGTTGCCAGCTCTGTTCCACATGGCTGCATCATCCCTGGCCTGCTAGAGTGCATAATATCTGGCCTGCTAGAGTGCTCTTTCTAATGTCCCCTGTGCTGCATAGTAATAAACATGAACAAACATTTCCTAAAAGGTTCCTAATTGGAAGTCCTTACAAATGTCTGAGAAATATAATGCTGCACTGATAATGATTCTAGAGAAAGAAATTTATTCAAAACATAAATATGATTTAGGTGATATGGCTATTTTTATTATAGTAACCAGCTTGTTTGGACATTTTGGTTAAGGGCATTCCTGCTGTTTTGCCATTGTCTTATGGTTCCTGTTTCCCTCTTCCTGTCTAAGCTGAGAGGAAGCATGAAGCAGGCCATACCTATCTACCATGTTGTAATATATGTACCAGAAGTTACTGGGGCTCATTTATCTACTCTGGGAAAATTTGCCCATGGGCAGTTCCCTATAGCAATCAATCTTAGATTAGCTTTTTGAAGCCAGGTGCAAGTAGGACAATGAATGCAGCAATCTGATTGGTTGCCATGGTTTACTGCCCATGGGTAAATTTGCCCAGTGTTGATAAATGACCCCCACTGTGCTTGTCTGGCTGCTTCACCTGAACTAACACAGCAGAATCATTTAATCCAGTACCAGACAGTTTATCACACTTATTATCTTGCAACCTAACCCATCATTATAATAGGCCTAATATCCCTTCAATAATATCTGACAAACTGTCAGTCAGGTATATGTTTTGTATTTGTAAATAGTTCAACTACTACATAATAGTTTTAGCCACATATGTGGGAGTGAACATATGAATATGCACATTCTGTATATTATGATGTGCAGGTCTTATGAGCAGCCTCTCCTGTACTGTGTGCAAACAAAAGGGGTAATTTAGGCAGGGGCAATTTTAGGGGATCATAATTTATTTATATAGAAGCAGCAAGCTGCACAGTGCTTTACATTCATTATAACAAACGGGGTCTTATGATGCCAACCCCCTTACCTGCCCAGTGCTTACAGATTTCACATCAGAGTAGGTTGTGGAGGGGGAATAACACTAGTGCAAAAAGCACAAGTGTGCACATGTCACACACATGTCACATCAGAAATTACGACACCCAGAATTAGAAAAGAGCAATTGGGTCTGACAAATAATTGTGTATATTGTAGCGCATTGGATGCAGTTGTGTCACATGTCTTACCATGGCAACTGCAAATGCACCTACATTATGGCAAATGTTCTGCATTGTGGTTAAAAAAACATGGCAATTGCTGTCATAAATGACCCCTTTAGTCTATGAAGTAAAATGTGTAGGGGACGTTGAATAATCAATACTGCCAAATCTCAACTAAGCAGTTCCTTGCCCAATGGCAATCCAGGTGCATATCATATAATAATATAATTAGAAAAACAGCCCAAAAAAACAACCCTGGCCCTGCATCCAGTGCACTACAATTTGCACAATTACTGTACATTTGTGCTTTGACACAAATCAGACTCGCTGCATAAATGAACCCTTTTGTTTGTACACAGTACTCAGGTGTGGCAGCTCATAAGACTTACACATCATACTATACAGAATGTGTGTACACATGATCAATCCCACATCTATGGCTAAACATATTCTGTAGTAGTTGAACTACAGCCAACTATGAGACTTCTCATAAGACCCACTCTTCATATTATACATAATATGTGTGCACATGATCAGTCCCACATCTCTGGCTAAACCTATTATGTAGTAATTAAACTATAGCTAAGCACATTCTAAGGGTAGGGACACACTGGATGATTTGTCGCCAACGTTTTTAAAAAGCAAATAAAAAAATTAAGAGACTGCTAAAAGCTAACTGGTGCAGGATTACAGCTAAGAGGAAACATTGGAGCCTAACAATCATATACAAAACTGATAAACTGACTCTGAGAGTTTGTTAGACAAATGATTTTGCTTTGTTAGTTCAGATGAAGCACCAGACAAGCACAGTGGGGGTCATTTATCAACACTAGGCAAATTTACCCATGGGCAGTAACCCATTGCAACCAATCAGATTGCTGCATTCATTGTCTTACTTGCACCTGGCTTCAAAAAGCTAATCACAGAGTGGTTGCTATAGGTAACTGCCCATGGGCAAATATTTCAAGTGTTGATAAATGAGCCCCAGTAAGTTCTGGTACACATATTACAACATGGTAGGTAGGTATGGCCTGCTTCATGCTTCCTCTCAGCTTGTAGAGGAAGAGGGAAACAGGAACAGGAATATGAATCATAAGACAATGGCAAAACAGCAGGAATGCCCTTAATCAAAATGTCCACACAAGCTGGTTACTCCAATAAGAATAACCATATCACCTAAAAGTATCATATTTATGTTTTGCATACTTTTCTTTCTCTAGAATCATTATACGTGCAGCATTATATTTCTCAGACATTTTTAAGAACTTCCAATTAGGAACTTGTAGTGTTAACAGCAGCCCTTTTAAGAAATGTCTGTTCATGTTTATAACCCTAATTTGGTTACTGTCTTTTTAAATAGCAATTAACCCGTGGCAAGCCAGGGCCCTGAGTCCCTTTTGCATATGAAAAGTACTAATATCTGGGATTTAAAGCACCATGCCTCCACCTAAGGAACACTGAGGAGCACACCTCAGGGGATTTCCACTAGGAAAAATAATACACACACAGTTTGCAATAAAACAAATATAAACTTTATGTAAACTGTATTTAGTAACTGTAAATGCAAATCACACAATATCACTTTACTCTAGGGAACCTGTATCAACCCCTGGCACAGTTTGTCAATGCCACAGTACCACACTCTACACCGGGTGGATAAATGTAGAATAAATCCGGTCAGTTCAATGTCCCTTCCCCAAGAGCTCTTATGTCCCCAGGTAGTGCTACCTGCCCCAAAGTATCTTTCACTTTGAAAGTAGTAGCCACTTCCACTATCCAGGGTCCCTCTTTTTAATCCATTTCTGTAATTGCACCACGGCTCATTAACAGTCTCAGGTCTTGTTCTAGCCACACATGATAAGCAGACAAATCTTTCTTCTCTTTCTGGAAGGTAGAGTGGAAACAATAGAGCATCTCTGCAGTACTCTCTACAGGGCCAAACATCACCTCCAGAACTTCAATCAAAGCACCTGAAGTAGCGTCAGGGTGACCAACCAGATAAAATTTCACAACATCCACAGCAGGACTGCGAAGACTCTTAAGGATCTTCCTTCTCATAGTTGTCTCGGGGCCAGTCCAGTCTCTCACAGACACAACAGTAGAGTCTCTCCAACTCCCAAAGGACTCTTCACCTGCTGGTACAGGATCGGTACCTGAAACTAGGGGCAAATTCACTAAGCACTGAAAATGCGATATCGACGCCTTCGCCGCTCTTCGCCAGGCGAAGTTTCGCCAGGGCGCTGCTAATTCACTAAAATTCTAGGTTGCGTTCAAGGAGGTGAAAGGTAGCGAAGTTGCGCTACCGTTAATTTGTCAAGCAAAGCAAAGTTACGATAGCGATGCCTAATTTGAATACGGCGCCAAGTTAAAGTACAATGGATGTATATGTAGCAGCAAATACATTACACTACACAAGGCTGGGAAAGCTTCATAAAATAAAATAGAGTTGTTATTTTGCCCTACACATGTGCCCACTGTATAGTTTAGGTGCCATTTGTTAGGAAATGTAGGGGGGAAGGAGGGTACCCCCAAAAAAATTTACGATCTTTTTCAGCATATCACCCTTAAAAAAGTAAAAGACACCAGTATTTTTTGGGACTTAGAAAAAATTTCAAATTTTTTTGAAGCAAGCCCTATCTACTCTATTGCACTTCGCCTGGTCTGAGGTGACGAAGGCAAGTCTGGCGCAAGAGGTAATGTTCAGTAAAATGCGCAAGTTAGTGAACTAGCGTAGTTACGTCCCTTTGCAATAGCACAACTTCGGCTGGCGTAAGGGTGCGAAGTAGCGCTAGAGTAGGTCCACTTCGCTAGCGAATTTACGCCAGCACCCGTTAGTAAATCGGCAAAGTAACGAAATGACGTCACACTGGCGAATTGGTGCTAGCGTTAGCCACTTCTCGCTTTAGTGAATTTGCCCCCATGTCTCTTAAAATTACCATTCCAGGCCAGCTACATCAGTTGATCAGTCAGTTGTGCCAGCACTCTCACAATCTCTTGGGTATCCAGCCGGCCGCCAGAGCTATGCCGACCTCTCTTGGAGACCATGCTTTCACAGGATGGACATCTCTTTACTTGATTCTTTTCAGCTGGCGTAGTAACGGCATCTTCTGCATACTGGGTAGTAAGGGCATCACCCTGGGTAGTTAACGCACCTGTGTCGTCAGACACTTTAGGCAGAACAATCTTCCATGACCCTTCACTTTCAGCATCAATATCTGGAGGAACCCAGTCACGGTCTATCTCTCTGGGGCTGTCTATAAGAACATTCAGCAGTACCCCAGCAGAATCTCACTATGACGCAGCCATCCTTGTGCGATAAAACATCTGTCCCTAGTCTAAGATTTGGTGAATAAATAAAAAATAAAACTCTGGGCACCATGGTCCGAATGCAGTACACCACTGGCAAACACTTTGTGTAATTTCAAAGGCAGACATATTTACATAAAACATATCCAGGTTCCTAGTCGTCATCTCAGCAGTGCCTCCAAATATAACCGTAATTTGGTTACTGTCTCTTTAAATAGCAATTAACCCTTGGTAATCTAGGGCCCTGAGTCCCTTTTGTACGTGAAAAGTACTGGGAACTGGGATTTACAGCGCAGTGCTTCCACCTAGGGAACACTGAGGAGCACATCTCAGGGGATTTCCACTAGGAAAAATAAAACACACACAGTTTACAATAAAACAAATATAAACTTTATTTAAAATCGTATTTAGTAACTGTAAATGCAAATCACACAATATCACTTTACTCTGGGGAATATGTGTGGACCAGCGCCGTTCCTGTATATATTGCCGCCTGAGGTGGCTCCAGTAATGCCGCCGCTCCCCCAGCCAGAATCCATTTCCAGGGGGAGGCAGCAACATTTAGTGCGTTACATTTAAGCTGAATTTCCGGTTTAAAAAACTCTTAAAGGAACCAGGAGTGGCTTTTTGCCGCCCCTGGAAACCTAGCTGGCGATGCCGCCTGAGGCAAGTGCCTCAGCTCGCCTCATTCGTGGATCGCCCCTGGTGTGGACTATCAACCCCTGGCACAGTCTCTCAATGCCACAGTCCCACACTCCACACCTGGTGGATAAATACAGAATCACTCCGGTCAGTCCAATGTCCCCTCCCCAAGAGCTCTAATGTCCCCAGGTAGCGCTACCTGCCCCAATGTACCTTTCCCTTAGAAAGTAATCCCATGTGGCAGGTGCATGAGCAAGACCTGCCCCCTCCCTGGGGAAACACACAGTGGCCAAAGTATCCACAGGCAGGAGATAGAAACTGGCTCTCCCTGATGCTCAAATACTTTCTCCAGCAGAGCAAAATGCAGCCTTTCCTTCTCATTCTTCCTGGAAACTCATTTTAAGCAGCAGTATCACTCCCCACAGATCTGATTCCCTCTGGCTGCTGCAGCAGGACTCCCTTTATAAGCTGTATTGGAGACCCTGTGCATTTGGCTCCAAAGTCAAGCACTCCCCATCTCCCAAGGATGCACTGGGGAGATTGGACATTTCCTTCTCTTTTAACTCCTCTAAACTCCAATTCACCGAAAAAGATGTTTTGCTCCGCTAAGTAATCTTGTCTAATTTGATGCTTGCTATTTGCCTTGTCCGAAGAATGCAAAAACGTACTTGCTTTGCCTGTCCCTGCAGATTCAGCTATGTGAATCCTCTACCTGCTACTGCAGTTAGCTGAATGCAAATTTAACTCTTCACATACACGGTGTGCAGTAGCAGGTAGATGATTTGCTGGGTATGTGTGGGAATGGAGACACCCATCTTAAATGTCAAAATAGTGAAACATCGATTATAATACAAATGGGGTGCTTCTGTATAACAGACTTTCCATGTCAAATTCTCCCTCAGAACTACAATTCCTAACAGCACTGAAAATTGTGGAAGTTATAGTTCAGTAACATATACAAGAATGCAACATTGACATCACTTATATAATATACATAAATGTCACTGATTGCTCATAACCTAAATAATAATGATTTAGGCCATTTTGACTTTTAACAGGTTACTAGGAAAGGCAAAGGCTCTGTATTATTTCTGATTTATTTGGCGGCAGGGAAGAAATACATTTTCCTCAATCATTAATCAGCGGGGTGTGAGGCAAGAACAGGAAAATGAAATTAACTCTCTGACCTTTGAAGGCTCAGCTACATGTTTACAAATGCTTACATATCATATTTAGGCACATTGGTACACACTACCCTAGATTTTGTAGATTTTGCTAATAACCTATAAAATAAATAATCCTATTATATGGATATTGGAGTTAGTGCAAATATTTTCTTCACTGTAGAAAAATTTTTGCTTTGTGGCTTTTTTCTTGCATATATTCATGACAACTCTTGTACTGATGCAGGATCTTCTGGTTTAGCTGTAGAAAAATATGCAAGTAAACACAAATGTAACAGAACAAACCCCCTATTTGTCAGTCTCTGATGTCACGGTAATTAATATTACTTACACCTTCTGGTCCCATAGCTGTGTATGTTATCTAGACAGAACCTTGTATTTCCAATATATAGATTGAAGCAGAAGAGCGCATATAGTTGTAAATTGTAGAATGAATGCTCTCTAGTGATGTATCTCATATAGAAAGTGAAACAGAATGCGGGCAGACTGTCTACCTCATAGGGTGGGTGATACATAATGAGTGTGTGCATCTCACATGGAATGTGTAAAAATAATTGGGTCTACAGCACACAAAGAATCTGTGCATTTATACATGGTAATGTACAGAAAATTTGTATCTTTAGGGAATCTATCATGGACTGATTGTGTGCATATTGTTTATGTCTAATTAAATATTCCTTGTGTTTACTTAACCCTGATAGCACTGGGTGCCAGTGGCAATCCCCCTTTCGATGTTACCTGCAGGCTAATTGACCCTTAAAGGGTTAAATCAATTGTTCTGCTGAAGACAGGTTGCTATGCCTTTATGCCTTTGTAACAGTTGAGGTTCCTCAAGGCACGGCCATAATACAGTGCAAAAGCACACCCATACTACATCAGAGGTATTTAAATGTAACAAACATTCATGCGGTACATACAGATTGTTATATTTTTCATATACATTTCATTATATACATGTTTAAATACAATCAGAACATGCTAGATGCCTTCGTATATGGTACAGCCTTACATAACAGTGTTGCAAACAAATGTTGCTTAGTATATCACTCAGCATACAACAACATATTATTATGAGTTAAAGCCTGATGCTGAGAGCTGCAGTCCACTGTGAAGTCTGCCTGCTGTGATCACCTAACCTCCTATAGTTATTTTTAAGGGTATTCGCCTAATTGCTTCTAGCACAAAACATTTTAGCAGCACTATTGTCCACCCTTCTGATGTTTGATTGCAGTTTAATGCCAATAAGTGAAAATTGTACAGTAATCTCCCTAACTGTATTAAGCACTGCATGATATTCACTTTCTGAAAATTTGAGCAGTCTGTTATTGATTATTGATTTTAAAATATTGCCCTCTATTTCCAGTCCTTGATTCTACTACCACTTAAATGGAATGAAGCATTGTAGTGATTTTCCAGTTTGGAGTCAGTTTTATGCTCTCTCACCTTCTTGTTCTCACCTCTTGCAATTGAAAGATCCATGTTCTGCATACAATTCTATCTGATATTTTCATTAGTGTCATTGTTACAGTGCTACTGGAACTGGAAGAAGGTTGTCTTTTTTTAATTGCCCTTTAGATTGTAATCTCTTGAAAGCAGGGCCCCCTAATCCTACTGTTTTATTCTGTAACCCTTTGTTAGTTTACTGTAAAACAAAAACACACTTATGAAATTTTAAGCATAACTTGTGGATGCTATATAAATAATGACAGTGGCGGAATGATGATTCTAGATAAAAGCAAGATCACTGATTGTGCCCTGGCTATTAGGATTCTCATTTAGGAGTCCAGCGTCGGACTGAAGGCCTGGAGGCCTACCGGGTCTTCCACCACAGGGCCCCCCCACACCCCTCCTCCGGCTCCCTACCTGTCACCACTCGTACCTGTGCGGCAGTTGCAGACATGATAAGGGCTGGGGGGCGCAATCAGGGGGCAATGCTGGCCACAGTAGTGTGCGGGTCTGGGTCAGCGGGGCCCATGAATCGTCAGGGCCCACCGAGTTTTTACCCGGTACCCCACCGGCCCAGTCAGACCCTAGAGAAGTCTAGAATCACCTTCCGATGACCTTCTTTTAGAGAACTGAGAACAGAAAAGTGGAATTGCTAGGGGTTAGCTTGTTTTCCTTTTAAATAGAAAGTCATACATGATAAGAGAAGATTATACAGTATTCATACTTAACATGATCTTTCTTTCCTAGACAAACTCCATGTCAGTACTCACTTGAATAGCCACTTCCAGACTGCTTCCATCAGAAGGACCCCACTAAATCTTTTAAAAGACCACCCCCCACTAGTGTCCTTGTAACAAGCTTCTAGAAACCACTGGAAAAGTACTGGGAATGTACTGACATGGACTTCATACAAGAACAAAACATGGTAAGTATGATACAAAACCGGGATGTAACAAGCTTGTTTTTCTTCAATGGGGGGTTATAGGCCCTGAAAAACCTGTAATAAGTAAAAGTAATAACATTGTACAAACCCACAATTATGCAACTTCTATAAATGTATACAACTTCCATAAGTAAATATAACAAACCCCAAAAGTCTACAAAGATAAGAATGAAATGCAGTATAGACTATTCTATATATAGAATCAGTGGTGTGGCAAATGGCCAGAGTGAGGGAAAAACAGGACAATATATTGCTACAGGCATTACCTAAAAAAATGAGCACACTAAGGGGCCGATTTACTAAGGGTCAAATATCGAGGGTTAATTAACCCTCGATATTCGACTAGGAACTAAAATCCTTCGACGTCGAATATCGAAGTCGAAGGATTTAGCGCAGATAGTTCAAACGATCGAAGGATAATTCCTTAGATCGAACGATAAAATCCTTCGAAGGATTTTAATCCAAAGATCGAAGGAATATCCTTCGATCAAAAAAAGTTAGCCAAGCCTATGGGGACCTTCCCCATTGACATTTAGAGAAAGTGAGAGATATCAAGGCACCCTTGAAGATGACTAAGAGAAATCAAGAGGGTTATTTATTAAAGTCTAAATGCAAGAAACTAAAAAAATATCAGAATGAAAAAGTACTCCAACTGAGACCTGCAGAGTTAATGTAGAAGTCAATGGGAGAGGTCTTGAAGATATCCTGATCTGTGCTGGGGTCCGTGCAATAATTCAAAGATTTCGTGTTTTTTTACCAACAAGTGTGAGTGACTTACTCCCCTACTGACCAGGAAGCAAACACCACATGTATGCCTAGTTTTAGTGCAGATTGAAGGCATCTTTAAGAACAAAACATATAAATCTGCCTTTCTGTATGCAAGAGATCACAGAAAGGACAGGACATTGAAAGAGCTTAGCACAAATGAGGCATGGATCCTAAAAACCCAACTGAAAGTAATAACAGGTGCCTGATGTAATAAAATCTGCTCAGAAAAATGATCCCCAAGAATCAAGAAATGGAAATGGGTGAGAAGCACTTTCATCGTATGAAATATTGCGTGGAGAAATTCCACCCACATAGTAAAAATAGTAATAATGTAGTGATGGGCGAATTTGGGGCGTTTCACTTCGCCAGAAAACTCGCGAATTTCGTGGAAAAAATTGGTGAAATTGAGACGGTGTCCATTTTTTTTTGACACAGGCAAATTTTCGCTGGCGAATTTTCACTGCGGTTTCCCAAATTTATTCGCCGGCGGCGAATCGCGGGAATTTGTCACAAATTTGCGCCTGGCAAATAAATTTCACCCATCACTAGCTGTCTGCATTACTGTTGCTCTACGTGAGCAGAGAGTTAAGGCACTGGTTCACTCTTATGGCTATGCTTATAACTGCAAGTAAGCATAGCTTGTTTCACCTGTTGCCAATCTGGCCACAGGTGATCTGTGTAAGCCATTCGACTGGCTCCAAAACCCCCTACTCTGCTCTGACTCCTTGTCCAGTATAGATCTATGTTCCATAGTTTCTGGGTGCATTATCTTGTCTGATCTTGTTATTTGACCATTACCTAGCCTTGACCCTTGCTGTTCTGCTGCCTGTACTGACCTCTGCCTGTTTGATTATTCTATTGGGTCTCGATTATTCTATTGGGTCTCGTTACTGTACTACAAATCTGTTTGGTTTGACTCCGGCCTGTGACCTCGACTACGCTTCTGCTTCCTGATTTGGTACCATATTGTCTGTTTGGTATTGACCTGGCCTGTCCCTTGACCATGCTCCTTGTTTCCTGTCCTTTCTGTATACGTTACGGTTCCCTTGCCTGCCCAGAGCTTCCCCATTGGTTCTCTCACATTAAGTCCTGGCGGCATCTCAGTAGCTCCTACTTAAGCCAAAGGTGGCTGCTATAGGCAGAAGAGTGAGCTAAGACCAGGACCTTGGGGTTTGCTCTGGGTTTTGGAACACCATAGGTTACAAATAAATGCTCATCCTGAGAAGTGGTGATCAAAGAGACCAAAGGAAAAGGAGCCTTTGGCAAAACATAGCAAGTGAGAAAAATATACATAGTCACACCTGAAGGGTCCCAGACACAGAAGAATAACCAAGTGATTGAAATGCAAATAATATCATTCACGGATGTATTCCCTGGGCAGACCCAAAGAAGCTGATTCCCTTTTAACACCAGGATGTAGCAATTCCCTTTTAACAGACTCGGCATAAAGGCACAATTTGCACCTAGAAGAAGTTAGCCATCCTAGCCCCTAAAAACACAGCTATAGAGGATGGCTGCTTCCTTTACAGTTACAATTCAATATATTTCGACCCTGTTTGATTACCTCGGACTAGTGTCCTTCATGCTTATTCACTTTGGGGGTAACAGTCTTCACTTTATTTGAAGGGGTTTGCAGTTATTGCAGGGCAATGTTAGTACTTCTTTGATCAACCTTGTGGATTCTTCATTGTGCTAGATACATTTAGATCATTTATAGGCCAGGTGCTGCTGTTGAGCTGTTACAATTTGCTACATTAGTTGATACATTTATCAGCAGCATCTGTGGAATATTAGCAATTATTGCATCAATTGTAATGGCTGCCTTTAAAAGAGAATTTAACCCCCCCAACTAATAAAAACCCCTACCCCTACCCTACATAACCCCCCTCCTTGCTCCCCCCTGCACAGGTGTTAACACCTGTAAATGCACCATGTCCTGTAATTACCCCTCGTTGCAGAGTCAGAGCAGTGGAGCTCACGGGCGCTTTTGGTGATTTGGTAATCTTCGGGTCTTCTTCCTTCCCTACGGCAATTTTCGTGACATTCGACGCAGTTTTCACAAAGTGGAAGATTGCTTCAAATGCGCACTCAGGGATTCTGCTCAGCAGGACTAAAGATAAGAAATGCATTAACTAATGTATCAGTTGAGAACAGCTGGTGACCCCATTTTTAGCCTTATTCATTTTTAGGGTTTAGTTCTCCTTTAAATCAAAGATGCCCTAAGCTAGTGCTCTTACCAATGACCAATCAGCATTGTGTGATCCATTGGTGATACATTTATATAATATGGACACAACTGAAAAAAAGGAGTTAATGTTTATATACTCTATAGGCATCCTCCTGGCAACTTACAGATCTGCCACCTTAGACCCTTCCACAAAATCAGAACTGATTTTTCAACTGTCCTCCCCCCACCACACAATAGCGCACACTGTACCAGGAAACTTATCAAGGCAAAACAGCCCAGATCAATATCTGTATCGAGCAATCTTCAAGCTACACTGAGTTTTGCAAACTTAAGGCAAAATCAGACAACCATTTATAAAGCAACTAAATAGAAAGATGTTTCCCCTATAACCTTTTACATATGCACAGTGATCTGGGAAAACATCTAAATGCAAAACCTAATCAAGGATAAATAATTTCATTCATCTAGGCATGAGATGTGGTTCTTGGATAAAATCTTAAATATAATTTTTATAATAGCAATAGAAAATATTAACAATATCCATTATCAATTGCCATCATGTAGTGAATCTGTTACTATAACCTGGGTTCAGAGAGGCAACCTTTATAAACACTCAGCTCTGTTTGACCATGCTCTGATAATCTACTAGCAGTGGATCCACTTACACTAAATATAAAGTCAGTATTGCCTTGCTCTTTGCAGGTAGAAGGTCACCTAGATATGATAGACACCCAGTGCTTTCCAATCTGTCCCATTTGCAGTGTTAGTGGATGCTGAGACCCTCATATTAGAAAAGCAGATATTTATCATGTTGTTTAATCCCCTGTAACTGACAATTTAACAACTCTCTCAGTCAGTGATGGGTTATTGACGGATCCAGCAAGCCTGTGACCAGAGGACAAATGAATATGGGAAAATATGAAAGGAGACACACAAAAGAAAGATGTGAAAAAACAAAATGCAAGTGTGCAAATGGCTTCAAAAAAAAAAAAAAATATATATATATATATATATATATATATAGATATAAAGAGCATACATAGATATCATTTAATTATTTACCATATTCTACTGTTCAGGAAACTAACAAGCTTATATTACAGTTTTTTATTTTGACTATTGAACTATATTAGCCTAGTGTTGATGCTGTTTTACTGAAACTATAAATGTGACCCTTGCTTACTGTTCCTGTTGTATGAATTCCTATGGGCACATTAAGGGTCAATGCAGAATGTGTACTCTGTAGTCTGCAACAAAGTCTTAACAGATTGCTGACCGTACAAGATCATAATTGACCAGAACAATAAAAGTGAGGAAATGTCACATGCACTCAATAAATACACTGCAATAGTTATGACATGAATCTATGCACTTCTTTAGGTCCAGCTCTCGAACGCTGTCAATTTTTCATGAATTAGTGATTGATAACAGGGCATAAAGATGGTGTAAGCGGAGAGAAAACAGTGTCACGTGTGCCTTATTTACATATTGATGTTCTTATTCGGCAATACCCTGCACTCAGCAGTATGAGATGTTAAACTGGTACTATACGATTAGATATGGAAAAAATAAAGTCCTGTGCTGTTAGAACAAATTTAATAAATGTCTCCCTTGATGTGATGTAAAATGTAAATATTTATTGTATTGTCAACTGGTACATTTTGTGTAAAAATGAATATACCCTACTTATAATTAGGGTAGTGTGTGATTAGGCTAACAAGTGCAAAACTCAATAGTGCACACAAAGGTATATCAAATCACAAAGCTACTTGTGTCATAATACCAATTGCTCTCATATTGTTGAATAAGTAGTGATTAGCGAAAAAGTGTCATGGTCAGTTTTGCAGTGAATCAACCCATTATCCATTGAAGAGATTAATCCCAGCCCTTGCAAGTAATAATTGATAATTTAATGTTGTTTTTTTAAACACTTTTTCACATTGCAAACTTTAATTTAGAGCATGGCAATGCATGCAGACCACAACAGGCCCAATAAATACTGCTTGCCCTATGGTGTTCTATAAGGACAGGCCTGGCCTCTGTCTGCCTATGCAGTGCTCTGCACCTTGCACCAGATGCTTCTTTTCAGCATGAGGTACAGCTCTACCAGCAGCTCAAAATATAGTAAAGGTAGTAAATGAAAGTGGAATAAAATTCAAAATGTTAAAATGGATTATCTGACCCATAGGATAATTTCACACATAGGAATACAAGAAGAATAGTTTTGTTCCCACTGCAAATAGCACTTTGATGAGCAGGTACAAAATACTCAACAACCACCACTTTTTTTGGTAATCTCCTGCAAGTTTCGGATGCATTAGGTTGCCAGGGGATTGTCACAACAAAAATCTTATACTAATACAGAAAAAAAGAATACATGGATCTATTCTACAAATAAACAGCCAGTATTTTAAGGCTATGAGATTATTCAGAAAATTGTGGTCATGTCCACATATTTTCTGTAGACCACAATGTAACTTTGCCAGCTTTTTGCCAAGGAATTGCGGTTTCATGCGTATTTCATAATCAATAATTCATATTCATAGAAAATGTCATTTCACATGAGGAAGGGCACACCATTTGCATTTTTACAAGTGCATTTTACACAGTATGACATGGTAGAGGGTACTGCTGTGGCCAACAGAGCTGTGGCCAAAGTTTTTTTTATCTGGCTACTGACCTAAAGGAGTTGTTCACCTTTGAGTTAGTAGTGTGGAGAGTAAACTTCTGAGACAAATTGCAACTGGTTTTAATTTTTTGTTATTTTGGTTTTTGAGAAATTAAACTTTTTTTTATTCAGCAGCTATCCAGTAATTTCAGCAATTTGGCTACTAGGGTCCAAATTACCCTAGCAACCACACATGATTTGAGTAAGAGACTGAAATATGATTGGGAAATGGCCTGAATAGAAATATGAGTAAAACATTTTGCAATAAAAATACATTGGTAGAGACTATTTTTATATGGGGTCAGTGACCCTCATTTGAAAGCAGGGAAGGATTAGAAGAAAAAGGTAAATAATTAAAAAACATATAGACCAATGTAGAAGTTGCTTAGCATTGACCATTCCAACCACCCCTTTAATAGTTTGTGCTCATAATGGCAACCGAAATATCTGAACTGAATTCATATTAAAATCTTGGACCAAAGGACAGAATATAGGGCAAGGGAAGAAAGCCATATTCGCAGAAAAATGGAAACAAATTTGAAGATGTATACCTGCAAACTCAGCCCTAGGGAGCAACAACCGAGAAACTGTATTAAGGAATTATTGGTTCTCTCAGTCAAGACATTACTTTGAGTGATAGAATATACAGTATGTAATTTGGTTCCAAAAAGTTTACAAACAAGCCTCACAAAACCTAGAAACACTGCCTGAAACACTGCAATGATAGAAGGAATGCCATGGAAATGTACAATTCTTTAATGGAACAAACTGAGCCATTATGGAAAATCTGTCTACCGCCGTCTGAATGATCATGTCAGAAGACTTAGATAAGTTCACAGTTAATTCCAAAGCAATGTCAACCAAAGGATGATTAGGAACACGGCAAAGTCAAGGGTTCCTCTGTTGAGCACAAACTGAACAGAAATATATGAATTGGGTGAATTGGATGAACAAACAACAGCAACCAGTAATATATCGAGATATAGTCACTTTTTTGATACCTGGATGGCCAGAAAATTTGGATGAATGGACCAATTTGAAGGGCTTGAGAAACCAGTGCTTTGGAAGAAAAATCTTCCCAAAACTAGGAGAATCCAATTATAGTGATTTAATTGAAGCTGAGAATAATACATGATGCTTAGGAGGAAAATCTGCAAGTAAATTAGGTGTCAAATTGGGTGGGCAGCCCGAGACAGGAACAAGAGCAGATGGGCCACCAGAGACAGGAGCCAGTGAAGGTAGGCTGGCAGAGACAGGCCAGAGCAGGTGGGCTGCTAGAGACAGGAGTCAAAGCCGTAAACTGGGATTCAGGCCTAAGAATTTGAAGGAAACTAAATTTAGTTGTAAATGCTCTAGAAATTTCTTCCTCATCGGTGGAGTCAAAATCTTACCAATCTTCCTCATTAGATATATCTTCCCAGTCATCTAATGCCATCTAAAGGTTGTTTTTATAAACAAAATAAATAAACAGCGGTCCTGTAATATGTGGGCTTTATCATCGATGCATCCTTGGGTCAGTGATAGGCTTTATCTCCCAGGAGGAATAGATTGATCAGCTTGCTTTTCATCTTGTTTGGAGTTTTTTTTTAAAAAAAATGGTATAGTATTAACTTCTTGCACAAAAGCAGAAAATCAGAAAAGAAATGTTCTTCTCCCTTAAACCTCTTAAAGGGCACCTATCATGGGACAATTTTTCCCCCACTGGATGTGTGGGCTAAGAGAGAGCGCACTCCATTTTGTGGAAACAATACTACTTTTCACACTATTTTGTACTTTAAGCAAGTTATTGCATCGCAAAGTTTAATTTAAGGGGTGACAACCAAAACCTAATTGTTTGCTGCTGGCAACTACACCAGTGATTTAGATCGAATGTTTGCACCTTAGCAGGCTGCAGTTGTTGGCAGATGTTGTTTAACAATAGCTCAAATGGTGCTCATTAAATACTGCTGAAATACCTTCAATTTGTTTTTCCCCCCTTTCGTTGTTCATTACTGTAAATTACAAACAGCTAAAAATCTAAACACTTATCTGGGACACTTAAGGGCAATTGAGAAGCTGTCAGGGTCAATAGCCTGCAATGTGCTAATGCCATCTTCATAAGAGTGATTACCCCATTGAGAGACAGACATCCGTTCACAGAATCACTTTGGCAGTGAAAAACCAATGTGAGATGCAGGCAGTTGTAGTCAGACAATAACTGGAAGGCTACATGTTGTATAACTTTATAAGGTTAGGTTTAGATAACATGAATTCATAGCAAGACAGACGTATGAATGTTGTTTAATAGGGCCAAAATTTTGTACTGCTCCTATAATGCCAAATAACAAATCAGCAGTTAGATTGTATGGGGGGAAATTCAATTAAAATTACATGAAAAATATTAATTGAACAAAAAAAAAATCACATTGCACCATGTAATATTATTAAATCGTGAATTTTCACACAAACATAAGTGGTGTTATTACATACACTATACAAATATAACGTGTAATATTTTTTACCCTGGCAGATGAGTAGCTAAATATATCCATGGGCTCCTAAACTATAATAAATTTGTTCAAAAGGAAAATTGCAGCTTTTGGCTGTAATGTTACATATATGGTTCAGCAATGTTCCTTCCTGCTAATGACATTTTAGTTTCCCTTAAAATATCCATAAGAGAAATTAATGGAATGAGGCGATCCAATATGTTGGAAAGAATGTACACCTATGTTTGTCTGACACAGCATAGAGATCATAAATATGTGTGTGAGAAATAGATTTATGAGAGGATCCATATAGTTAGAGCAGGCTTAGTGCATTATGCTAGTAAAGCTGCTCAAATAAGCAGATGTTTGCCCTGTTTGGCCATCCTCAGGCAGGGTCAAATTGGGTTGATTCGATTGCTGGGTTCATCCTACAGAGACGTAGGTACTCTTTCAAACCTGCCCCATACGCAGGTCATTAAGCTCCAAGCTTCTGTCTTGAGTGCCCCATAGTGCTTTTGTGATTTTCTGAATTAATACTTGATCCTGTTACTTTCACAGGACTCTTCTGGGTTTTCTTGTATGTTTTCATGTTTTCACTGAGAGACACTGGCTGCTTCTCCAGAATATGATTTTGGGGACAATTCTGTTGCATTTACTGCAACCTGTTAAAGAGTGCTTTTGATGCTCCCAGCCATGTCACCAATGCCTCCACTGTCTTTCTCGGGTTCTGTCTATCTGCGCATATGAAAAATAATGAGAATAAAAATTTTTTGACACGTGTCAAAAAAATTATGCACCTCGAGAAAACGCGGTTCGTGAACTTTTTGCTGTTTTGGTGAAACATCACAAATTCGCTCATAACTGCTACCTTGATCATAAAACTCCACTATAGTTCTATATTGCTCCTTGAGCCTCTATAGTTGGCTTGTTCTTGAATTCTAGCTGGTGATGGTCTTCAGCCCTTTACCAGAACTGTGGGAGTTGTGGTGTTTATACAAATGGCCTGCAGTGTCACTGTGCACATGAATTATACTGTGTATACATAGTACAATCAATACTGCTTAAGAGTGATAGAGTTGGAAGTTACTGTTTTGTAATGGCTGCATGAGTCTGCTAATAAAGGACTGTTATACTCTACTAATCTACTAATCCTCGATTACCATGACATAACAGGAGTCATCGCTGCTGACTCCTCCTCTGGCTCTGCCAATCCTCTGTTCTCACACTTCTGACAAAGGTCTTGAATTGGGTCTGCTCTTGTCAGATCTGCAAAGGTAGCAAATACTACAATAATATCTCCTCCTTCCACTTCTCACACTATCTCAGTGGGACCTACCTGTGCAAAACTCTGCTGGCAGCCAACTCAGGGCTCCTTTGCTAACATAAGTGCTAACATAAGTGTTAAATTGTACCAGTGTAGTTGCCAGAAGCTACCAACGCCAATTATCTTTTAACAGTCTACTTATGTCGGCCAAACACAGGGAGATCTGCTCGTTTGGCGATGTCGCCAAACAAACAGATCTCTCCCCGATATGCCCACATTGAGGTGGGCGATATCGGGCTCATCCCGATATCAGAATGTGGATCAGAATGTATATGGGTGGTGGGATTGCGGGACCGCATTAACGAACAGATGCAGCCACAATCCAGACTTTCAGCAAGATATCGATCGGGGACGCCAGTCGGATGGCCCCACACACGGGCCCATGTATGGGGGCCTTTAGAAAGTAATACTCTGATTGCTATGTGCAACTGCATTGGTGCAATTCAGAGCCTATGTTCCTATCTGTCCCTATGTGCATTAATTTACTGCTATGGTAAATCACCATTTGACTGAAAACAATCTGATGAATCCACAATTAACATTAATAATGTATTATATGAATTCACCCTAGGAAAATTAAATAAATCAGATTTCTTGATTTGACAGTACAAATATGCAGGGTATCGAATCAGTATTTATAACAAACACAACTTTCTTAGAGTATATTTACTGTAATCATACATAGGCATCAAGGAGGTACAGTGGGCCCTGGGGCAGAGGGGGCCCCATGACAGAAAAGGTAATTAAAGGGACGTGTCTTCCAGGATAGTGGGTGGATCATACAGTAGGTAGCATTTTGGCATAACTGGGGAGTGTCCTGAGTGGATCAGAGTGTGACTGTGCATGTAAGTGGCATTTTTTCTCACTGGGGTCACATTTACTTGTTACATAGTTACATAGTTACATAGTTAAATTGGGTTGAGCTTAGTATCACAATAGCCTTTGATATTATGTCTGTCCGAAAAATCATCCAAACCATTCTTAAAGGCATTAACTGAATCAGCCATCACAACATCACCCGGCAGTGCATTCCACAACCTCACTGTCCTGACTGTGAAGAACCCCGAATGAAAAGCATTCGATCGAATGGCTTCGATCGTTCGATTCGAATGAAAATCCTTCGATCGAACGATTAAAATCCTTCGATCGTTCGAATCGAACGATTTTAGCGGGTGTTCGAAGTTCGCGAACGTTCGCATTTTTTGCCGGTGTTCGCGAACACCAAATCGGCAGTTCGCTACATCCCTAGTTGCTTCAAATTAAAGTTCTTTTCTTCTAGTCTAAAGTGGTGGCCTCTGGTACAGTGATCCACTTTATGGGTAAAAAGGTCCCCTGCCATTTTTCTATAATGTCCTCTAATGTACTTGTAAAGTGTAATCATGTCCCCTCACAAGCGCCTTTTTTCCAGAGAAAACAACCCCAACCTTGCCAGTCTACCCTCATAATTTAAGTCTTCCGTCCCTCTAACCAGTTTAGTTGCACGTCTCTGCACTCTCTCCAGCTCATTTATATCCCTCTTAAGGACCAAAACTGAACTGCATACTCCAGAAGAGGCCTTACCAGGGACCTACAGTATAAAGAGGCATAATTATGTTTTCATCCCTTGAGTTAATGCCCTTTTTTATGCAAGACAGAACTTTATTTGCTTTAGTAGCCACAGAATGACACTGCCCAGAATAAGACAACGTGTTATCTACAAAGACCCCTAGATCCTTCTCATTTAAGGAAACTCCCAACACACTGCCATTTAGTGTATAACTTGCATTTATATTATTTTTGCCAAAGTGCATAACCTTGCATTTATCAACATTGAACCTCATTTTCCAGTTTGCTGCCCAGTTTTCCAGTTTAGACAAATCACTCTGCAAAGTGGCAGCATCCTGCATGTAACCTATAGTTCTGCACAATTTAGTATCTTCTGCAAAAATAGAAACAGTACTTTCAATGCCCACCTCCAGGTCATTAATAAACAAGTTGAAAAGCAAGGGACCTAGTACAGAGCCCTGCGGTACTCCACTAACAACACTGGTCCAAGTAGAAAATGTTCCATTTACCACCACTCGTTGTAGTCTATCTTTTAGCCAGTTCTTTATCCAGGTACAAATACTATGTTCCAGGCCAACATTCCTTAATTTAACCAGTAACCTTTTGTGTGGCACTGTATCAAATGCTTTAGCAAAGTCTAAGTAAATCACATCCACTGCCTCCCAGAATCGAGGTCTCTACTTATATTCTCATAAAAAGAAATTAAGTTAGTCTGGCAAGATCTATTACACATAAAACCATGCTGGCACAAACTCATAGAATTATGATTTGCTATGAAGTCCAGTATCTTATCCTTTATTAACCCTTCGAAAAGCTTTCCTACCACTGACGTCAGACTAACTGGCCTATAGTTTTGAGGCTGAGAACGGGATCCTTTTTTGAATAGAGGCACCACATTAGCAATTCGCCAGTCTCTCTGCACTATGCCAGATCTCCATGAATCCTGAAAAATTAAGTAAAGAGGTTTGGCAATCACAGAGCTAAGCTCGCTAATTACCCTGGGATGAATACCATCTGGCCCTGGACCTTTGTTAATCTTAACATGTTCTAGTCTCTTTTGAATTTCTTCATGTGTGAACCATGCATCATTAGTTGTATTACTAGAATTGGGACTGTTAAGAAGGAAACCTTCACTTACTGGTTCCTCATTTGTGTAGACAGATGAAAAATATGAGTTCAGAATCTGCGCTTTTATTTTGTTTTCATCAACCAGCTGACCCCCCTCTGATAGTAAGGGTCCCACCCCTTCCTGCTTCAGTTTTTTACTATTAACATATTTAAAAAATAATTTTGGATTTTTTTTTACTGCTTGCTGCAATATCCCTTTCTATAGCAATTTTAGCTTGCCTTATAGCTTCTTTGCATGATTTATTGGCCTCCTTGTACCTTATAAATGTTTCGGTTGTACCAGCTAACTTGAAAGCCTTAAAAGCACGTCTTTTCTTACCCACCTCAACACCAACACTTCAACATTTTAAAGACTTCCCATTTTTGTTCTGTGTTTAACCCTGTAAAAAGCATTAACCACTTAATATGTTGCAGAGATGCCCTTATACTGTCAAAGTTTGCACGTCTGAAATTTAGTGTTTTAGTTACTCCCTTATAGAATTGCTTCTGCAACAGAATCTCAAAGGAGACCATGTTATGATCACTATTCCCTAAATGCTCACCCACACAAATGTTAGAGATGAGTTCAGTATTGTTAGTTATTACAAGGTCCAAAAGACAGTTATTCCTAGTAGGTTCTTGAACGAGCTGGAATAAAAAGTTGTCATTCAGCATATTTACAAACCTACTAGCTTTTTCTGTCTTAGCAACCCCATTACCCCAATCAATGTCTGGATAATTGAAGTCACCCATAGCAACAATTTGACCCAGCTGTGAAGCCGCTTGTATCTGCAAGAGTAGCTGTGCTTCATACTCAACACTTATACGAGGTGGTTTATAGCATACACCAATGATAATTCTTTTTGTTACCTTTTGCCCAGTCATAATCTCTACCCAGAGTGATTCTACACCCTCACCAGTGCCAGCTATTGTTATTTCTTTAGCGCATGGCTTTAATTCAGGCTTTACATATAAACACTCCTCCGCCCTTTTTAATCCCTCTGTCCCTCCTAAAAAGGGTGTAACCATTAAAATTCACAATCCAGCCACATTTTTCATCCCACCAGGTCTCAGTGATACCAATTATATCATAATTTTTAGAGCATGCAATTAATTCTAGGTCTCCCATTTTACCTGACAAACTCCGTGCATTTGCCAGCATACAGCGGAGGTTACTACTTTTACTTTTGAAATTTGCATTACTTAGTGAAGAATTATACGTTAAGTTAGTATTATTCTGTTTTCCTTGTAACAGAGGGACCTCCTTGTTGGCAGGACCCACCACCCAGGGGGCCCAGGTGACCATTTGGCCAATAATTGTTCCACTGCAATCAATGTACTCAGTGTAAACATATGTTACAGGCAACTACATTTTCAACTTATTCTGGGGTGGTAGCATACAAATACCAGGATACTATACTACTTCTGTCTGCCTCCCCCCCCCCCCACTGCAGCTAGTAACCTTCCTTTCCCCCACTATGATGTCACAGGGTGAGTTGGCTGGCCACGGTTGCCTAGGGTGCCTGGCCTAAGGTGCCTGGCCGACTCATTTTTGGGTCCCTACACACATAGTCACCTGCTTTGGTACATCTATGCATACTGGGCAGTAGGCATCAAAGTGTTCAGTAGACCCTTTTTTTGAATACAATAAAAATCATTATACAAAAAAAAAAAGTGTTCAGTGTTTGCATTAAGTCTTTTTTATCATTGTATTTAAAATAAATGTTTGCGATAAATGTAGCAAATTTTTTTAGTACATTTTCAGAAATGGCATAAAAACAGCCAAATTTAGGAAAGCTTTGTAGTTTGTTGTAGGAAGATATAGTTACCCATTTTGTATATGTCACAATGTGTACTATTCCAAAAATATAGGTTTTCAGGGGTCCACATGCTTTTGGAGATGTGTATGGTACATATAAAATGCATTCAGGGTGCTTATTGTACAGCAGGCAAAGTGTTACCGATGAGCATATGTGTGCCTTATTTTTATTTTTTTATGAACATTGGCCAAACTGATCAGTAGACCCCTGGGATTAATATTTAGGATGGTTAATCTTGGTATAAGGATTTGAGGAAGATAAAATGTTGTTCAGCAATGATTTAGTAAGCACTCATAACTTTCCAATTGTTTTGGTCTGGTGCAAGTCCCACAGTTTCCACCTCCAACTTATTTTCAGAATTTCAGGTCACAGACAGCACCATTCGCAGATGTCTTTTCTTAAAACGCCTTTATCAAGACATGGGCTATGACCCAGATAATCAACAACGTTTCAGACCAGCATCGGTGGCTTGATAAAAGACTGATGCCGGTCTGAAACGTTGTTGATTATCTGGGTCATAGCCCATGTCTTAATAAAGGCATTTTAAGAAAAGACATCTGCGAATGGTGCTGTATGTGCCCTGAAATTCTGGAGATAAAATACTGAAAATGAAAATTTTAAGGTGATTTTTAGAATCAAAACTGCTGCATTTAGCAACGCTTTGCAATTTGGTAGTTTGGAGTAGAAAGACTGATTTATTTGTTTTGGATTCAACAAAAAAAAATATATGGCTTTCTTGAGTACATTTACTTTTTGTGACTTTATGCCATATAAATTATAGTAAATGTATTGATTTTTGCTGTGGCTGAAACAACAGAAATAATAGATCATATGGGATATTCCTTTTTGGGGCCCCTACATGCCACATGACATATGCATTGGACATCAGACTGTACAGTGGACCCCTGGTGATTTTCAAAATATTATCAAAAAAGCCAACTTTGGGAAAGATTTGCAGTTTGCTAAAAAAAACTAATTTACCAATTTTAAATTTGTCAGACATTTAGAAGCATAGGTCTTATTACAGAAGTGGGGTTACATAAAAACTCCATAAATATCTAGCATATCTTGAAAGCTTAGGTTTACCCCCCAGGAACGGGCCCTCAGTTGAAAGAGCACAAAACTGTCAAAAGCTGTCTGGCAATAACAGCACTGCAAGTGATCAAACTGGCTGGCAGTGAAAGGGTTAATTGGAAACTATTTTAAAAAATGTAATATAAACTCATGGAAATAAAAGACTTTCTAAATAAAATATTTTTTCTAAATTAAAGATTTTATCCTGTTTTTAAAATATTCAAGTTAATCTTTACTATCTCTCTCGACAATCTGTCTCTCTTCATTCTCTCTTGTCGCAGGTCAGATTTTGTGTGGGACTTTCCTAGCAAATGTATTAGAGCTAGCTCAAATAATTGATTCCTGCACAAACAAAATCTAACAAACTATCTGACTTTGGCACAAACCCAGCATGTAGAGAGAGAGATTATTTCTGGTTATATTGAAAAGGGAGTTTTAATGCATTTTTAAGCAAAGGGATCCCCCACAAAGGCTATATTATTATTATACATAACTGTCATTCAAAATCAGACTCCCGACTCCTGCATGAAGAGAAAATGAGGAAAGACAAATGCCAAGAGGGTGACAGTGAAAATCAACTTGATTATTTCAGAAACGGTACAGAATTATTAAGTTTCTTATTTCAGTATGATGAATTACATTCTCACAATAGTTCCCCTTTAAGGATTTTAGGCTAATGGAAAATGTGACTCCAGAGGGTGAAAGGTCATGTGACCTGTGATGCTTTAAATTTAAAGCAGATGTGTAACGACTCATTGTTGGCTTGATAAAGGAAATGGAGACTCTTGAAACTTTCCCTTTTAATTTTTTTTACCCAATAGAATGGATAGTGCTTCTTAATTTGTACATTGTGTGAGTATTTATCAATTGTAAAAATAACATGGATCCAGCACACAGCACCCATTTTACTTTAAATATGTTTTGCTGATCATTTAACGCTTTCAGTACTGGCTGCTATTCCGTAAGTGCATTTACTAAGTCATAAGCAATGTTTCAACATTTTGGGGGTAATGTAATATAAGGCACTAACTTTGCCCAGGTGCAATTACCCATAGCAACCAATCAGCAGGTACAATTTACTGGTCACCATTTTAAAAGAAAACATCTTATTGGTTGCTGTTGATTACTGCTCCTGGGCAAAAGTAGTACCTTTTATTACATATGGGGGTTTGTGCTCTTTCACAGTAGGGCATTTCTTCGGAGTATTGTTTACTTTACTTTAGAATACTATGTATTATGCTTTTTTCAAGACAACGTATAAGTTCTAAATCTGCTGTAATGTTTGTGTAATTTTACTTCTGTAACAAGATATATTATAAATACCTAAAATGTTTTTAAAAAAATATATTATATGGAGAATAATGTTAAAAATATATATTAATTTCACAAGAATACAACTGGGTTGAAAAGCTGAAGCTGAAGTCAGGAGATTCCTGACTTGTAGAAATCAAAAAAACACTACTGAATTTTCAAAGTATTATACCAGACATCAGCAAGCATTCTTGCAATGCAATAAATGCCACTTACAGTATGTTTAATAATGAAAAACAAAGGGCTTTTTTTTTATAATGCCCCACACAGGGGCACATTTACTTAGCTCGAGTGAAGGATTAGAATAAAAAATACTTCGAATTTTTTTTTTGGCTACTTCGACCATCGAATCGGCTACTTCGACCTTCGACTACGACTTCGAATCGAACCTTTCGAACTAAAAATCGTTCGACTATTCGACCCTTTGATAGTCGAAGTACTGTCTCTTTAAAAAAAAACTTCGACCACCTACTTCACCACCTAAAACCTACTGAGCACCAATGTTAGCCTATGGGGAAGGTCCCCATAGGCTCTCTAGGCAATTTCTGATCGAAGGAAAATCGTTCAATTAAAATCCTTTGAATCATTCGATGGTCGAATATCGAGGGTTAATTAAACCTCGATATTCGACCCTTGGGCATTGTGCAAATAGCCAGAGGAGTGCAGAGACCTGTGGCTCTCTTTACTAACACAGTGGTTAATTCTTGCCAAGAAAACATTGTAGTTACTGCCAACCTGGACACTGCAGTATTTCCAGTGTTCTACTACTACATATTTATGTCAATAGGCACTTATCAAGCAAACTTCCACCAAGAAGATCACAAGCTAATGCTGTTATTAATGCTGCATGAATTGTGTGACAGAAGTGACACCATCCCCAAGCTGCAAAATCTGGGTGGCAATGCTGCATTGTGAAAAGTGCATGGCGATTTATATTCAAAATGTACACTAAGATTTACTAAAATGTCATTTTTTTCTTAATAAATGTTTGTTTTTTTATTTCTCTAAAACTATAAAAATTTGATATTTATTATGTGTAAAAACCACGCACACTTCTAATACAAAAGTGCTCTAAGTTAAAGCTGTTGAGGTCCCATAGAATCAATGGTAGCTCGATGAATGCGCTCATCCTATTGGACCAGTTTAATCAATTTGGACTTTTAAAGTTTTTCTGATTTTCCTTTCACTAGTAATTATTTGAAAAACTTGAATGTTTAGAGGTTTTCATATTTTTTTAACGCATCGTCCAGCCTTTTTTTCCGTTCGTCCTTTTTATATTCGGATGTTTTAAAAAAATTCCATGGCATACGTAGTTTTAGAGGAATAGAGTTTAATCATAGTTAGAAAAACCTCTAAAAATAAATAAATGACGTTGTTAGGGAAAATTCCCATTGACTTCTATTGAACCTCAACAGCTTTCACTTTTAGAGTTTATTTCTGGTGACTTTTTGCAATTATAACGACTATTTGAGGTTCTGATGGATATTCTTGAGCATATTTGAGTTTTTTCTCTAATCGTGAAAAGCGAACCTGGTTAGGGTGAAAAGAGCTGAAAGGAGGCAAAAAGCCCTTCAAAAGCAATTACATGCAAAGTGAAGCCTGCATTTATTTACTTGGCTCATGCCATACACACAGCACTGCCTAGATACCAAAAATTAGAGTTTTCTCTCATAAGGCATCCTGGGCAGAGACATGCAAATCACTCCTTTATGTCTCTTTGGCCAACTATGCATCCAGAACCGTTGGTTTATATCACAGATACAGCTTAATGGTTCAGAGCCATATAGCCAAACTTGCAGACAGCCTGTTTCAAGCTTGTTAGATCTCATCAGTGCAAGATATTGGAACATGGCTTCTGAGGGGTAGGACTTGGAGAGTAGTGAAAGGGGAAACCAACCTGGTTAGGGTGAGACTCTAATAATGAAAAAATGCAAACTCAAATTTTGATAAATCGGCACCTTAATTTAATGTGCAAAAGAGCCCTTTTTGTTTCTCTCTTTTTTCCATAAAGACCTAAAAGTGCAATAAAATTGTCCAAATCAATGATCAATGATACATGGACAAGCAATGGACAAGAATGCAGGAGTAAAAATGCAATACAATAACACAAATCGATAAAATAATAATTGATCAGAAATGGTGAAAAAGGGTTAAAATATCTGAATATCTAAAACATGTCAACCACTAGTCATGCTGCACAATAAAAACTCTCTAGATTTCAACAGAACTCAAAATAACACACGTGTGTTATATGTGTTTAAATGTGTGTGTGCATGACTTACCTAGAGAACAGCTGGATGGTAACTGCTGGGGGCAGCAGGAACTGTCCAAGCAGCAGAAACATGGTTGTCATATACCTCCTTTTTGCGATTAATCCTGGGATAAGTGTATTGAGATAACTGTGCAGGTCTGTGACCATTTTACAAGCATGAGTGAAATCCAAGAGTAGCTGAACATATACTTACAGTAAATATTACTCCAAAGTAATGCTTTGGCATTGCACCCATGTATAAGTAGATTTCTAGTCATATAAAGATCTAATCTGATCTATTTTGCTTCATGAGAAATTTGCAAAACCGTGGAAAAATTCACAAAAGACATTGGACAGGGCTTTTTGCTGCATTTCTTTTCCCACACAGAATAAATTGAAGCCAATGACTGTATTTGAAAAAAAAATTGCTAGTGGTGAAACAAAATTCATGCCTGCCTAAAATTTCGATCACCCATTGCTTTACAGAACAGAGAATGTTAACAACAAACTCTGGCAGAAGATCCCTCACTCTGAGTGTTTATGTAAGCTTATAGTATTAAACAGAAAGTGTATTACCCTTGGATCAAAGGTCAGACATATGTTAGATGGTATTGACCATATATTTATCTCTTTTAATGGCAGGTGGTCTCAAAGCTATGCTCTTTTCTGTACTGAACTCTGTGCTGTGAATGGTTGCATGTGTAAAGGCTGGCGTTAAGCGAAAATGTAAGAATACTGTGTAAAGTGAAGGAATGCATTCTGGATACCTGTGGATACAGAGGGGTTACTTTTACAACAAACTGGGCACTTGAGAGTGGATGAGAGAGGCAGAAATCCATCAACTTCATTGTCTCATGAAATAACACAACACAGGTAATCTTGACAATCAATTCATTCTAATAGCTGCACAGTGACCAAATTGATTTGCATTTTTACGCAGAAAAGTGGCGATCGATTGCAAATGCTGATTTAATACCACTTTTCTATAATACTACAGGAAATGTAGATATGTCTGATTCATCAACTCAATTCATTAGGGGATGGAATCTAATTTTTTTTCGTGTCCTGTAAAATAAGAATGAAGAATGTCCTGTGGCCTATCCTGTGCATCGTTATCCACCACAGTTGCTATATGACATCAGGTAAAGATTAACATTCACACATCGGCTGTTGCAAGACTACAGCTTTCTGCATTAAATGCTCAGAAGGGATAGTGGGACTTGAATTGCTGAAATATGTTTGGCACAGTTACATATACCTCTGCTGTTTGCAGCTGATTTGTAACTCAGGTCATTAACATAAGTGCATCATGCGCAAGGCTCGTTGTGTACAGGGTAGCTACAAGTGCTACCGTAACATTTTACTGGTTGGAATTTTGTTCCCAATGCACCTAGAACTGTAGATAAAATTATAGTTCTATGCATACAAAACACAATTTTCCATTACCTATAAGCCTTAAATGATACACTTTCATCACTGTTAAGCTTCCATTTTTTTTACATTAAACTGTCTCATACCTCCCAACTGTCCCTTTTTCGGAGGGACAGTCCCTCTTTTGACAGCTTAACCTGCAGTCCCTCATTTGTACTGGAAAGTGCCTATTTTCTCTGCACTGAACAGCCAGAAAAAGAAACAAAGTTTCTTACTTAATTGGTGAGTGCACAGAACAGCTAACAGGTGCAAATAAGATACTTTGTAACAATTTTGAGACACAAAAAAACAGTTTAGATAAGGAGAAATATTTTTAAACTTGCATAACCTGCCAAATTTTGTAAAATGAACATGGTAATTAAGGGTGTGGCCACAGAAATGGGCTTGGTCAAAAAATCCGATGTTCTACGTGCAAAAAAAAAATTTTGTCCCTCTTTTTACTTCCAAAATGTTGGGAGGTATGCTGTCTGTGAATGCTTTTTCAGGAAACATACTCTTCCTATCTGTGTTATGATTATATTTTTCCCTATTGATTACATTGACTTCAAGGATCACTTTTACCAGCAAAAACTTCCTAAGTATAAAGTATTACAATTAGCAAATTATTCCTTTCTGATTTTTTTTAAACTTTCTTCTGGAGATTTAGATTTGCTGGTAAGACTGCATACAAATCATTGTTATACACACCATTACAAGCTAATCAGATATGCAAGATTCTGAACAAAACTCCAAAAAAACGTTTACGTTTGGTTGGCAAAACCCCTTTTAACAAACTTTGGTACAGATTATAGTTCTGTGGCTCATGGGATCTTTATGGATCTTAAAAAATGTTCTGAAAAATCTATTTCTTATATTACATTTTATTATGTAAATGTCTAATAAATATTTAACAGAAGAGAGAGAAAATATGTAATGAAAGAATATAGTATTTTCTTTTTGTGTTTCTTATAAAGTATATCATTGTGGTATATCTAGCATGTGTATGAATATGCAGGTTCTGATAAAGGCTCCCTGTTCTAGGTTTCTTCAAAACTCCTATTACTCCTTTTTTATTATTTCATAGTTTTGTCTCTAAATCTAAACAGAACTGAAATCAGAATCAATAGCCACATGCTGTGAGCAAGAAGAGCACACGCTAAGCACACGATCTTCTGATCAATTCGGCATGTTAAAAAAAACCTTCCTATTCAGAAGTCAAGACTACTGTGGCCACCCCTCCCTCCTGCGCTTTAACCCCATCCACATCTGTATGGCCAAAGTGAGTTCCAGCGTTTCAGACAGTACAGCATAAAAAGAACAGCAAAGCATTGATATTTAGTGTATTGCCTTCTGTCAACAGAATAAGAATAAAGATGACCATGGGAGTATGTTTTGATATACTTCTAGCATATACAGATGCCAAAATAAGGTCTGATATGTAAAACCCTTCAGATATTCATCATTTTTGTTCTTTAAATTCAGCAAGAATTAAAATCACCTTCAACAAACCTCTTTTTTATGATAAATGATAGAAACGGCCCGGTAGAGTGTAAAAATGAAAAACACTAAAATTTGTAAAAAAAATGGACACGGCATCATTATTAATTGAAATGGATGTATATGAACTAGGGTCTGCTACTTTAAGGGCTCAATTTAAAACTTAAAAAATGGATATTTTATTCAAGACCATAAATTTGCATTCAGCCTGAATTTTCACCCAGATTGGATTTGACATTGGAATTTGGAACCATTGCTTTAGATCCACATTAAGAAAATTCTCAGTGGGTCATTAGCTAAGGAGGTTTCTCAAAATGAATGGGTTATTGGCTGATTTACCTGAGCTAATGTTATGAATGGAAGATATGCTTAAATATGGGTACTGAGAGTTAACAATCTGATCTACTCAACTAATATGCATACCTTATTCACACAAATAAATGTTAATTTTACCTTGTTCACACAAATAAATGTTGATTTTTTTAAAAATGTTTTTCTACTCGCACATTGTTTATGTAATTTTGCTCTCTTCTGTTCACCTCTCAATTGTCTTTGCATACTCCTGCCCTTCCTCTGCCCTAGCTATGTTTACCCCAATGCTTCAAAATTATTATTCCTTACTAGACTGTGTGCACTATTGATTCTGCCTGTGGCTGTGTCTCCAGGCTGGGGGGGAGGGAATGCTGCTGAGGGACCCTCTTGCAGACTACTTCATCCTATCATTATTTTTATTATCCCTATTACTCTCCAGCACAAACTGTTAGTCTCCTGCAAGCATAGAGAAAGTGATGAGCAATGGTTCTGCTGTTTTGAGAGGCTGATGCAGGGGTAAGAATAACAGCTCTAGACTTATGCCTTTCGGTTTGTAGAGGATATTTAAGATTTTGGAGTGAAATTTAATTTTCTTTAGCATTGCAATAATTAGTGCAAACAAACATTTACAACTATGGGACCTGTTATCCAGAATGCTCAAGATCTTGGAGTTTTCCAGATATATTGTAACCATAACTTCAACTTTCTTACAGCATTCTTACTCAGAAGATGGGAAGTTCAGGGTGCTCAGAGGGCATGTTCATAAATCCTGGTTGTTAACTTGACAATCCTTAGAGCAGTGATCCCCAACCAGTAGCTTGTTAGCAACATGTTGCTCTCCAACGGAGGTACGTGCCTGGTGCCCTCCCAGCTTTGCGCCCTAGGCACGTGCCTACTCTGCCTACCCCTAGTTCCGGCCCTGATAGTGTTAATTAAAACAGTGGTCTTACAACAGTTTATACGTCACTGCCTATATTACCCGCCAAAAAAGTCGATTTAAGGCAAGTTCACTGTTTTGTTAGCACTTTGAGATAGGCCTTGGATGGGGCCGAAACGTCAGCCTGTAGCTTTGTAATAAATGTGTTTGTTATTTTTAAGTCCTGTGAGTGCTGATTCTGTTGGAGGTATGGAGATTTAATTGATGATCCTGCACCCAGACAGTAATGAGTTTTTTCGAGAGAGAGAGTGTGTGTGTGTGTATATATATATATATATATATATATATATATATATATATATATATATATATATATATATATATATATATATATATATATATGGAATTAGTTGTGTTTCACTTTTTTCAACTTTGTCTTGATTATAAATATTCTTTAGCAATGGCCTTGCTACAGTTTTGGAAGAGATGCTTATGATTTATGGTGTTTCTCAATTTCCATCCATTATTTCACAAATGCCACTCACATCTAGTACACCACTATCCATTATGACATTAAAAGCATTAGACTTTTCTCTCCTTCAACCTCCAAGGAAAAAATGTTCTACTGCATTAACAGTGAAGGCTTGTCTGAATAAAACCTATTTGGTCTCCTGCTTCCCCCACCACACACACACAGCACCTACTCCCTCCCTCCTTCAGACGATCAATTTTATGATACCAAGCACTGCTTAGTAATGTTTCCGGAATCTCTCTGCCCTGTTTAAAAATTCTTAATTAAGCAGATTTTTTTGTTTACACTTGAACTAATTGTACTTTAAAAACTAACAATAAACCATTAGACGTTTTCCATTAGGCCGATATTGCTCCCGGGATGGACACTACTCCGGCACAATTGAGGAAAGAGACAATCTCCATAAAGATATAGTAGAGGCCTGCCAAGCTCCACTCAAAAAAAGATGGCTCCCACGCCCTACTTATGAGATCACAGATTAGAATAAGAGAGATAAAAAGGATGAGAGGCAAATACAGTTCATCCTTCCATCTGTCCTCCATTGAGAAGATCTCTGGTTACAAGTTAAACTGTGTCATTTTGCATCAAATTTTATCTTCAGCTTTTGCAAGCAGGTAGTAGTGATGGGCGAATTTATTCGACAGATGCAAATTTGCGGCAAATTCCCATGATTCGGCGCCAACGAATAAATTCGCAAAACCAACATGAAAATTCCACAGCGAAAATTCGCCGGCATCAAAAACGGACACCAGCGTCAAAAACAAGACACTGGCGCCGTTTTGCAAATTTTTCAGCGTTTCGAAAATTTCGCTTGAAATTTTTCGGCAAAGCGAAACGCCCCAAATTTGCCCTTAAGTACATGAAAGTCATTGATAAGGAAGATGGATGCCAGCTCAGGGCATATGTGGATTAGCAGATGAGTAGATGATTTTTAGAAAGTGATACAATGAACACTTTGGAAGACATATTTAAAATGTATTGACTGATGATGACTGATGTTATCTGCTTGCCTTGCTTCAAATGCTAAATGAAGCATGATAAATTCACAACTGTTGCGACTTTTCCTCCAAACATGACTAAAATGGTTCTTCTAAATCCAGAATTGCCCATACAAGTTTAATTTTTTCTATGTTCTATCCTTTATGCAAGTCAATGCTTAACTAAATAGTACAGAAAGTGGGTATAAATTAATCAGAAGGACAGTTTGAACAGAGATATATTTACAAAGAGGTTAAAGCGAGACTTTACTACTTAAATAAATACAGCCCTAAAAATCCTACATCATGAATAGAAAGCTGTGAAATTTTCCTTTGGTAAACTGTGTTTGTAATCCATTATCCATGAAATGCATTCTATAGATAAAAAGGTTGCAGCAGAAGACGGTCTTGAATGCTTGAAGCCTGTGCTGGTCTGTAATGTACAGAATACAATAATAATAAAAGATATTACATTATATACAGGTGAGTTGATCTCCCAATACAACTTTGTTTATAGGGATGTTTTGGAACTACTTTCTATAGCTTATATAACACATTCTGATATGCCGCTAAGTAAAGCACAAATTACAGAGGAGGCTAACTCATTTTCACATATTGGAGACCTTTTATGATGCTTTCATGACCCTCCAATAAAACTCTTCAGGAAAGATCTTATAATGAACTAAGGTGTCGCTCCATGTAACATAATAATAAAATTAGGTTAAAAAAAGCAGTCATTTGCGTTCAGCCTTCCCGAACCCTTATACAGGTATTGGATCCATTATCCAGAAACCCATTATCTACAAAGCTCTAAATTACGTAAAGGCAGTATCCCATAGACTCCATTATAGTCAAATAATCAAAATGTAAAACAATTATTTCCTTTTTCTTTGTAATAATAAAACAGTACATTTCACTTGATCCCAACGAAGATATAATTAATCCTTATTGGAGGCAAAACAAGCCTGTTGGGTTTATTTAACATTTAAAGGAGAATTCAACCATAAACTTAAAAAATCCTACCCCCTACCCTACATAGACCTCCCTCCCAGCCTCCCCCAGCCTAAGTGTTACCCCAGGCAATGCCCCAAACATTTTACTTACCCCTCGGTGCAGAAAATTGTTCCAGCTGCGCATGCGCCAACATGGCGGTTTCATTCCGAAGATTTCAGAAGAAAAGAAGATGGCGCCAGTGAACTCCGATGCCTGCATCTGCACCAAGGGTAGGAGGGGGGGGTCTATGTAGGGTAGGGGGGTATGGGTTTTTAAGTTTACAGTTGATTTCTCCTTTGAAAGGTTACAATTTTGTAGTAGACTTAAGGTATGACGATCCAAATTACGGAAATATCCCTTATCCAGAAAACCCCAGGTCCCAAGCATTCTGGATAGCAGGTCCCATACCTGTAAATGTAAATTTCCATGCACTTTTTAATCCTGCCAGGAGAATTAATATAAAACACATGCACAAGGCTCACTGAAATTAAAATACACATACATCTACAATAAAAATCAAGAACTATAATGATGGCTTCATATTTTTATAGACACCCATGACAATTTTCTACCATGGTCAAGTTAACTTATTATCATAGTCATGTACAAAGTGTAAAAACAGGGTCAAATTTCCATGATTTTTGCTCATAAAGCAATCTTCCTGCCCAGAATTTCAGTGGAATTGTAAGCACCCACACTTGTGCTGGTAAATAAGCCACTGAATGCTCTTCAAGGCAAACTTGAATTGGATTCCTTATTTAACATTACCCATAAACATTGAGGGACAGAACAATATTTAAACTACCATCTGGTTCTCTTTCAGGGCAGTTTAGTTGATTCCATAATAGTCTGGGGAAGAATGGACTGAGGTCAGATTGTATATTTGTCCACTGTAGATGGTTCTTGGTTTTTTTCCCAAAATGACTTTCTAAAATAGCACTTACCACTTAACTCTGATCAAGGACAGAGAACTTGTTCAGCATCAAGGACCTGCACCCTGCGCCCTGAGCATAGACAGCATATACAATATAAACTTAAGTAAATGCAACTTTGAAACCATATTTATTTTGAAACATCCATTTTAAAAATACTGTGAATCCCCAATATGATCACATTTTGTTTATTTTAGCAGCTAACTGAAAGAGCTATTGGCAGACTTGCACAACCCTATACAAGATAAAGTCAAAAACAAATTAAACAAGATGAAAAACAAGAAAATCATGTAAATTAAATCACTGAAAAGAAGGTGAAGCATCTGAGAAATAATAGGTCCCACACAGAAAAGGGCAGTCAGAGAGATACCTCTCTATTCTGGCCCAAGAGTATGAATATCAGTTACTAGTTAGATTTGATGGGCATAAGTGTCTTTTTCACCTTTTACAGTGGTTCTGTGATTAACTGGTAAAATAGAATATAGATGTGTGGATGTTTTCATTTATTTTTATCCCATCATTGATGAACTGACTGTGGTTAGCATTGATTTTCAGTTTAGTGGGCTGCTGGACTGGCTACTGATTGTATAAGTGAAAAAAGGATTAGGGGAATGGTTAGCTAGGCATAGTGGAAGCACACGCAGACACCAAAGGTTGTTAAATAATAATTGAAATGAATGGAGAATGGGAGAGTTGTCTAGAGAGATGGCTACAAATAAAGAACTTTAAAGAAAACAGCAAAAAAGAAAACAGTAGCAAGTTTTATGGGCCCATTCTAAGAAAGGAAGAAAAGACACACTGGTGATTTATAGTGTTTCTCAGATATAGAGATGTTTCCTCACAAAGACACACAGAGACAGCTTAGAGGAAGTGACAGGTCCCTGGGAACTCTCTGTCAGACATGAGAGGGACTCTGTGACATTATGGATGGTCAAAAAACAGAGTAGGGTTTCTAGTCGAGTATCTGAAGCTCAGAAGGCATATTGATCAAGGGAAAAAATCCTATAGTGTTCGCCCAGTGCACAATCCATTTGTGTTTGTCTGAACAACACTAATTAAGTCTGTTAGAAAGAAAAAACTTTAGCTTCAGATGCAAATCCTTAACCCTTTATATATGTATACATGTTTCTGATATTTTGTGTGGTATATAGGACACATGCCTCTATTAATATTTCTACATTTAACTATTTAGCCTTATTTTGTTTTGTTTTAGGGATGCCTCGTTTATGCATTCAGATGAATGCTACATTTTTTGCAAAAGATTTAGCCAAATACTGAGCTGAACTCAAACCCTTGATTTTTAAAAAATCTGTGAACAAAACTGAGTTGAAAAACAGATGACATAAAGGGTTTGGATTTGGTTTGGCACTACAGATTTGGCCAGATCCGAATTCTGCCACCACTGGATCAGGCTAAATGTAATCCTGGCTTTAATGCTTCACTAAGGTATTTACACCTAGAAATAGGTCGGGGGCATGTTCTGTTGTGTTTCAGGAAAGTTGAAATGTACATGTCTCTGAACTACTTGTCCAGATGTTTGTGTACTAAATCAAGTAAAGGAGTTGCTTGGTTCAGTACTTTTATAGTAATATACTTTTGATAGCTGAGCAAAAAAAACATGAAGGTTGCATGCCCAGATCTCTAGTAACTTTGAAGAAGGGGTGGATAAACTGAAATCTGCATATTAGAATATATAGTTTATTTATGATTTCTGTGTAACTGGGGTATAAAGTGACATATTTTCTAAAATCTTTAATGCCTGCTCATTTCAAAGTAATAAACATATTTTTCCTTGATTTATGTATTGTAAGATGAGTTGAAAAACATGTCCCCCTTCTGTCTTATCTTTATTAGGAGATGATATTGCTATATTTAACTAAGCACAGAAATATGTCCTTTCCTGACCTTTCACTCTTTAAATATCGAAACAATTTGCCAGACTTCATTAATACAATATCAGCAACTCTGAGTTGGTAAAAAGGGATGGTGCCCTGCGAGAGACATTGTCGGGCCTGTTTGATGCTTTATGATCTCCAAGGGACACTTTATAATCCCATATACCTTTACTTACATCAATTACATCTTAAACACAGAGCTTCCTTTACACATTGCAGGTGCATTAAATCATGCGCACGTTGCAATGTAAGGAAACCTTCCCGGAAAGATTGTGTGACCACAGGCTTAACCCATTCATTGCTATCAGGATAGAGTTCACAATATTCCAGCTGTTCACTGGATTCTATTAGAACTGGATATTTGAGGTTCTTGACGCAATATACAAAAGACACAACAATCCATCACAACCAAAAAGTTCTTTACAACTTTACTTGTACTTGACTAGCTAATTGCTATCAGTAACGAATTATCCATTTATGCTGAAAATTCACATTTGCTTTATTTTAAAGCCAAGCTGAATGCTTATTTACCAGAATATGTGTTAAATTGCAATTGCTGTTGCCATCTATCTAATGTTTGGATAGATCTGGGTAATGGCATTGGAGCATATTTATAAATCAGCCCCATGGGGCATTTCCTAGAGACCTGTACTTCCCCACTTGTATTTGTGGTGATATCTTCCATGAGAACACAAACTAATAGTGGTCTGTATTCAATATAGCCAGTGGGGAAGTTTATCAGCAGTGGCAGCAGAAGAAATGTGAACTTAAAGCAGCTGGTAATGTATTCTAAATAATAAATTATCTATATTTGGTCGAGATGCTATAATCTCAGCTATAAATGCCCATATGGTACTTGTTTTATTTCCATTTCCAAGTCTTGACATTTAGATACTGTTCTCTTGGTCATAGCAATATGCAATTAAAATCAAGGTAGACTTACAGCTGCATTATTTAGTGTCTCTGACTCATGACAGTAGTAGCTTACAGAAATCAGTGCTCCTTTTCCTAAGGGAATAGTACAACAAGTCATCCATGTATATTAGTCCTTACTTGTTTAGTTCTCCAGTGTGGAAAATAAATTATTCTATAATTATCTTCTGTGAAATTGGAATTGGAATTAAAGATGAATTAGACTTTTATTTCCTCATTAACCGCCAAAGATGAATGTGTTTAAGGTGTGCTCTTCTCAGGCATGTGCAAAAGGTAAAATAAGAGCAGTGTCTAAATAAAACAGAACATGAAATTTGTTTCATATTAAGGTTCATTTTCCTCTGACATTATTTTTATGATGCCAAATTAAAAAAAAAGTATTTGAGCTCAATGCATGAGGTTTCCGGTTTGTAATCCGACAGAGGGAGGCAGGGCAGCCATCAGGGGGGGACAGGGAGGAGAGTTGTAGGGGGCCCCGAGGGTAAGGGGGGCCCGGCCACGCCACACTTACTTGATTAGCCGGGCCCCCCATCTTTCTGAGAGCTGCTGGCTTCGGGAAGGCATGAACGTTTAAGGGGCCCTGGCCACCAATTTTCTTATAATGTGGGGGGGGCCTGGCCACCAATATTTTTTCTCATGTGGGGTCCTAGCCACCAATAATTTTTAATGGAGGGGTCCTGGCCACAAATGTTTTTTTATGGGGGGCCCTGACCACCAATATCTTTTTATTTTTTATTAACATGTGGGAACCCTAACCACCAATATTTTTTTTTGTTTTTTACTGTGTGGTGGGGGGCGGACCTGTGGAGTAGGGAGGGAGGACCTGTAGGCGGGGTTTGCAGTGGGCGCATTGGCATTTTTGACAGTGAAAAATATTGAAAAATGTATCCCATCACTAAACCTTACCATAAAGTAGGGGCACAAATGTGGATCCCTATTATGCTTGGGGTGGGCTTTTTTGGTCCTTAATGATGATGTTTTCTTGTACAATACAAGACAGTAGTTAATGAAAGGTGAACAAATTAGTGGGATTTGAAGGCAACTCCTGTACTTCACCAGAGAAAAAAGTGAAGAAACACTGTTGAACGAAGGCCCAATTTATGCTTATAGTGCAAGGACTTTTTTAATTTTCATGGCTTATGTTCAATTTACTACTTTAGCTTTCTAAATCAAGCTTAGGCAAGTTATCGCCTAAATACAATATCATTTTCTCAATTCTTTGCCAGTAAAGTCGCCCTCTGAGGGTTCTTAGATTGGCTAGCATTATAGTTATGTACATTTTTATAAATTACACCCAGAAGCAGATTTAGCAATAATCGGTAACATTCCTTTAGCTTCCTAATTTATTAAAAATGTTCCTTTCCTTAATTTTTTCACCAGACATAACATTTTTACAGCATTTTAGCATTATTATGAACGAATTTCAACATTTTAACATTTTTCGTTATGGCATTTCAGCATTATTGTGAACTAATTTTTCTTGTGCAAAGCCATTCATGAAAATAATTCTTTCTGTGGATGTATGTCAATACAGGTATGGAACCTATTATTCAGAATGCTTGGGACCTAGGATTTTATGGTTAAGGGTTTTTTCTATAAGTCTGCTAAACCTCAAGTCTGCTTAAAAATAATTTACACATTAAATAAACCCAACAGGATTGTTTTTCCAACATTTAGCACAAGGTACTGTTTTGTTATTACAAAGAAAAAAGAAATATGTTTAAAAAAATGTTAATTATTGATTAAAATGGAGTATATATGAGAACCTTTGGAAATAATAAAGCAATGATAACTCTTTTTTTTCAATAGGATGAAAAATGTAGCTAATGGTATAAACATGACAATGTATTTTAATTTATCAATGTGAAAACAATTCAACATGGGAAAAAAGACACAGGATGTAGTTAAAAATAAGCAGGGGAAATGTTCCACCTGTCCCTAGCATATAGTTATATACTGTATGTATATATATATATATATATATATATATATATATATATATATATATATATATATATATATATATATATATATATATATATATATATATATATATATATATATATATATATATATATATATATATATATATACATACATACACACACACACATTTTTGTTCCTGTACAGCATTTGCAATAAAACTAGAACTCAGAGGAATGTGTTTCTTATGCATGTCATAGCAATAAATCAATAAAAAATAATAGACAAGCAAAGGTACTGATGCTGCAGACTTCATAGCAGTGGCCTAAATCAAGTAATTTCCATGCATATTAATGGGCGGTGAGTGCAGATTTTTGATTCATGAGCAAAACACTTACTGAAATGACAATATAATCATCAATGTCTTCTCCATCGCCATTTTTTTATATGCAACCTTGATAAGAAAGATAGTAGAAACAGTAATAATGATGTGTGATCTGATGCTATATAAGAGTTATTTTAGAAAATATTGTTATAAAGACAAGTAAGAGGTAAAATGAATACATTATGAATTGACATAAATATCATAAAAATGCCTGTGTGTGGGATTTTAATTTAATTTTAGAGATGATAATAAAAAATATATATATATGAGATGTGATGCCTCCTGTTAAAATTTGCAGAGAACCTTTTGTTACTTTCATATTTATACATACAAGAAACAGAAGTAGCACACATTTTCATTAGCCGTATAAGAACACAGCTTGCTGCATAAATGGAGCAGAGCAATTTTCATTACCACAAAGATGCAAATGCGTAGCACATTTTTATTAGCAGTATTGCTGTTGCTGTTAGTAAATATGGATGTGCACTAATTATCAACATGCATGTTTATTGTAATAAAATTACCTGGGCATGGTGTGGGGGGACGGCAGGGACGCCTGCCGCCCCCTCGACGGGGACGCCAGTCACGCCCCGCTGCTCCGGTGCCGGCTTCCTAGCGCGCGCGCGCGCGCATGCGCACTCGGATTTAAAGGCGCAGGCGCCAAATTCAAATAGTATTTAAAGGGCATTCCCACAGGTCACCATTGCCCGTGATAGGATTGAATTCCTGGTGCTTCTGAGCTGTGTGCTATTGTCTGATTCTGCCTGATTCCTGTTTTGACCCCTGCCTGGCTATTTTGACCATTCTGAATTCTGGATCCTTGCCTGCTTACGACTACTCTCCAGTTTAACCCTTTGATTGATCACCCAGTTTTGACCCTTTTTGCCTGTTTGACGATTCTTGTTATCTGCCTGCCTCGACCCAGCCTGTTTGACGATTCTTGTTTTCTGCCTGCCTCGACCCAGCCTGTCTGACGATTCTGTTGCCTGTTCCGTTTGTACCGTGACCTTCGGCCCAAAAGACTCTGCTACCTGCCGTGCCCCTCTGCTAGCCAGAACATCTCGCCTTGTACCCCTCGTTAAGTCCAGGTGGCACCCAGGTAAGCTGAGGGCTCCTCCCGAAGCCCAACGGTGGTCACACTACTGGTGAAGCCGAGCCGAGGGTACTTGGCACCTGTTCTGGTATTGGGTGCCGACATTATCACGGGCCATGGAGGACGAAAGTCACGATGAAGCTGCTGCCGCTGCTGCTCCTCCAACTTCCACCGAAGTGCTTCTTACTACTTTGTTACAGCGCTTGGAGGATCATGAACAGAAGCAAAATTACCTCCTACAGGGTTTTCACAACCTAACCCGACATCTGGAGGGTACGCAAGCTTCACAGCAGCAACCTGTTCCGGTTCCCACACCTTCTGTGGGTTCCTCTGCCAATTGGGGTAACTCATCAAAACCCCATGAACCAAAAATTGTGTTCCCCGAAAGGTTTAGTGGGGATCGCACTAAATTTTTTGTTTTCAAAGAGGCATGTAAGCTGTACCTCAGTTTTTTTCCCTCATTCTTTCCAATCAGATGAGGAGAAAGTAAGGTTCATAATGACCCTACTTTTGGGTGACCCCCAAGTTTGGGCCCTCAGGCTGCCTTCCTCTGACCCTGCTCGTTTTTCCCTAGATACTTTCTTTAACAGCATGGCCATTCTCTACGATGACCCGGATCGTGCATCGTCTGCCGATACCACGATTCATAAGTTGCGCCAAGGGAAAAGGGATGCGGAGGTGTATTGCACCGAATTCCGCCGGTGGGCAGTGGAGACTGGGTGGAATGATTTGGCCCTAAGGAGTCAATTCCGGTTGGGGTTATCTGATTCTGTAAAAGATAGTTTGGTTAATTTTCCCCTACCTTCTAATCTGGACGACCTCATGTCCTTCAACATCCAGGTAGATAGAAGGCAAAGGGAGAGAAGGGGTGAGAGGAGTACAAGCTTCTCAGGGGTTACTAATTTTAGATCTAATGTGGTGACCCATGTAAAATCTTCTAACCCCTCTGTGCTTCTACCTCAGGAGGAGCCTATGCAATTAGGCATATTCCATTTAACTCCTGAGGAAAAGGCACGCAGGCGTACTCAGGGTCTTTGCATGTACTGTGGTGAAAGAGGGCATTTTCTGAACCAATGTTCTAAGAGGCCGGGAAACTCCGAAGCCTAAATGGAGAAGGGGAGCTCCATTTGGGTGCAGGAGTTTCCTCTCCCCAGTCTGTCTCCAAGGTTTTGTTACAGGTTAAACTAACATGGCCTACAGGCTCTGTCAGGGTGTCTGCATTTGTGGATTCTGGGGCAGAGGGTAATTTTCTGGATACTGCTTTTGCCACTAAATTCTGTATCCCTGTAATTTCCCTAAGTGCCCCCATGAGAATAATGGCAGTGGACAGAAGACCCTTAGGGTCAGGTGTAATTTCCAGGGAGACGGTAACTCTTTCCATGTGTATAAATAACTTGCATTGTGAGGAGATAGCTTTTTACCTCATAGAAGGTGCTTCCTCTCCTCTTATTTTAGGGTTACCGTGGCTCCAGAGGCATAACCCTCTGATTGACTGGGTCTCCAGGGAGGTGGTTCAGTGGGGTACTATGTGTGATGGAGTATGTGTTCCCTCTGTAGTTGCAACTACATCGCTTGAAGGGTTACCTGCTGCATATGCAGAATTCGCAGATGTCTTCTCTAAAAAGGCAGCAGAAACCTTACCCTCACATCGGCAGTATGACTGCCCAATTGATCTGGTTCCTGGATCTACTCCTCCCCGTGGTAGAACCTATCCTCTTTCATTGCCCGAAGCCCAGGCAATGAAAGAGTATATAAAGGAAAATCTAGAAAGGGGTTTCATCAGACCTTCTAGTTCCCCTGCGGGGGCGGGCTTCTTTTTTGTTGGAAAAAAAGATGGTAGTCTTCGCCCCTGTATTGATTATAGGGGGCTCAATAAGATCACCATAAAAAACCGCTACCCTCTCCCTTTAATTTCTGAACTCTTTGATCAGGTCAAAGATGCTAAAATCTTTTCCAAGCTTGATCTTAGGGGGGCTTATAACCTGATCCGTATTAGGGAGGGTGATGAGTGGAAGACTGCATTTAACACCAGGGATGGCCACTACGAGTATCTTGTTATGCCTTTCGGCCTCTGTAATGCCCCCGCAGTGTTTCAGGAGTTTGTTAATGACATCTTCCGGGACCTGCTGGGGATCTTCGTAGTGGTCTACCTAGACGACATTCTGATTTTTTCCTCTAACCTGAAAGAACATCAAAATCATGTTCGTGAAGTCTTACGGAGGCTAAGGGGAAATAATCTTTATGCGAAACTAGAGAAATGTACTTTTGGGGTTACTTCTGTTCAGTTTTTGGGGTTTAACATTTCCTGCAAGGGTCTAGAAATGGATCCAGGCAAGGTGAGAGCAGTCCTGGATTGGACCCAGCCCCTTTCGTTACGTGCAACCCAAAGATTTCTTGGTTTTGCTAATTATTACCTTCAATTCATCAGAAATTTTTCCCTCATTGTGGCCCCCATCACTAATCTAACTAAAAAGGGCGCTGATCCCAGTATATGGCCCCCTGAGGCCGTTCGAGCATTTGAATTCCTCAAAAAGGAATTCAGTTCTGCCCCAATCCTCCATCACCCCGACACTGCGCTTCCTTTTATTGTGGAGGTTGACGCCTCTGAGGTGGGAGCTGGGGCAGTCCTTTCTCAAAGGCACCCGACTACCAACAAGTTACATCCCTGTGCTTTCTTCTCCAGGAAGTTTTCACCTGCAGAGGTGAATTATGATATAGGTAACAAGGAATTGCTGGCAGTCAAATGGGCCTTTGAGGAATGGCGGCACCTCCTGGAGGGTGCAAAACATCTGGTGACGGTCTATACTGACCACAAAAATCTGTTGTATATAGAGGCTGCTAAACGCCTTAATCCTAGGCAGGCTAGGTGGGCTCTATTTTTTACTAGGTTTAATTTTTCTTTGACTTTCCGGCCTGGGACTAAAAATACCAAGGCGGATGCACTTTCGAGGAGTTTTGAAGCAATTTCCCCTGACTCTAGTGAGTGTACTCCCATCATTCCCAGGGAAATAATTGTTGCGACCTTGGAGTCTGACCTCTCTTCCTTACTGTCCCCTTTACAGTCATCAGCTCCTGCTGAAACCGCATCTGGTAGATGGTTCGTTCCTGAGGAACTTAGGGAACAAGTGTTAAGGGAGGTTCATGATTCTAAAGTGGCGGGTCATCCAGGTATTACAAAAACCATTTCTCTTTTATCCTGTCATGTCTGGTGGCCTTCCTTCAAACTGGATACTAAAACATTTGTTATTTCCTGTCCAGTCTGCCAGAGGTCTAAGTCTTCTCATCATCTGTCCCAGGGTCTATTAAACCCCTTACCCGTTCCAGAGAAGCCATGGTCTCACATTTCCATGGATTTTATTGTGGAGTTGCCTCCTTCTCAGGGTAAGACAGTGATTTGGGTGGTGGTCGATAGGTTCAGTAAAATGGCTCATTTTATTCCTCTTCCACATCTCCCTTCTGCTAAAACCCTGGCTGACTTATTTATTACTCATATTTTTAAGTTTCATGGTTTTCCTGTAAATATTGTTTCTGACAGGGGGGTTCAGTTTGTTTCAAGATTTTGGCGTGCTTTCTGTTCCTTGGTGGGTACTGAATTGTCTTTCTCTTCTGCCTATCACCCCCAAACTAACGGTCAAACCGAAAGGGTGAACCAGTCCCTTGAGCAGTATCTCAGATGCTATGTGTCCGATAACCAGTCCACATGGTCCGAACTGCTACCCTGGGCAGAATTTGCATACAATAATGCTACCCATTCCTCCTCTGGGAGTCTCCTTTCTTTGTTGTCTATGGTTTGCACCCCAAAGCGTTTTGTTTTTCTGACTCTAATTCCCCTGTACCCTCTGCCAATTCTTCTATCCTGAAATTTTCCGAAATTTGGTCTCAAGTTCATAATTCTTTATCCGCAGCTTCCCTAGCTCAGAAAAGAGCTGCTGACAAATCCCGTAGAGAAGCACCCCAGTACAAGGTGGGAGATTTAGTATGGCTGTCAACAAAGAATATCAAGTTGAAGGTTCCCTCTCCTAAATTGGGTCCTAGATTCATTGGTCCATACCCCATCATTGCAATAATTAATCCGTCTTCTGTCCATCTTCAATTACCTCCTAATTTCAAAATTTCTAATTCTTTCCATGTCTCTCTGTTGAAGCCTGCCAGTGATTCTCGTCTTCTGTCTGTTCCTCCCCCAGTGTTGGTTGAAGGTCAGCCTGAGTATGAGATCCAAGAGTTCCTCGACTCCCGCCTCGTGAGGGGTAAGTTACAATATCTTACCAGGTGGAAGGGCTTCGGTCCTGAGGAGAACTCTTGGGTCTCAGTTGATGACATCAAGGCCGACCGCCTCAGGAAGCAATTCCACTCTAAATTTCCTGGTAAACCTGGGGGTCCAGTGGCCCCCCCTAGAGAGGGGGGTAATGTAATAAAATTACCTGGGCATGGTGTGGGGGGACGGCAGGGACGCCTGCCGCCCCCTCGACGGGGACGCCCGTCATGCCGCGCTGCTCCGGTGCCGGCTTCCTAGCGCGCGCGCATGCGCACTCGGATTTAAAGGCGCAGGCGCGCTGACGTAATGACGTAATGATTCTGCCTGATTCCTGTTTTGACCCCTGCCTGGCTATTTTGACCATTCTGAATTCTGGATCCCGACCTTGCCTGCTTACGACTACTCTCCAGTTTAACCCTTTGATTGATCACCCGGTTTTGACCCTTTTTGCCTGTTTGACGATTCTTGTTATCTGCCTGCCTCGACCCAGCCTGTTTGACGATTCTTGTTTTCTGCCTGCCTCGACCCAGCCTGTCTGACGATTCTGTTGCCTGTTCCGTTTGTACCGTGACCTTCGGCCCAAAAGACTCTGCTACCTGCCGTGCCCCTGTGCTAGCCAGAACATCTCGCCTTGTACCCCTCGTTAAGTCCAGGTGGCACCCAAGTAAGCTGAGGGCTCCTCCCGAAGCCCAACGGTGGTCACACTACTGGTGAAGCCGAGCCGAGACCAGGGTACTTGGCACCTGTTCTGGTATTGGGTGCCGGCCGTGACATTTATTCCTCATCAGATCAGCTGCACTGCAGCAATGTTAAAGAGGTTCTGAGAGTGTTTACCCAAATGTGGCCCAAACCTTAATTTATAAAAGTCATGACCAATCTATATTTAACTTATAGTGCCTTGCTATAACAGGGATTCCTTCTTCTGACTGTAATATTACATTAGATACAACAGACACTTTTTCCGTTACCTGGTGCTTAAGAGTGAAAACAAGCAAATATGTATAGACATTTTAGTACTGTACAGGTATGGGACCTATTATCCAGAATTCTCAGGACCTGGCGTTTTACGGATATTTCCATAATTTGGATGTTCATGCCTTAAGTCGACTAGAAAATCGTGTATACATTAATTAAACTTATCTCTAATTAAACTCAATAGGATTGTATTGCCTCCAATAAGGATTAATTATATCTTTGTTGGGATTACATACAGTACTGTTGTATTAATACAGAGAAAAGGGTTGTAATAGATTATGATAGAGTCTAAGGGAGATGGCCTTTCTTTAATTCAGAGATTTCTGGATAATGTGTTTCCGGATAAGGTACCCGATACCTGTATTCATTGAGATACATGGTATTATATAGATTCTGAGATACATGGTAAAAGGCACCGTCATGTTCTCTTGTAACATTTTTCCTCAATAAGCAGATCGCAGTGTCCGCCAACATTCTATTGTGTATTGATGTCTGTATGCCATAGCATATTTTTATGTTTTTCATGTAGATTGCAGCATATATAAAGAAGTGATGTCCTTATTGTCACTATGCCTACTGCTAGTCTTATCTTCTGTAGCTGACCCTTGGCCTGATTTTGGCAGCATTTTTTTTGTTCTACTCTTGAATTCTTACCCTGGCTACATGTTAGCTTGTAAAACTGTTTTGCTTTCCCTTCACCCTACCTGACTTTATGGTTATTCTTGCAAAAGATTTTTACTGGTAACTAGGACAAAAAGAACAACACCGGCACACGAGGCTTGTATCTGCAGGGCAAGCCCTTGCAAAAGATTTTTACTGCGGTAGTGCAACGTTTCGGGGCTCCGCCCCTTTGTCAAGCTGACAAGCTGTTGTTCTTTTTGTCCTAGTTACCGGAAGGTTACCGTGCCCTCCATTCATCGAGCACCGAGCCAATTTGTCTACTTTACTAAGGGTGTGCGAGGGTCGATCTTTATTTGAAGTTTATGGTTATTCTTCCCATTTGCAGTGGCTTTCCTATCTACTGTAGAAGTGACACCTCTGCAGATTTTATCAGTAACTTTTACCACTCCTCAGTGGTGTCCAGTCCTTTACTCACTATTAGGTACTGTCTATATTGTGGTGCAATAGACATTCTTGATATGTATGTGGTTATTTAACTGAAGCAACACTGGGGTATGCTTCACAATACATATCCTTTAATGGATATTGTTGGAGACACTTTTTCCACAAACCATCAGAGAAGAGCTTTACTTACTTTCTCTATAAAAAACAAGGGAAAATTGTGCTCACAACTAATTTTTAAAAACATTAAGCGGGGGGTGCTATGAGGTTGTGACCACAAAATCCACATAGACAAATACAAGAAGTCCTCTGCACGCAACCCATTATCAATATATTAAGGACATTGATACATTTTGTGCATACAGCTACTAAAAATGCCTTACCATTTAAACAAAACAGGGATTATTTTTCCATATATTACAATATATTTAAGCTGGCCAACAACGTCAAAGTCATCCCCAGTGTGGCCAGTTTCTACACTCAACTTGCATCTGATTCATTAAGAATTCTATTTCTTCATTATACATTTTATAAAGGGACTACGTTTTACCTGTAACTTACTTGCTGATTTCAAAGTAAAACTCACAAACGTAATTGCCCTTTTATTGGCCACCAGTGGGATAACCTGACTTTAGCTGAAAAGGGTGGGGACTTTGTTCTCTATCTTAGTCCCTCAATCTGCACATAGTTTGTCTTGTTGTTAACTTCCTCCCAGATTTAACATTTGCTTACTTCAGTGGGAAATACATTTCTTTATTTGTGGTGCAGCTTTCATTGTGAGCAACCTGTGTGTCCTTTAGAATACACAGTACCCCCCACCAAATACCTCTTCTCCAAATTGCATCTGCCTATTATCAAACTTTGCTGAAAGACTTGTTTACTAATGTGTCTGCTTGTTCTGCACTAAGTTGAGATGAGTTGTGCAGTCAAAGCAAGGGAGGAAAAAAGAACACTGCGTTCTTATAAAGAAAAAATGTTCCAAAAAAAACGGCTAAACCTGGGAGAGATTGAGATTTAACTTGGCAAACTATAACCTTTTAATGCTAATAATAGAAAATTGGGGTGATATAGGACTATCTTTCCAAAAACATTCAAAGAGTTAACAGAAATATGTTCATTATAAGTCAGTTGTTTAAATAAATTAATTAATATTGATGAAGTGTCAGCACTGCTAATAAATGATCAGTTAAAGTCATTCCATACATCACATTATCTCGCCTGCAGACACTGCTTAATTACTTGAGGAAAGAACATGTAAAATTAGCAAAAAAAAATAAACAAAGCAATTCCTCTTAACCAAAGAGCTTGCAATCCATTTTAGACAAGATAAAAATAAATCCAGGCTGTGATGGAAGTGGTGATTGGACTCATATACTGGTAATTGAAATTCAATATTTGCCTGCTGCTAACAAAAGTATATTAAACAGTATATTTGTTGTATGTTTGTTATATGTTTTGGAGTACCACATATTAAGGGGCAGATTTATCAAGGGTCGAATTTTGAAGTGGAAAAAACGTTGAAATTCGACTATCGAATAGGGTAGTCCGACATTCGAAGTTGAAGGATTTTTAAGATCGTACTATCATACTTCGATCATACTTCGAATCGTACGATTTTACAAAAAAATCCTTCGACTTCTAAAAACCAAATATTGGCTAAAGGTTCTAGGAGGTCCCCATAGGCTAACATAGAAATTCAGCAGATTTAAGGTGGCAACGTGTCGAAGTTTTTTAAAGAGACAGTACTTTGATTTTCGAATGGTCGAATTTGTGAAGTATTTTCAATTCGAATCGAAGTCAAAGTCAAATTTGGCCTATTCGATGGTCGAAGTACCCAAAAATTACTTCGAAATTCAAAGTTTTTTAATTATAAAATTCACTTTGACCCTTAGTAAATGGGCCCCTAGAAGTACAACTATTTGTCAATAACCAAGAAATTAGTGACTCGTTTGTAGTCATTTTATAGCATTTTCAGTTAATTAGTGAGATTATAGCTCACCACAGAAAAAGTCACCCACTTTCTATTCATTCATATTGGATTTTAGAAGTATATTTACCAGTGGGTGAAAAGTACAGTTCACCATTTGATATATTCACTACTAAAAAATCCTACAGGAATGATTACAATATGGGTGAGATTAGAAAGTGTGTGAGTGCTAAGGCTAGTGACACACGCTAAAATTCGGGGAGACAAATAGCCCTTTTCTATGGGCGACTAATCTCCCTGAAAAGCCTTCCTGCTGGCTAGAATCTAAATCTCTGGCGGGATGGCACTTGGAGAGCTTCATTTTCTGAAGTCGTCCAAAGGAAAACTGTCTGACAAAGTAGTAAGAGAAGCTACCACAAACTTTCCTGCAGAACTCAGCTGGAATGGTTAGATTCTGTCTTGTTCACAGGCTGCAGTGCTGTCACGAACCCAATGTAGGTTGAGTCAGACTCAAAACTCCTCACCAATGGGGGATCTAAAACAAACCAAAGGAAGTCCATTCCAAATGCATTACATAAAACAAGAGGTTTTATTTAAAAACAAAAAGACAATCATTTATGACCTAAGTGCATTTGTGTTCACACAAGTTTCCATATCAGAATCCCTTTCATTAAAGGTACTTGAATAAAAAAAGTGCTCCGTAGCATGCACTTCTGCATAGTTGTGCTCAGTGCTTTCTGGTGAGTGGTCCATGCTGCCCCATAACAGGTATGGATGTTTTAATAAAAAAAGAATTTATGTTCCAAGTTTAATTTGCAAAGGACTTTCATTATACAGCTTTTTATGTGTAGGTGATAGGTTCACTTTAAATTACTGCTAGCAAAAATTAAATGCACTGCCTCAATGCCTCCTATATAAGGGATTCAGGTGTAGAGCGACTGAATGTTTAAAAACACATCCCTCCTGTAGCACCTGAATAACCAACTTAACCACCAAAGGTTGTAAATAATTGCCCTTTTACACCGACAAATGTGAAGGAACGAAATCCATTTCTCAAATAATGGGCCTTGTCAGGGGGATTACAGGTCTTTGTGTATTTTATAATGAAAATGGGATCAACTATTTCAACGCCAACCGAACTTCCAATTAGATCTTTTAGCTCTCATATATTCAATTGTAGGATCAAGTTCTCATAAATAAGTACTTATATCAGATAACAACTTTTTCCCCAAAATAGTCCATATGGACTGGCACAACTTTACCTTATCCTTTATTTGCAGGTGAAGCAACTATTAAGTTATCTTCACAAATTGCTTTTTAAAGCCATTTGTTTTGCCCTGCTCAATTGCAGTCTCCTTCATATTTATACCCCGTTACATATCTAAAATCCTCGTAGAGGAAGTTTTCTAAATATTGGAGATAAAATAGGAATTAAGATTTAAATTAAGTTACTGAGTTAGGTTTAATATGAATCTCAAGTATATGAAAATTCATTAAGAAACTATAATCCTAAATATAACAGCCAATTTGTAAACAAGCTGTTTCATATGAATAGAGCTTTTCATGAAAATTATTTCATAGTACAGGTATGGGACCTGTTATCCAGAATGCTCGGGACCTGGGGTTTTATGGATAAAGGGTCTTTCTTTAATTTGGATCTTCATACCTTAAGTCTATGGAAGAAAGCCTTTCCATAATTTGGAACTTTCTGGATAATGGGTTTCTGGATAACGGATCCCATACCTAGTAGTAGTATTTGCCATTGGATTATCCCACATAGAAAAACTGCCATTTTGAGTGTTAAGTTGGGGAGTAAGATGCGGCAAGGCTAGAACAATAATGTGGTTTCCCAGTGGTAGAAAAAAAGAGGCAACTACAAGAGGTCCTCTGCACTCAACCCATTATCAATATATTTAAGACAGAGACATTTTGTGCATACTGCTACTAAAAAATGCCTTACCCTTTAAACAACACAGGGATTGTTTGTCCATATATTGCAATATATTTAAGCTGGCCAACTACGTCAAAGTCATCCCATATCTGGCCAGTCCTACGCTTAATTTTCATCTGATTCATTAAGAATTCAATTGCTTAATTATATATTTTACAAAGGGACTAGGTTTCACCTGCAACTTACTAAAAAGAAAAAAAGAGGGGCAGGCCTTGAGGGGGTTGGTTGCTGGAGAAGGGTTCTTAAGGGAAGTTAGGTAGTTTTGCAGACAGATTTACTGTTGCTTTGTATTTCCCACCCTCCCTCCCTAGGTTAATCACCATGAAGGGGTCAGGAAGGAATTTTCCTCATTTGACTTCAAAGCCCTAGAGTTTTTGCCTTCCTCTGGAGTACCATTATCTGTGTTGGTCAACAGTACTTTTCTTAATAAAGGGTGAAAGCAGCTAATGGGCTATTAGCACCTATGTATTGGGCCAAGGGGTGGGCAATGTATATTTCTGTGATAAAAGACAAAAGATTAAAGATGTCAGTAGCCTATCTAAGCACCTCTTAGCACATCAGTAATGGATGCAAAGTGAATTGCATCTTCTTTCATCTCCCCCTCTACTAATTGATACTGAGAGCTCCAAACAAGGGTGCTGTGAATGAGTGGGAGTCAAAACACTTTTCCTAAACACACGGCTTTTTAACTATTTCCAAGCAATACAACAAAGCAATCTGAAAGAATTGTTTCACAATATCTCACGGGTAGAGCTACTAGCAACCTGACATGTAAAGGGATTATTTTCAAACCTCCCAGAGGCATGTGGTAGAGTACTAAAATCTCGTCCCTTAGTGCTCGTTTACTAAGCATTTGTCATTTACTGGTTGTACTGTGTGTTTGCAATGTGCCAGGCTGTTAGCAGAGTCCTCTTTGAGACAATTTGCAATGTAATCATGAAGTCAACAGAATAGTTACAGCTTCATTTGGCCTAATGTGATCCCACAGACTTTTATACCAATAGTAAGGCAAAACACACAGATTGATAGATTGTATCACTGATGTGAAACCTACAGCACCCCAATACTTAAACAGCATGACAAAATGTTTACAGTATTTACCCCAATAAATTACTGGGCAAAGCTTTCTTGTTACAGAGTCAGAATAAATCCCGCTACTCTGTGCTTGAAGCTTTTGTGATTTGATTGTTGTTGTTGGGAACCACGTTGTACATGAGACTGAGAACAGTCTTTCCTGGGTTCCCCCATGGCAGCAACTAATGCGTGTGCTACCATGGGGGAACTCCATGAAAAGAGAATTACGGTAAGTATGACAGAAATTCTAATTTTTCCTGGGTTCCCCGATGGCAGCAACTAATGGGTTAATCCCCTATCATGAGAATGGACAGGCTTAACAAGTAACCAATTAAAGAACCCATAAGAACCCCCTCCATCCCCCTATTCCCTGTCTTTTTTTTTTTTCCTGTCTGAGTTTGGATAGGTGGGTTTTTTTTCTTGGTCTCATCTGGGTCATTGTGGCCCTTTTCCACTTCAGGTGAAGCCTCTGCAGAAGATATTCGCTTGGCACTCTGCCTGTCAGCGGGTCTCCCCCTCCCTCATTCCTTCTTTCATCCATGCGAGGGTGGGGAGAGACTAGGCGCCGGTGGTAGTGGGGGAAAAGCAGGGCTGGTTAGCATCTTGCGTTCCATTGCGCCCTTTGCATTCCATTCGCAGGAAGTGACACCACGTCCGGGTTTTCGGATCGTGGCGCCAAAGCTAATTTAAAAGACGCCAAAAAGAGCAGTTCTGGTTGCTACTTATGGCTGTCTTGCTGATTGGCTGTTTGGTCTGAGGTAGGTTGTTAGTCGCTTACTACTGCTTACACTGCAGATAGGGGCCTTCCTATATTCATGTTCAGTTCTTATTAGTGCTTTTTCTTCTAGTAGCCCATTACCATGGATTCCCCCACTGCCCATAGTTCACATCGCTCAGGTTCTAGGTGAGACCAAAAGGTATGAATTTTTTTTTTTTAACCTCTCTCTCTTTCTCTATTATTATTATTTCTTTTGTTCTTCACAGGCTCTCTGCTAAAAGGTCCCGTTCTTGTAATAAAGAAGGTCAGGTTGGCTCCAAGGAGCCCTCAGTACCTAATGCTGGGGAAGATACGGAGACGCCCAGATGTAGAGCATGCCCTAATAGGGCTTTAAATGGGAAATATTTGTGCCGGGATTGCCTTACTGAAGTGGCAGGAGAGACCTCCAAGGAATCTTCAGATGTATTGGATATGATTAAAAAAGCTGTTACAGAGGGGATGCTCTCTGCTACTCAAACCTCCTCATCTCAGAAGGCTAGGAAGAGATCGAGAATGACTTCTCAGGAGGAAGGTGGGAGCGATGAAGACTTAGGGGCAAATTTACCTAGGGTCGAATATCGAGAGTTAATTAACCTCCGATATTCGACTGCCGAATTAAAATCCTTCGACTTCGAATATCGAAGTCGAAGGATTTAGCGCAATTCGTTCGATCGAAGGAATAATCGTTCGATCGAAGGATTAAATCCTTAGATTCGAAGGATTTTAATCCATCGATCGAAGGATTATCCTTCAATCAAAAAATTGATAGGAAGCCTATGGGGACCTTCCCCATAGGCTAACATTGGCCTTGGTAGGTTTTAGGTGGCGAACTAGGGGGTCGAAGAAATTTTTAAAGAGACAGTACTTTGACTATCGAATGGTCGAATAGTCAAACGATTTTTAGTTCGAATCGTTTGATTCGAAGTCGAATGTCGTAGTTGAAGGTCGAAGTAGCCCATTCGATGGTCAAAGTAGCCATATTCGACCATTCGAAATTCAAACTTTTTTCCTCTATTCCTTCACTCGAACTAAGTAAATGGGCCCCTAACAGTCTGAAAAAGATGAACTCTCAGGAGTCTTTTCTGAGGCAAAATCAGAGGAGGATTCTACACATTTATTTGACTTCAAGGTGGTGGATTCGTTAGTGAGAGCCATTAAGGAAGCTTTGAACTGTGGGGAAGAAAAAGAATCTTCTACCGCTAAGAAATTATTCATGTCCAAACCTAAGAAATCCAATTTATTTTTTATTTTTGAGGAAGTAAAGGAAATGATAGCTTCGGAATGGAGCAAGATGGAAAAGATGCCATCTGACAGGAATAGGTTAGCTAAACGTTATCCTTTTTCACTGGAGGATTTTTTTTTGGGATTCAACACCAGCTGTTGACGCAGCTTTAGCTAGACTTTAGCTAGAAGATCCATGCTTCCAGTGGAGGATCAGGGCAGCTATCAGAGGGGGACAGGGGAGAGAGTTGTAGGGGGCCCTGAGGGTAAGGGGGGCCCTGCCACGCCGCACTTTCTTAATTAGCCAGGCCCCCCCTGCTTTCTGAGAGCTGCCGACTCCAGGAAGGCAGGGCGGGAGCTTATTGGTCACTGAGTTTAAGTCCCGGTTGAGCTGCTCAGGGATTGGATAGCTGAGGTTTGAACTTCTCCTCCAGCTCATCCAATCACCATGCAGCTTTACCAGGATAAGGGAAGAAAATGCTGTCACTGGAAGAAGATGCAGCCACCTGTGCTCCTCTCCTCCCTTCTGTAATTGGCAGCTCACTGACAGCAGGTGGGCCCCACTAATGAAGTAAGTATAACATGGCAGGGCCCCCCTAAAGGTAACCCTTTGTGGTCTCTGTTGTGTGGTGGGGCCCTGGGTACCAATTTTTTTTTAAACTTCTGTGGGGGGGCAAGTTTTTTTTACATGGACGTTAAGGGGGGCGCTGGCCACCAATTTTCTTATAACGTTGGGGGGGAGGGCCCTGGCCACCAATATTTTTTAATGGGGGGCCCTGACCACAAATGTTTTTTTAATGGGGGGGCCCTGACCGCCAATATTTTTTTTTTTTTATTAACATGTGGGAACCATAGCCACCAATGTTTTTTTTTAGTGTGTGGTGGGGGGTGGACCTGTGGGGTGGGGAGGGTGGACCTGTAGGTGGGGCTTGTGGTGGGCGCAGCACAGGGGGCCCAGGAAATTTCTCCGTATGGGGCCCTGCGATTTCTGATGGCGGCCCTGTGGAGGATGCTACCAGTTTCAAGGATCCAATGGAAAGACGGATGGATAATGAATTAAAGAAGGCCTACATGGTTTCTGGATCTGCCCTCAAGCCAGCAATAGCAGTATCTGCCTTATCTAGGGCTTTCAGAATATCGAAGAAGCCTTAAGGAATAAGGTTAGCTGAGAGAAGATCATTGATGCCTTGAACTCAAATTGGTAGCAGATTTCATGGTGGAAGCTTCTCTAGACCTTATACGACTTACTGCTAGGAGTGTGGCATTTTCGGTCTCTGTTCGACGTGCATTATGGCTTCATTCATGGCAGGCAGATAATAACTCCAAGTATAATCTATGTGTGTTTACTTTTTTGGGTCAGAAGCTGTTTGGAGAGAAGCTGGATGAGGCCATAAAGAAAGTTTTTCTGGTGGGAAGATTATGTTTCTACCGCAAGAGAGACTTCAGAACCGTTCTTTCTCTTCTACTAATAGAAGATCTTTCAGAGATAGTCTTTTTTACAATAATCAAAGGAATTATAGGCCAGAAAGAGAATATGGAAGGCCGCGTACATGGAAAGGAGGACAGACATCTGTTAAATTGGAGAGAGAAAGAACTTCTCTTTCCTTTCGAGGAGGCAAGAATACAAGATTATTCTGAAGATCTGCCAGCCAAACCTCATGAAGTAGGAGGTATCTTAAAGGAAAACTATACCCCCCAAACAATGTAGGTCTCTATAAAAAGATATTGCATAAAACAGTTCATATGTAAAACCCTGCGTCATGTAAATAAACCATTTTCATAATAATACACCTTTCTAGTAGTATGTGCCATTGGGTAATCATAAATAGAAAATTGTCATTTTAAAAAGTAAGGGCCACCCCCTGGGATCGTAGGATTCACTGTACTCACAAACATACCAACAAACCATACATGTTAGGTCACATGAGCCAATTAACAGACAGAGTTGTGTCTTTTGCTTCCACACTTCTTCCAGTTACAGTTAGAGTTGAAGTATTTCTGGTCAGGTGATCTCTGAGACAGCACACAGACCATCACGAAATGGTGGCTCAATGCAAGAGATGTAAAAGGGAAATATTTACTTAAATATATATTCCAGTTTGGTGAGATTCTTTAATATGCCACTTAATATGATATGAACTATCTGTTGCTTAAGTGTTCATTTTGGGGGTATAGTTTTCCTTTAAAGGATTTTGCTGGGGTTTGGGCTGGCTCAATCCAAGACAATTAGGTACACACAGTGGTGAGCAAGGGATATTTGATAGAATTCGATCAAAGACCTCAAACCCCTCATTATGTTCCTTCAACCTTTCCATCTATTCCAGGCCAAGTTACAGGCAATTTATCACTATGTCCAGAAGCTTCTAGTTAAGAGGGCAATTCTACCTGTACCCGAGATTTCAAGGTTTCTATTCACCTCTCTTTCTCATATTAAAGGCCTCAGGAGAGTACAGACCGATCCTGGATTTAAGAGAACTCAACAAATTCATCAGTCAAGATGGAATCACTCTAGATAATTATTCAGACATTGCATTGCATTGATCTTCAGGATGCCTATTTACACTTCCCGATTGCACAACAACATCACAAGTTTCTGAGATTCGCAACTCTACAGGGTCATTTCCAGTTTCTCTGTCTGCCCTTCGGTTTGTCCACCTCTCCCAGAGTATTTTCAAAGATTCTTGTGGCATTAGTTGCCCTGATAAGGGAACAGGGCATCAGAATTTATCATTACTTGGATGATCTCCACCTTCTAGCATCCTCCGGGAGCAGTTACTGACCATATTGCATTAGGTCCTACGAATCTTGCAGCAATTCGCTTGGCTGGTGAATTATCAGAAGAGCAGTTTATCACCATGTCAGCAGCTGATCTATCTGGGAGCTCATCTCGATACGCAGAGGAATCGAGTATCGCTTCCCGAACTGAAGATGAACAAGATACAGCAAGTAGTAGCGGAAGCTCTTGCACAGGAACGTTTGTCAGCAAGACAGTGGCTTTGCCTGTTAGAGCTTCTTAAGTCGTCTTTTCAGATGGTGAGATGGAGCCGTTGGCATACAAGAGCCATTCAGTTTTTCTTCCTACAGAAGTGGAATCGTTGCTCCATTAACCAGAAGATTGTAATCTCTGAAGGACTCGGGGAACAGTTGGAATGGTGGTTAGTAACAGAGAATCTGCAGGAACGGTTGCCTATCAAGGAGCCAGTCTGGAGTCTGGTGACCACAGATGCAAGTACAGTAGGTTGGGGAGCACATTACCTACAGTTCAGTGTACATGGTAAATGGAGTTTTCTAGAGTCAAGAGACTCGTCCAATATTCTGGAACTGAGAGCAGTGAGGATGGTTCTTCTGACCTTTCAAGATCATCTGAGAGGAAAGGATGTAAAGTTAAGGATAGACAATTCTACAGCGGTATCTTACGTGAGGAAGCAGGGAGGGACCAAGAGTCGAAAGCTGTTAGAAGAGACTGCATGTATCATGCAGTGGGCGGAGACTCATGTCAAGAGTTTGATGGCAGTACATCTTCCTGGAGTACAGAATCAGAAGGCAGATTGGCAGGAGATTCACAGATCGTCACGAGTGGGAGCTGGATCAGGAAGTGTTCTTATGGATAACATCGAAGTTAGGGTAGATATCATTGCCTCTCCTTGGAACATCAAGCTTCCCGGCTTCTATCCCTGGAGACCACATCACAAGGCTCTGGCATGGGACGCTCTCTCAATACCATGGAATTTTCCGCTGGGATACATCTTTCACATGCAGTGCTAAAGAAGATCTGTCAGGAGGGGGTCAAGGTAATTGCAGTGATTCCATATTGGCCACACAGGCCATGGTTTCCTCTTCTCCTGAGTTTAGCAGTAATGCCTCCCCTGAGACTTCCGGGTCGACTAGGTCTATTGAGGCAGGGCTTCATTTTGCATCCAGATCCTCGAAGCTTGAATTTAATGGCATGGAAATTTAACGGTCAAGGTTACTAAAGGATGGGATTACTCTTCTAGTAGTGTCTACACTCTTAAGGGCTAGGAAGCCTTCGACTAATACTGCTTATCATCGCATTTGGGAAAAGTTTTTTCAGTTCGCTACGACGGAATCTGTGGATCTATATTCCCCACCAATCAGCAGTATTTTATCCTTTCTCCAGATGGGAATTGAGAAAGAATTGAGCTTGAGTGCACTAAAAGTGCAAATTTCTTCTCTTACAGCCGTTATGAACTTTCATTGGGCAAAACAAGAATTAATAATTCAGTTTTTCAAAGCAGTCTTAAAGTTAAGACCCCCAAACAGAAGACTGTCTGCTCCTTGGTGCCTTCCTCTAGTACTGCATGGTGTATCAAAGGTTCCGTTCGAGCCCATGGAAGAGGTTTCTGACTATTTTGTAACTCAGCTTTTCTTATCGCTTTGGCCTCGGCAAGCAGAGTTTCAGACTTATATGCTTTATTAGCTTCTCCACCTTTCACAGTTTATGACATAGAAAAGGCTATTCTGAGACCACTTCCTTCAGTACTCCCAAAGGTGGTTTCTCAGTTCCATCTTAATAGGGAGATAGTCTTACCAGCATTTCCAAGCATGGAGAACAGAGGTATGGATACTCTTCACCTTCTGTATCCTGTGAGAAGCTTGAGAATATATCTGGAAAGATCTGCTTCTTGGAGGAGTTCAGAGAATCTCTTTGTCATTCCAGCTCGAATAAGGAAGGGTCAGCCAGCTACAAAGGCAACTTTGGCCAGATGGTTAGTTTCGGTTATTAAGAGAGCCTATGTAGAGCAGAAGATGGAGATTCCAATGGGTATCACGGCACATTCTGTTAGGGCAGTGGCTACGTCCTGGACAGCAGAGAAGAAGGTTCCTACTGACATCATTTGCAAGACAGCTAGTTGGTGATCAACCAGAACCTTCCTGAAACATTACAATTGGGAAGTAAATTCTTCAAACGCTATTCAGTTCGCTTCTGCAGTTCTTGATTTAGTTCCTCATCAGTAAAATTTTTAATCGCAGATGGTGTTTGTGGTTATTTGCCCCACCCTGTTAGCTTTTTATTTCCCATTAGTTGCTGCCATCGGGGAACCCAGGAATACTGAGAATTTCTATCATACTTACCGTAATTCTCTTTTCCTGGGGTTCCCCCATGGCAGCAAACGCTCCCACCCTCTGGACTTAAACAAAGACAGGGAATAGGGGGATGGAGAGGGTTCTTATGGGTTCTTTAACTGGCTACTTGTTAAGCCTGTCCATTTTCATGATAGGGGATTAACCCATTAGTTGCTGCCATGGGGGAACCCAGGAAAAATACGAATTTCTATCATACTTACTGTAATTCTCTTTTCCTGGAGTTCCCCCATGGCAGCAAACACTCCCACCCTCTGGACTTAAACAAAGGCAGGGAATAGGGGGATGGAGAGGGTTCTTATGGGTTCTTTAATTGGTCACTTATTAAGCCTGTCCATTTTCATGATAGGGGATTAACCCATTAGTTGCTGCCATGGGGGAACCCAGGAAAAATTCGAATTTCTATCATACTTACCGTAATTCTCTTTTCCTGGAGTTCCCCCATGGCAGCACACAAATTAGTTGCTGCCATGGGGGAACTCCAGGTAAAGAGAATTACGGTAAGTATGATAGAAATTCTAATTTTTTAGCATATTATATATTTGATTTTCTAATAAGAGGCAATCTTTTATTATTTAGTTATTTGATCTATTTGAGATCTTCCTTTCACCTGTGTTTTGTTTATTATTACAAATATATTCTCTCATTGTTATTTGTGTAAAGATTTTATATGTAAGCATGTATTTTTATTCACATTGTTTTTGCCTTAACATCTCACACAATCCCCACAGTGCTTACTTTAAAAGTGCAGGCCTTCACTTGTGGGTGTTCACCGTGGGGCAGGGTACAAATTCCAGAAAACACAGTGGTCTTTGCCTGTGTTTTGCACTTTGATCCCTGCCCCACCATTTGTAAATGAACCCTATGTTTTATCTGCAAAAAAAATATTAAGGATGATCTTTCTCAAAGATTGTTTTATGATTAAATCTGTGTTTTATATTTATTATGAGACTCTTCAGTCTTTGCAATTAACGTTTATTGGCCTCATTATAATAAATAGTATAATTTCCATTTAAAGTGTAAACAGGTATAGTTTATGTGACATTTGTTTCTTTTGTGTTGCTGTGCTTGTCTGCAAAACTCAACCCCCCCCCCCCTTTGTTGCCCAGCATTGTAATACTGAATACCTGTTACCATGGCAGAGATCAATAACTCTTACATATGAAACCCGCACACAGCCTCTTTTATAGATAAGATGAGCAGACCTGAATATGATTAATAATAAATACATGAGTATTCATATTCAGCTAATTAAAATGCTGTACACACGAATATCACACAGCACACAATATGCACACAAATATTTAGAAGAAAATATAAAGAAGTTAATGCAAGTGTAAATAAAAAATAAAGCTAATTTCAAACTTAACATAGAGTTCTATTTATAACGCAGCAACCAGGACTATAACCATATAGGTAGCAAACCCTACAACTTCAGGGAGGGGCAGGACACACAATGGGCCCAGTGGGAAACTGAATGATAATTAGTTAACTTTATGCTTTGAAATAATTCTCATTATTATTCCAAAAGTCTAGGGACCCTGGAATTATTCCTTTACAAAAATAAAAGTTTGTGGTAAACTGTTCCAGTACTGAATCAATGGCGCTAGCTCAGTGTTACTTTTTTTCCCAGAATAACGGTGCAGGCCTAGTGAAATCCCATTATTTCCTATGAAAAATGGGGAAGAACTGCAAATGTCACCATCAATTCACCTATATTCGTGGCAAAACGATTCTATTGGGTTTATTTAATGTTAAAATGTTTTTTTTAGCAGAAATAAGGTATGGTGATAAAAAAATTACTGAAAGATTCTAAATAATAGAACCTATACCTAGTAAGTTAACTTCTATACTGCTGTGTAAATAAAGTTACATTGTGATATCAATAACAAAACAAACATGCATCATGGTGTTTATTTAGAAGCCCAAAAAGTGCTCATTGTCTTATAGTTGTGTTCAGCTTTTTAAGGCTTGTGGCAATAATATTGAGGCATCCAGGCAACAGAATAACAAACAATATATTTCACCCCAAACAAAGGGGCAGATTTACTGAAGGGCAAATTGCCCGTCGCTAGTGAAAATTCACCAGAAATACCATTCTCAGGGACATCGCCAATTAACTAGAAGACAATTTGCTAGCGAAAGAGACAGTCGCTAGTGCAGTTTTGTGCCCTATTGCCAGGCAAATACACAAATTCACTGAAGTGCGAATTTTACAAAACGTTACCCCTTTTGCCAGAGTTTCCTTTGCCAGCTTAGACCTGGCAAACTGGCAATCTTATGTAAGTGACATCATATCATGTTTGCCGAAAAGTCATAAAAATTATAAAAAAAAAAACATTGGCGTTTTCATATTTTAAAGCGGAATTGTCTTTAAAAGTTGTAAATGTTTTTTTTAACATTTCAGGGTTTTAGGATGAGCTCATGTCTACGGCATTAGAGGATCTCTTTTGTCTTTATTTTGCTTCCTTGAACATTCTTAATAATAAGTGACCACTTCAAGCATTTGCACCATATCTAATAAAGATATATATATGACCTATATGTACTTGGCCTATTCAAACTGAACTAAGCAGTAGTGTACTAACGAAGTTTTGCTAGGCAGAAACGAAAGTTAGCAAATGTTAGCTATAAAATTCTCTCGCTGACAAATTAACACTAGCGAAACTTTGCCAGCATTTGGCTGCAGAGACACAACTTCTCATTTTAGTGAATTAGCATAGCGGTAGCAAATTTCAGCCTTCACAGGTGAAAATTCGCCTTTAGTGAATTTGCCCCATAGGATCAAGCTCTCTAGTATCAAAGTGTCCTTTTCAAGCAGGCCCTGAAGAAAGTACAACTGCACCCATAGCACCCTCTATTTGATCTATGAAAAGTGGACAGAGATCCATATAATACATAACATTTCTAGCCTCCAGAGATGAATTTGGAAAATTGTGTTCTCATAGCCAGCAGAAAAACAGGTCTCCCAAGAGAACTGTTATCTTAAATAGTTACAATTGTATCTTTTCTTATATAAAATTGTTACAAATGTGCAGGTGCTGAGTGCTCTGGGCCAAAAAGCCTTTTATTTTCATTTAAGTTTCAGAAACGTTGTATACTTTTCTGGCATCAGTGCAGTAGAGCTGTCAAAATCTGGACTGTCCCGCAGAAAACAGGACAGTTGGAAGGTATGCAATATCTATGATTCCAAAAAACATTATATTGAATGTTTAGGACTGATTCATGCAAAATATGTTTATTATATTTACATCTGTAGGAGGACTAGCTGGGAAGAGTGTTTGCTCCTAAACCCCAATATACCCCAAAAGACTTTTGTTACCTCTTAATGCTGGAAGTTGCAGTCTTTCTCTGCTTTGGTCAATGTATATTAGAGCATGACTAAACATAATCATATTGGCATACATGCTTTATTGTATTGTGTTTAATTGTATTGTGTTTTTAAATTTTATTAACAGTGTTCACGGTAAACATAATTTTGTGAAAGCAATGAAATCTATTTACATTAAGAGCACTATTCTTGTAATATCCAAAGATTGATTCTTCATTTCTGTTTCATATATAAAATAATTTTAGGTCCCCCTAAACCAAGCCTCTAACCAACTGCAAATAACTAATATGTTGTAGGGGAAATTTGCACCCCCTTCTCTTGGCTGACCTCTAACTCTTTTACTCCCTCCAACAGGGCACATGTAGGACCATGTGTACCTAAGGGAAGAAAGAAAAAAAATATTTATGTTTAGGGTCCTCTCTTCATTGCATTATAAACTTCTGTATTTTATTTTATTTGATAATTAAATGTACTTTATTCTCTGCTCCAACATGCCCATTGTGGAAGTCACACAAGGTTTTTGTCTGGTAGTTGTGATCCCATGTGACAGACAGTGTGTTAAACCGTGTGCTGTATACAGTATAATGCAGAGAAGATTACTAGATCTCTCTCTTGAAATAGTGCGGTGGTTTGTCCACAACAAAAAGCCATGTGCAGGCTGTACAAATGATACCCCAAATATCTTAACAGATTGCTCTGAGACAAGACAAAGAAGCAGGCAGAGCAAACGTCTCTAAAAACTTTCTGCACACTAATTACTCAAGAAGACAGTGCCATCCCTTCCTAAAATGGACATTTTGTAGGGCTCTAATTAAACCAATATTTTTGTTAATTCTGTAAAATAGCAGCACATTTAATACAAAGTAATGTCTGTCCTTTTACCGGTGCTACTTTTAAAAGGAATTATATATGTCAATGCAATTTAGTGAACATTTCTAGGACAAGACACCCTTCATCAGAATGAATATAAGCTCTTCTCCATCTGTTACTCTCAAAGTATAGAAAATGAATTTAGCATTTTGTATTGTAACCATTTTTCTTCCAAGAAATAACAAAGGGATTCTATAAAAGTTGTAGAAAGAAATGTTTCTAAAATGTAGGGATAAAGGTCTCTGCAACACGTGATGCATTTTTAAATATATGTGATGTTTCTTAAGATGATTCATAATTTCCTAATGTGAAAAACCAAGCAATGTAAAGAATGAACTTTTGACTAACAGTTTAACAAGTGACTTTTACTTGAAGCAATCATCAAAGCCAATGGTCATCACCAGCTTGGGTCACTAGCTCAGAAATCGATGGAGCAGACTGGATAGTTAAATAGGCATTCTACCTTACTGGCTCTACTGAGAAAAAATGTAAACACAAATATAGTGGCCATTTTTACTTAAAGAATTTGAGAAATCATATTTTCCTATGATATCATAGCTTGAAGGTTTCTTTTAATGTGTACAAAATGTTATAAAATCATTGTGTCTTGTGTCAAGCCCTGCATTCTGTTCTGTGTGAATTGTTGAGTAGATTTTTATATCTAATTAAGTAATTGAGTCATGATTTTGGCAGAAGTTATGCAACCTTCTGGTTTGAGAATTGTTACAATATGAATTCTAGGTTGATAGTACCTGTGTCATTATATTTTGATAAGTTTGCTTAAATTTGGGATTAATAGTGCTTTAAAAGGATCCTGTCATCGGAAAACATGTTTTTTTCCCAAAATGCATCAGTTAATAGTGCTACTCCAGCAGAATTCTGCACTGAAATCAATTTCTCAAAAGAGCAAACAGATTTTTTTATATTCAATTTTGAAATCTGACATGGGACTAGACATTTTGTCAATTTCCCAGCTTCCCCTGGTCATGTGACTTGTACCTGCACTTTAGGAGAGAAATGCTTTCTGGCAGGCTGCTGTTTTTCCTTCTCAATGTAACTGAATGTGTCTCAGTGGGACATGGGTTTTTACTATTGAGTGTTGTTCTTAGATCTACCAGGCAGCTGTTATCTTGTGTTATGGAGCTGTTATCTGGTTACCTTCCCATTGTTCTTTTGTTTGGCTGCTGGGGGGGGGACAGAGGGGGTGATATCACTACAACTTGCAGTACAGCAGTAAAGAGTGATTGAAGTTTATCAGAGCACAAGTCACATGACTTGGGGCAGCTAGGAAATTGACAATATATCTAGCACCAGGTCCGATTTCAAAATGGAATATAAAAAAAATCTGTTTGCTCTTTTGAGAAATGGATTTCAGTGCAGAATTCTGCTGGAGCAGCACTATTAACTGATTCATTTTGAAAAAAAAATTTTTCCCATGACAGTATCCCTTTAAGAACTTTTTCATACATTTTCAGAGATAAACTAGTAGTTGCTATTTCCTTGGATAGTTTGTTGGGATTCTTTGTGTTTTAGTTGTTTTGCCATCAAGATTAGTTCTCTTCTTGCTACTGCTCTATGTTCAAACCAAACATCTGTAAATTACTAGTGTATGTTACATTTTCTATAAAATGTTGTTTGAGGTTTTTCTTCTGTTTATTGTTTTATTTCCTCTTTGGCTAGGATAGAGTCATTCCTATATCTTCCTATAGGGTCTGCAATAACCTATCTTGCATAAATGGACTTTTTGCACTCACTAGAATTGATACACCTTTTGATTTCTTACTTGTATAGGTGTGGAAACTGTGGGAAAAGTGTCTGTTGCAAATTTTTGTAGCATTTACTTTATAAAAGTAGAAGGGAACCTATGCTTTCAATTTACATATAGGGCTTGATTTCACTTATTAGAAGAATTTAATCCTCTGGCATTTAGTGAGTACTTTGAGTGATTACTTTATCCCGTTTGTATCAACCTTAGTCACATCATAGTATAAAAATTTTAATTAGCTGATACTGTTATGTTCTAACACAATAAAGAACAATATAGAACATACAACAAATATAACCTGATGCATTGTAGTGCTGTAGTGGTTTTCACTTTGAGGGACCACAAGTTTGAGTTATTATTGTATTTTTGCAGGAGTGTGGGGTTGGCTATAGACAGGCCCGGACTGGCAATCTGTGGGTTCTGGCAAATGCCAGAGGGGCTGCTATAAGGTCCCATAGAAAGTCAGTATTTAGTGGGCTGGTGGGGGCTGTTTGGGCCTCTGTGTGGGCTGATTGGGCCTCTGTGTACCTGAAATGCCAGGGCCTATCTTAATTCTCAGTTCAGACCTGGCTATAGAAGAGGATGTTTAGTTGTGGAACCCCATAGGTTATTTGGAAAAATTGTCACATTAGATAAAACAGAAACTGGAGGTATATTTACTTTGAATTTTGATTTTTTTTCAACTATTGTAAGTGTGACATTCATTTTGAATTTTGCATGGTGAGGACTGTGGGAAGCTTTGTAAGGCCTGGTGGGGCAAGGTTAACTCCCACCTTACCAGGGATTTTTTTTACTAGATAGAGAGGTAAGTACTGTTGGGGTTCCGTTATGCAGTACTATTAATGTAAGGGGGTGTCCTCTACTGTATGACATTGTATTGTTAATTAAGGAAAACAATACCCCCTAAACAATGTTGGTCTCTATAAATATGTATTGCATAAAACAGATCATAAGTAAAACCCTGCTTCATGCAAATACACCATTTTCATAAAAATATACTTTTTAGTAGTATGTGCCATTGGGTACTCCTAAACAGAAAATTTCCATTTTCAAAAATAAGGGCCACCCCCTGGGATCCTAGGATTTACAATGCACACAAACAAGCTAAACAAACCAAATATGTTAAGTCAAATGAACAAATTAACAGACTCGGTTCTGTCTTTTGCTTCCATACTTCTTTCTGTTACAGTTAGAGTTGCAGTATTTCTGGTAAGGTGATCTCTGAAGCAGCACACAGACCATCATGAAATGGTGGTTCAAGGCAAGAGATGTAAACGGCCAATATTTACTTAAATATATACCAGTTTTGTAAGATTCTTTATTATACCACTTAACTTGGTATAAACTATCTGTTGCTTAAGTATTCATTTTGAGGGTATAGTTTCCCTTTAATTTGTTGTACATTTTGTGTTTAAGTAGCATAGCTTGGGAAAGGTCTGTTTAATCCTGGTCTTTGACTGGCCAGTTTTCTTTTTCCCTCAGTTTTTTCACCTCATAAGTGCATACCTCCCAACATTTTGGAAGTAAAAAGAGGGACAAAATTTTTTTTCCAGCATGTAGCACAGCAATTATTTGACCACACCCCTTTCTGTGGCCACACTCCCTAATTACCATGTTTGTTTTACAAAATTTGGCAGGTTATGAAAGTTTGAAAATATTTCTCCTTATCTAAACTGTATTTTTGTGTCTCAAAATTGTTACAAAGTATCTTATTTGCACCTGTTAGCTGTTCTGGGCTCTCTGCTAAAAGCCAATTAAGTGAGAAACTTTGTTTCTTTTTCTGGCTGTTCAGTGCAGAGAAAAGAGGGACTTTCCAGTACAAATGAGGGACTGCGGGTTGAGCTGTCAAAAGAGGGACTGTCCCTCCGAAAAAGAACACTTGGGAGGTATGATAAGTGTTCAGCTGCTCTGGGGTTGCTTATTACCTAAGGTAAAATTGTAGCAAATTTTCCATCAAGCCATTTTTCTGAAAATATACTGTAATGTTTTTTGGCTTAGTCTTTAAGAAATATTATGATATCTCAAAAGGCTCTTTGTTATCCCCATTTCTTATTGCCAATGTGTGTTTGTATATTTTATCTCAAAAACTGCCGGGGTTATTTATTAAGTCTGAATGCTAAAAACTCGGGAAAAAATTTGTTTTTTTACTATAAAATCTGTTTTTTTTTAGTTGAAAAAAACCTAGAATTTTTCAAGATTTTTTATACTCTGAGGATGCAAAAAGTCTGAATCCAATAATCCATCGTCAACCTGTCGAGGTTTGGCGATATCATGGTCTGTGCTGGGTTTCATATGATAATCCTAACATTTAGTGCTTTTCCGCCAATTCCCTGAAAAATTCTGAATTTTCAGATGACAATCTGAAAAAGACGTTTTTTCCCAATCCAAATTTTCCATGTTTTTTTTAATGATGAATATTTGTAAATTGTGGATTTTAGTTTGTTCGGACTTTCTTTATTTAAAACATGAGAAATATTTGGATTTTGCTAAACAACCACCTGCATGTAGTCTGTCTGATATACATTAATCCATTTATACAGCATATACCATGTATACTGGGTTTTAAATATCATATTGGAAGTACCAACTGAATTAGCCAAGCCCTTCTGTAACTGAATCCTTGAAATTATTTGACTATCGTAGACATGAAAAGTATTGGCCAAGTCAACAGTTTGCTATCTTCATTTCCGAAGACTTATATAATCTGATTGCACAAGTTATCATACAAATTAGCAAAGTGTATGACGTTACTGGTAAAAGACAAAAAACTGTACATTTGGGAAATTGTAATTTCAGATTGCTAGCATTATATCTGTTTACATTCTCTCTTTAACTGAATTTGTCCTGAATTAATTATGTCTGGTTGATCAGCAGTGAGTGCTCTCTGAATGTAAATGAGAACAGTTGACCCTTTTGACCCATGGAGGGTAAAGGTCACAAGCTAGGTGCAGAGGTCAGCAGATTGTTGACCATTCCCATCAAACCTAGAGATGACCACACCAGGAGCATTTTGGGACCAGAGAGTGACATCAATTATTTCAAGATAAAAAAAATGAAATCATTGAGTTTGAGAGAAAGAAAACGGCAGGCATTTTGCAAAACTGACATACAATAAACAGGTTATGTACCAATCAGTGAATGTTTGTATAAAGAGTAGAGAGAAGCAGACACTTGCATGTTTGGTTTCTATACACAGTAATCAGGGAAAGCAGTACCCAGCAGAGCCTACAGGTAACATACAGTGGGTTCGTGTAAGATATATGACATGGTATATGAGTTTACCTGACCTGAACATTTGCATGCAGCAGCTAGACCTTCTGACACCCGCAGTCTCTCTAAATAATTTTACTCCTCTACATCTGCTATTGTTTTATGACCCTTGACCTTTCTACTCAACCCTTTATTTGACCTTTGCATTGCAACTTAGCCTTTTAAAGAAATTAGGCAGACAGAGAATGGATGTATATGTGATGGTTTAAAGGTCACTTTCACCCCAAACACCTTGGTATAGCGTCTTCTCTACAAGGCATGTTAGATAAATGAAATGAGAAGAAAGCTGTCCCATGTCTGAAACTAGCAAGCACTGAATACCAGTAAAAAAAACTCAATACAATGCAGTGCAATGCTTTCTATACCACTAAGTAAAAAACAAATGATATATTTATCTATACAGAGAGATCTCAGAGTATGAGCAAAGACCAACAAAATGGACACAGAAACAACAATGTGCAAGACGCTAACTGAGATCGTTTTCCAGAAATCCCAGTAATATACTAGTGTGTGTTCTCCCTCTAGTGGAAACATTAAGACCTGATGGAGATGACAATGCAAAATAACAGCCAAGAAGGGATAGGGAACACAGAAAATGTCCTTGCAAACACAGAGATGCCGATTATAAATGACATTATGGGGCAGAAAACATTCTGTTAACAGAACTGCAAAGATTAGCTGTGGTTTAGAACACAATAACAATGTAGGCAAATGCATGAGTAATGGAGTGGTAGACGTTTTTTCAAAATAGCTATGCTACTATTATGCCACCTCTTACAATATTTACAATACAGGCAGTCAGACTAGGATCGAATCAACAAACTGAGGTGGTCCTTAATCCAACAGGATTTTTAAACCTGCTTGATCGACATCTCATTGATTTTCGGCCAGATATCGATTAGGGAAACCCATCGGAGAGCTACCAACTTAGTACAGAGACAATCAGCTGTCTCCATGAATGACAAAAAAGCATGTGCCTCAACATCATCTTTATCCTCTTTATAACCATTTTCCTCTATGTGGGGTATAAAATACACAATTTAAAAACCTGATATTCCTCATCTTCTTTTTTTTCTATCTAAAGTTCAAATTTTGACCTAAGGGTGGTCCGGCTAGGTGGCGATAACATAATAATTACATAACTTATGTATGAACTACATAACTAGCATAGAAACTTCTGAAACTTACAAAGAACATCAAAGCAGTGTGACAGGGGCAGGCAGGTACATTAGGTTTAAACAAAGGGTAAATGCTGACCGTCAGTTATACAGCAACATCCACTGATTATATTGGGATTTACTTAATTGTCATGAATTACAATTTCCATAAACATGTATTATATACTGAATTCACTGAATGAAAATCACTTAATTCATAAAATGTGCACTGATTTATTCCCTATTAAACAACATGAATAACGTTGTGTTTTTAGTTATCAGCTTATTTAAAAGTTAATGTTATGTAATAGTTATCTTAAGTGGTTGTTGAACTTTAAAATGCAGACATTTTTGTATGTGGTTTTTCAGCAATTTTTGCTCCTCAGCCTAACAGCCAGGTAGTGGTTTAAATAAGAGACTGGAATATGAATATGTGGGGCACTGAATATGAAGTTATTCAATGCTAATTAAGAATTAGCCAAATCCCGATTTGACAAACCCCAATTTTAAATTTTCCTAGATGTTTTTTTTAACAGTTCCTTCATGTTTTAACACATTTCAGTGGGAGTATCCTCCTGATTTGTAGAATGTTTTCCCACATTTTAAATAATAATGTTGCCTTATTTGCCTTACAAAAAAGCCAATTTTCCCCAGTAAATGTTATTTTTCCTGGATTTTAAGTTTCTTTTTAGTTTACAACATTTTTACAGAAACCCCTGGTTTAATGTTCCCCTATTTTAAGTTTTCACAGGTCTATTGAGAAACTGAATATCAGGGTTTGACTGTATGTAGAAAAGTATAAAAATTAAATAATTACGACCAATTGCAAATTGGATATGACATTCTATAACATACTAAAAGTATGTTGCTTGCCTGTATATGCTTTTGCTTTATTTTGCTTTGTGGGCGTTTGTGAGTCAATAAGGGGTCCTCGAGGTCAAGTTCCCTGGTGGGCCTCAGGTGCCCCAGTCCGACACTGAATTCTGGGCTGACTCATAGCCATTTACAGTTTGTATGTCTCCTGAATGCTCCATTTCTCTCAGAGCATGGAAAGAATGATAAAAATAAGCAGAGATCTGACACAGTTGTGGGAATATCTGTGTGTGTGTGTGGAGGAGAACCCCCCAAATATATTGTATACCTAATTTAGATTGTAAACTCTAGAGAGTAGAACCCTATTGTTTGTTAAATTATTTTAAGACCCCTGTTTGTTATAAATTAATGAAAAGTGTTGTGTACCTTGCACTGCATAAAAAAAAGATGATTATGATGATGAATTTATCCAGTAAATATATTGGCTAGATGCATGGAGTCAGAAGTCTTACATTTATTAGAGCATGGACAAGAAATCTATACCTAGATATAGCTGAAAAAGCCCAGGAAATAGTTTAAAGCCTTTTTATTCAGGTCCATGTGGTGTCATATACAGGAAACCAATGACAAGATATTAAGCAGATGGTATCATATATTAATTAAATTGCATATCTTCTGCACATATTGTAGTGCTGCAGAAACAACTATACTGCAGACAGATTCTGGATGTATGCACTAGTGACTGGGTACAAGTTATCAGTGTAGCCGTCATGTTTCTTTTGAAGAAACATGCAGACTTTTAGATACCTGCTACCCATTACTCAAACCCTCCAAATAGGAAGTTAACTGTTTTTTCATTGTGAAAAAAGAATTAAAGTTTCTTATTCAGGGCAGTAGGTGGCAGCAACTCCTAAGGTTGGGCTTTGGCGTGGTGTTTTCCCCCTAAACCATCCAGCAAGGGGGAAGATAGCATAAAGCCTGTATGAGGGACACAGAAGAAAAGCCTTCTTGGCCTTAATAACACTATATACCACCAACAGTAAATGGTGCAGAGCAAGTTACTCTGCCTTTCAGATAAGATCAAGTGTAGTATTTGTTGGGGTCAGCTCCAGGCCTCCACTGATAAGACAGATCTATCTTTATCCTCTGGCTGAGACTGGAAGACTGAGGTGCTGTGTCTCTGAAGTGACTTAACAAGTGGCCACATACACTGTTGAAAATGGCACAATCTTTTGCACTTTACCTTTTCTTCACTCTGAACTCCGACTAGGCACAAAAAAAAAAAATCTAGCTGAAGGTTGGTGGGGTAATTCAAGGAACTTTTTTTTTTTTTTCAACTTTGTATTTATTAAAGCTTGACCGAAAAAAGACAATGGAATGTATTTCTTACATGTAAACATATAGTTATGAATAAAGAACTTCTTGACATACATTCACATCCTGAATATTCTCGTTTCTTATTGTTAAGCAGTAAAATACCGTATAGTCATATTCAAAATTCAAGGAACTTTTATTTGTTATGTATTTATTTCCCTTATGTTTGTTACTGGTTGTCACTTTTAATTTGTTCTTTTTCACTTGGTATTTTGGGGTATGAATTTATAGCTCTGCCCTGAAAACCTAGTGCATACGGATTAGCAAAATATTTTCCTATGAAAAAAATGCCCATTGACTCCCCGACATAGAATACATAGTAAAATAAAACTTTTTGTGAAAAAATGAGCCCCTTGACTTCAATGTGTTTTTGATAAATTTTTTATCATCTTACAAAACGCAAAAGAGTTTAAGAAGCTTGCCTTAAAAACAATGTCCACAAAATGGCACCTGTGAATTAGCTGTGATTGTGAATTCCAAGACTAAATGAAACAAGATTTAAATAATTTATATAGTGTAAGTAATGTTTATTTTGGTTAATTTACATGATAGAAAATAATTTATGGTCAGATTCGCTCATCACAACTGGGGTGATTTTGTGGCCATTAGTTTCCTATTTCCCTGATCTGTCAGATTCGCTCATCACAACTGGGGTGATTTTGTGGCCATTAGTTTCCTATTTCCCTGATCTGCTTTAGAGGGGCCTTCACCACAAAAAATAATTCTAAATTATTTTCTATCATGTAAATTAACCAAAATAAACATTACTTACACTATATAAATTATTTAAATCTTGTTTCATTTAGTCTTGGAATTCACAATCACAGCTAATTCACAGGTGCCATTTTGTGGACACTGTTTTTAAGGCAAGCTTCTTAAACTCTTGTGCGTGCTCCAGCATGGGGGACTGGCTACACAATTCTAGAGTAGAGAGGGGGAATGTGAGAAATGCAGTAGCATCTAGCAAGTGCAAAATGGAAAGTGAAAGTATCTACTATGAGGTATAGTGGTTTGGAAGACAATTTATGATTGACAGATCCAATTTTTAAATATATTATATCAGGTATGGATGTTTTTTAAAAAATGTGTTTCATTTGTATTTTTGCAAAGTACTTTTATTATACAGCTTTTATAAGTGTTAAATGACACAATTCAATTCTGCTTCTGGGGAAACCTTCAGATGATCCAAATTGGGAAAGGAACCCTCCCCAGTCATAAAGTGAAGTAGAGCCTGAAAACCCTTGTTTCCTGTTCTTCCGCATGGTAGTAGCGCAGCGGAAGGACAGGAAGCCAATAAAATCTATTTCCCAACCCCCTTACCCCATCTCTTTTTTCCTGTCCTCGCTTCAGGAAGGAATCCCCTGCGGCCGGTGCGGTTCCTCTCTGCCTTCACACATAACCGGTGGATCCTTGTAGCTAGGCTCATAGAACGCAAGACGTCGTTGTGCCCAGTAAGGCGTTCTGAGCGCCGTAAGTCGAGGACGCTGTAAGACGCTATGGTTGGTGTATGGATGACGTCATCTTAAAGCGCCCAATATCTTTAAATGCAGCAGGAGCGGTTTGCTTACAGCACTATACACTAACTCCTCTTTTTTTCAGAGCATGAGTTCTAGGAGCCGGAGATCTCAGTCATCCTCTAGGGGGTAAGTGGATCAGAGGGATTTGTGGTGACTCTTATGTGATGGTAACAAATACGCTTTATTGTTAGATCACCTAGAAGAAGGAGTCATCATTCCAAGAAGGCTGTGGAAAAAGAGTGTTCTGTGTGTATCAACCCAGTGATGCATAACAAAAAAGTATGCCTAATGTGCTGGGAGTCTATGTCTGGCAAAAGAGCAGATGAACAATGGAGTTCTATGACAGATTGGTTTAAAGAGTCAATGTCTAAATCGTTGGAGGACCTAGTTGGAACAGTTACAGTAAGTGTGATACAGAAAGTAGGTCCCAGTATTTCAGGAGTTGGGGAAGAGAGCCGGGATCCTAAAATGCCAGCAGAATATGAAGGACGTCAGCAGGGAACAGCAAGATGTAGCCAATCGGCTAGTTCAGAGGAAGAGAAGGAGTTAATTGTATTGGATGAAGACTCCTCGTTTGATACAGATCTTATAGAACCATTGATTAAAGCTGTCCGGAAGGTACTGGAACTGGAAGACACTGAACAAGAAAAGAAACAGGATAGAATGTTTAAGTCATCAGGAAAGAAAGCGTTAGTGTTTCCAGTCCATGACGTTCTCAAAGATATTATTAAGCATGAGTGGGCAGTACCAGATAATATAAATATGTAATATAAATATTCGGAAAAAAGGCACATGAAAAAGGTGTATCCGTATGCGGAGGGGGATGTGAATCGTTGGACCAGCCCTCCTAAGGTGGATGCTGCCATCACATGGGTGGCTCATAAGACCACGTTGCCTGTGGATGAGGGTGTTTCCCTGAAGGATCTGGTGGAGAGAAGACAGGATACAGTGTTAAAGAAGGCCTACTCTGTTTCGGGTTTGCTTTGTAAGCCAGCGGTAGCAGTCACGTGTGTGGCTAAGGCTAATGTTTGGCTGCAAGAGATAGAAACGGAGCTGCAACCTGTCGTAGACAAAGGCAATGTAGGTCATCTGGTGGATGATATAAAGTTGGCTATCGATTTCATCACAGACGCATCGTTGGAGGTCCTGAAGTTGGCAGTCATTAATATGGGGTATGCAGTGGCAGCTAGGAGAATGCTGTGGCTAAAACATTGGCAAGCAGATATCCTTTCCAAGTTCAATTTGTGCGTGCTCCCTTTTGAAGTGGAGTTGCTGTTTGGGCCAAAACTCGACAGTATAATTTCTAAGGCTTCAGCGGGCAAGAGCTCTTTTTTGCCACAGGAAAGGCGTGAAAGACGTCAACTGGTTCGTGGAAGTTGGGTGGATAAGATGTCTTATAAGGAAGCTAAGACCTTTAGGCCTGGAAGGCAGTTTAATAGACAGCCCTTTTGGAGGAATCATGCACAAGTTCAAGCCAAAAAAGAGTTTAAGCAGGGCAAGACTAAACCTTTCTGATTGTGTTCATACCCAGCTGCCACCAGTAAGGGCGAGACTACTTCAATTTCAGGCAGTCTGGGAAAAAATTATGATGGGCAGATGGGTTTGAGAAGTGGTATCCTTAGGTCACCACTTAGAGTTTTCAAAAAAGCCAGACAAGAGTTATTTTAGTAGTAAGAGTCAGAGAGGACAAGGTATTTGTTCTCCAATCTTCCTGAGGAAAAAGGCGTCTGGAGAGTTCCAAGCTATTTTAGATCTCAGAAGATTAAATTCTTTTCTAAAAGTAAACTCTTTCAAGATGTAGACATTAAGTATTATTTCTCAGAACCTACAGTAAAACGACTGGCTAGCAAAGATAGATTTTCAAAAATCATCAAAGATTCCTCAGATTCTCGGTGATGGGGGAGCATTTTCAATATCGAGCACTTCCCTTTGGGCTAGCGTCTTCACAAATTACCTTTTCAAAAGTTCTGTGTCAGGAACTCTTACCCTGGTGGTCTAGTGGTGCGGCGGGGACGCCGCCGCAACGCTCCTCTTGCAAACTGAGCATGCTCTTGCCCAGGACAATGAGGTTTAAGCTAAAGGCAGGAAGTCTGATACAGAATCCCATGATACAATAGAAGGAAAGAAATGTGGTGTTTCTTTTGACAGGGGACTCAGAGCAACATTACTTTGGGGGTTTACTGGTATATTTAGATGGACCTTTCTGATAAGGCTTACTTAGTTTTAACCTTTCCTTCTCCTTTAATACAGGAGAATAGTCAGGATGAAGAAACAAGTCAAAACCGAGTTCAATATATATAAGAGAGTAACTTACTCAAAATATAGCCAGGAAACACGATGTCCCAGCACTGGAAATCCCCTCTGTGCAGACTTAAATGGAGATGCCTGCGTCATCACGCTGCGCTGCCTGGCTCCCTGGAATCAGCGCGACACCCCCATAGTGACGTCACTGACCCGCATACTGGAACGCACAGCGCTGGAACGCAGAGCACCGACCAGACCCAGCGCCGGTTACTGAGGTGAGTACCTGACAGGTGGTTAAACCTGATCAATCTTTCCCAGGGCAAGTCAATAGACTGCCCATTGTAGCAAATAATTACGACGGGTGCCAGGGGGGCTCATACTCTGTTTATGTCAGCCCAAGGCATATGGCCACCGGAGGCAGTGACGTGGTCCTCGAACTTCAGGTAGCTGAAAGCTGTGTTTCAAGCACTATTAAGCTTCAAAAGCCAGCATGGCAGGACAGCGGTCCTCGTTCAGTCCGACAATATACCGACGGTGAAATATATCAAGAAACAAGGAGGGACTCGCTGCAAGAAATTGTTGAGTCTGACTTTGGAGATTTTCGAATGGGTGGAGAACAATCTCCTGGAACGTATATTCCTGGCCGTCAGAATATTCTGGCAGATCTATTGAGTTGAGAGACACTCCACCCAGGGGAGTGGGAGTTGTCGCAGGGAATTTTCCAGATCGTTGGGGCCTTCCTCAGATAGATCTCATGGCTACGTCCAGGAACAGGAAGGTGAGAATGTTCTGTTCCTGGTGCCCGGAGAAGCAAGCATTGTGTCAGGATGCTTTCAGTCTGAAGTGGAGATTCAAACTAGCATTCATTTTTCCGCCGATCCCAATTATATCAAGGGTGTTGAACAAAATTCAGAAAGACAAGGCAAGAGTTATAGCAGTATTGCCGTGTTGGCCGAGAAGGCCTTGGTTTGCCCGGCTGTTTGCAATGGCACTGGATAATCCAGTCAAAATACCCTGCCAACAGGACTCACTGTGCCAAGGCAAGATATTCCACCTGAACCCACAAAAATGGGCTTTGACGGGGTGGCTTTAGAGTGGCAAGAGCTGACAGAGCTAGGGCTCGCAGATATGGCTATTGACACACTGTTGGCAGCTAGAAAGCCTCAACAGAAAGTACCTATCACAGGATCTGGGAAAGATTCAGGGAGTGGTGTATATTGTCAGGAAATTCATTTACGTTACCAGCTGAGTCAGCAGTAGTGTAAGGAGTTCTTACCTGGCGTCCCAAGATGGCGGAGTCCAAGATGGCGGCGTTCTCCATGTGCTTCCTTCTGGTCACAGTTCTGTGACATCACGCCAGCGTCAGAATATCCGCCAGCATCGGATTGGTCGCCGGCGCCTAAGCGCCAGCGTCAGAATAGAGCCAGCGTCAAAACGCCTGCCTGCGTGAAGACGCCAGCGTCATGACGCCATTGCGTCCGTTTTGGCGCCAAAGGAGGCCTATAAAAGATGCTGAAGCACTGCAGACTGTGCCCTACTATAGGTTCTTTCTCGTGAGTTCCTGGGTGCGCTTCCTGTGATTATCATTCCTGATCCTGTGTATTGACCTTTGCCTGATTACGTATTCTGAACCTTTGCTGCCTGAACCGGCCTTATTGCCTGGACTTCGACCACTCTCTTTCTATACCCTTGCCTGTACCTCGAACTATTGGACTGTGCTTCCTCCTTGGTCCGCTACTCCTTGCTGAGCCTTCAGGCCCCTTACAGTATAGTAGGGCCATGGACCCCTCTGAGGAGGCACAACCTCAGCCTGACTTTGGGAGAGCCTTCCGTGGTTTGGCTTCACAGATGGAGGTCTACGAAGCCCAGCAGACCCATTTTGGCCAAGCTTTGGAGGCTATCCTAGAGAAACTGTCTGCCCTCACTCCAGGGAGACCCGTTACAGTTTCACCTTCCCTCCCGGTGGTGCCAGCCAGCGCCAATGCTTCTGAGCCACGTATTCCAGCGCCTCCACTCTACGGTGGTGATCCTCAGGCGTGCAGAGGGTTCTTGAACCAGTGTGAGATTCAATTTTCCCTGCTTCCCAATCAGTACGTTTCTGAGCGTGCGAAAGTGGGGTATATCATCACCCGCTTGACTGGTAAAGCCTTGGAATGGGCATCTCCTCTGTGGGAAAAGGAGGATCCCTTGATTGACGACTCTAAAGCCTTCATACAAGATCTACGCACCGTATTTGACGCTCCCGGCCGGACTGCCTCCGCTTCTGCATGGTTATTCCAGATTCGTCAAGGGACTCGTACTGTGCCTGAATATGCTATTGAGTCCCGCACCTTGGTTGCTGAGACAAGATGGAACAATGAGAGCTACCATGCCGCCTTCTACAACGGTCTCTCTATGCGTCTGAAGGATGATTTGGTCTCCCGTGAGCTGCCGATATGCTGGGAAGATCTTATCGCTTTGGCCGTCAAGGTGGATACCCGGCAAAGAGAGCACCAGGCGGATAGAGACCGTGTTAAAAGATTCCAACCTCTTTTGGCTCCCCGTTTCCAAAGGCCGCTGCTTCCTAGCACACCTCCTCCTACAGCACCAACAACCCCTTCTGCCTCTTCTTCCACTTCTGCTGAAGAACCAATGCAGATAGGACGTGCTCGACTGTCTGAGCAAGAGAAACTAAGGAGACGGGCAGCAGGACTTTGTCTTTATTGTGGTGGTAAATCGCACTTTGCCCATGAATGTCCAGTGAAGCCGGGAAACGCCAACGCCTAGGTAAGTTTGGGGAAACTTAACTGGGCGGGATTAATGCTCTTCCCCATAATTCCTCTCTTCGTTTTTTCTTGCCTGTTCAGATTCAGCTCTCCACCAAGACCATTTGTTCTCAAGCCTTCCTTGACTCCGGGGCAGCAGGAAATTTCTTGGATCGGACATTTGCTGAACAACACGCCTTTCCCTTGCAACCTTTGCCCGAACCTCTTCAAGTCTTGGCCATTGATGACAGACCATTATCCTCAGCTTTCATCTTTAAATTGTCTTTCAAGCTTCCTTTCAAAGTTGGCACCCTACATTCGGAAGAGATTTCTTTCCTCATCATTGAGTGCCACACCAGTGGTTCTGGGAATACCATGGCTACGACTTCACAATCCAGTCATAGACTGGTCAACCTCTCAGATTACTCACTGGAGTTCTTTTTGCCAACAGAACTGCATTCCTGGTAAACCCATCCTGAAATTATCCTCAGTTACCATGGATCTTCCTTCTTTGCCTTCTGTTTATCGAGATTTTGCTGATGTGTTCTGTAAAAAATCTGCTGAGACTCTTCCACCCCATCGGCCATATGACTGCCCTGTAGATCTGCTTCCTGGTACCATGCCTCCATGGGGACGGACTTACCCTCTCTCTCCTTCTGAGACTAAGGCCATGAAGGAATACATCCAGGAGAATCTCCAAAGAGGTTTTATTCGTCCTTCTTCATCTCCTGCGGGTGCGGTGTTGTTCTTGTCCAGAAGAAAGACGGCAGTCTTCGCCCCTGTATAGATTACCGGGGGTTAAATAAGATCACCTCCAAAAAACGCTACCCTCTTCCTCTCATCTCGGAATTATTCGATCAACTCAAGGGAGCTCGTTTCTTCACAAAGCTTGATCTTCGCGGAGCTTATAATTTGATCCGCATTCGTGAGGGCGATGAGTGGAAAACTGCTTTTAATACTCGTGATGGACATTACGAATACCTCGTCATGCCATTTGGGCTTTGTAACGCACCTGCAGTTTTCCAGGAGTTCGTAAACGATATCTTCAGAGATCTTCTTGGACTTTGTGTTGTCGTCTACTTGGATGATATCCTAATCTTTTCCAAAACCTTGGATGAACACCGTCTTCAAGTGCGTGAGGTCCTCTCCCGTTTAAGGAAGAACGCTCTTTTTGCCAAATTGGAGAAATGTTCTTTTGAGACCTCCAAGATTCCTTTTTTGGGTTACATAATTTCCCAGAGAGGCTTCGAGATGGATCCAGCCAAGACTTCAGCCATTCAAGATTGGCCTCTTCCAACCAGTACGAAGTCCATTCAACATTTCATCGGCTTTGCCAACTATTATCGGCAATTCATCAAAGGTTTTTCTTCCAAGATCGCACCTATCCTTTCCCTTATTCGTAAGGGTGAAAGACCGAATTTTTGGCCTCCACAGGCACTGGAAGCCTTTCAAGATCTGAAAGACTCTTTTTCCTCAGCTCCTATTTTAAGACATCCTGATCCTCTTCTTCCATTCTTCATTGAAGTGGACGCTTCTGATGTGGGGGCTGGAGCAGTTTTGTCACAGAGGTCTTCTAATGATGGTAAACTTCACCCCTGTGCCTATTTTTCCAATAAATTCTCTCCCTCTGAAAAGAATTACGATGTGGGGAATCGTGAACTTTTAGCGGTGAAATTGGCCTTAGAAGAATGGAGACATTTGTTGGAGGGTTCTTCTGTTCCAGTTACCATTTTCACTGATCATAAGAACTTGGAATATATTCAGACTTTGAAACGTTTAAATCCCAGACAAGCTCGGTGGGCGCTCTTCTTTTCCAGGTTCAACTTTGTCCTGACCTTTCGTCCTGGTTCTAGAAATAAGAAGGCTGATGCTTTGTCTAGGAGTTTTCTTCCTGATGAGACCAGTTCCGAGATCGATGAACCTATTGTACCTTCTACCAAGATCGTGGCGGCTCTAACTCCTTCTGTGGCTTCCCAATTACTATCCGCACAGTCCTCTGCTCCGCCTGATACTCCCCTAGGGGTAGCATTTGTTCCGTCTGAACTTCGTCAGTCCATCCTCATGCAATCTCATAGCTCCAAGCAGGCTGGCCATCCTGGAGTTCGGAAGACAACGGATCTGCTTTCCCGCCTTGTTTGGTGGCCTTCCCTTCGGAAAGATGTTAAAGACTTCGTCTCTTCTTGTGCTATCTGTGCAGCTTCTAAGTCTGGTCATTCTCCACCCAAAGGTCTTCTTCTTCCCTTGCCCATTCCTTCTCGACCCTGGACTCACCTGGCCATGGACTTTATTGTTGATCTCCCTGTTTCCCTGGGTTATACAGTTATCTGGGTTGTAGTAGATAGGTTCAGCAAGATGGCCCATTTCATTCCCCTTCGCAAGCTGCCTTCTGCTCCAGAACTCTCAAATTTGTTTATCCAACACATTTTTCGTCTCCATGGATTCCCTGCAGAGATTGTGTCTGATAGAGGCTCACAGTTTGTTTCCAAATTTTGGAGATCTTTATGCAAGGCACTTCACGTCTCGCTCCAGTTTTCATCCGCATATCATCCACAGTCCAATGGCGCTGCAGAACGTGTCAACCAAGCACTGGAACAGTTCCTGCGCTGTCATGTATCGTTATGCCAGGACGACTGGGCAGATCTTCTTCCGTGGGCAGAGTTTGCACACAATAATGCCTTGCATGCCTCTTCCGGAAAATCTCCTTTTTTCTGTGTGTTTGGACAGCATCCTATGGCCTTTCCTCAAGATCTTCTCCTTACCAACGTTCCAGCGGCCAATGATCAAGTCGCTCATATGTCCGCTATTTGGCATGCTACCAAGGCCAATCTGGAGAAGAGCTCTCTGTCTCAAAAACAGTTTGCCGATAGAAGAAGGGTCCCTACTCCTCAATATACCGTTGGAGACAGAGTTTGGTTGTCCACTAGGAATATCCGCCTCAAGATTCCTACCCCTAAGCTTGGTCCCAAATTCATTGGTCCCTTTCCTGTTGTCGAAGTTATCAACCCGGTTGCTGTTCGTCTTCAATTACCTCCAGAGATGCGGATTCCCAGTGTCTTTCATGTATCCCTTCTTAAACCAGCATCTTCCTCTGAGGCTTCTTCATCTTCTTCTTCTAACACTCCTATTGTTGTGGATGGCTTCCAGGAGTTTGAAGTTAAAAGAGTATTGGATTCTCGTATCTCCAAGGGCATATTACAATACCTGATCGAGTGGAAAGGCTTCGGTCCGGAGGAATGCTCGTGGGTAAGATCTTCCGATGTTCATGCTCCTGCACTTCTTAAGAAATTCCACAAACAGTTTCCTTCCAAGCCAAGTCGTGGTGGTCCTGAGGCCCCCCGTAAGGAGGGGGGTACTGTAAGGAGTTCTTACCTGGCGTCCCAAGATGGCGGAGTCCAAGATTGCGGCGTTCTCCATGTGCTTCCTTCTGGTCACAGTTCTGTGACATCACGCCAGCGTCAGAATATCCGCCAGCATCGGATTGGTCGCGGCGCCTAAGCGCCAGCGTCAGAATAGACGCCAGCGTCAAAACGCCTGCGTGAAGACGCCAGCGTCATGACGCCACTGCGTCCGTTTTGGCGCCAAAGGAGGCCTATAAAAGATGCTGAAGCACTGCAGACTGTGCCCTACTATAGGTTCTTTCTCGTGAGTTCCTGGGTGTGCTTCCTGTGATTATCATTCCTGATCCTGTGTATTGACCTTTGCCTGATTACGTATTCTGAACCTTTGCTGCCTGAACCGACCTTATTGCCTGGACTTCGACCACTCTCTTTCTATACCCTTGCCTGTACCTCGAACTATTGGACTGTGCTTCCTCCTTGGTCCGCTACTCCTGGCTGAGCCTTCGGGCCCCTTACAAGTAGTACATTTTCTGCAGTCAGGCTTAGAGAAAAATCTCAGCTTTGTCAGCCTTGTGACAGCCTTGTCAGCATTGATGAAAGTCAAATGGGCGGAGTTTCCATTAGTGGCCCGGTTCATTCAAGGAGTCAAACATCTTAAACCACAAGTGAGACCAATCCTGCTATCTTGGGACTTAAATTTGGTCCTTCAAGCTCTCATGGAAGAACCATTTGAGCCTCTGGAGTCAATTAGTTTGGATCTCTTGTCGATGAAGACAGCTTTCTTGATAGCGGTAACTTCAGCACGAAGAGTGGTGGAAATCCAAGCTTTGCTTAGGAAAGAACCATACCGTAAAATGTTACAAGATAAAGCAATTTTGAGATTACCAGAGAAATTCCTCCCGAAAGTAGTCTCCTCTTATCATGCCAGTAGAAATCATCATGCCAGAAGAAATTAAGTGGCATAATTTGGATTTGGTGAGGTGCTTGTCAGTGTATTTACTGAGGACGGAGGCATTCAAGAGATGTGATAGCCTCCTTTTGCTATTTAAAGTATCTTCTATGGTGCATCAAGCTTCTAAACGTGTGATTGCAAGCTGGATAAAAGCATGTATCAAAAAGGCGTATTCACTCAAAGCTATGCAGGCTTCCCACGTTAAGACTCACTCCACTAGAGCGGTGTCTGCTTCTTGGGCGTTCGAAGCTCAAGCTACACCGAAAGAAATTTATAATGCAGCAGCGTAGTCTTCAATGTCTACTTTTGTTTGTTGTTATAAGCTGGATGTTTTTTCAGCAAACAAAGCTGGTTTTGGACAAAAGTCCTTTCCTACGTTCAGTTTAATAAATGATTGTTCCCACCCAAAGTCTGTTTACTGCTAGATAATTCCCATTAGTGACTACTGCCATGCGGAAGGACAGGAAATTGGAAAATTCTATCATATTTACCGTAATTTTCCTTTCCTGGACTGAGGCATGGCAGTAGGCACGACCCCGCTCAGTGGCTGAGCTCGGACAGGGTAAGAGATGGGGTAAGGGGGTTGGGAAAAAGATTTTATTGGTTTCCTGACCTTCCGCTGCGCAAGGTTGTTAACTAGGGACTACTGCCATGCTTCAGTCCAGAAAAGGAAAATTACGGTAAGTATGATAGAATTTTCCAATATCTGTGTATTTGTTAAAGGACCAGTAAAGTCAAAAATAATTTTAAAAAAAATAATTTGTATAGAATGAAAAAAAAAACACCAAGCCATATGTAACTTCAAAATCGCAAAGTCTTTATTAAAAAATAACTTACCTTAACTCCGCTTGCGCTCCTCTTCAAAAAAAAAAGGACAGGACGTTGATTCATCATGCGGCGCTCGATTTCTCCTCTCTAGCTATCTACTAAAGAAGGCAGGGAGGAGAAATTGAGTGCCGCATGATGGATTTTCTGAAGAGGAGCGTAAGTGGCGAATCGGTAAGTTGTTTTTTAATAAAAACTTTGCAGGGAGGAGAAATCGAGTGCCGCATGATGGATTTTCTGAAGAGGAGCGTAAGTGGCGAATCGGTAAGTTGTTTTTTAATAAAAACTTTGCGATTTTAAAGTTACATATGTCTTGATGTGTTTTTTTCATTCTATACAAACAAATTATTTTTTTTTTTAAATTGACATTACTGGTCCTTTAATGAAAGGGAAAGTGTAGACAAACACACGTTTTGTTTATCCTACTAAACTTGGGCAATGGCAGTATTCACAAATTTTTTCAGTCTCCATTCTTCTTAATTTGCACAATGTAAATTCAAGACAGAGGAAGGCAATGTACAAAGTGTAAACACAAAGTGTCCCCTTACATCTTTAACTGTGTTAAAAACAAAAAAACGAAGCTAAACTTTTTAATATTAGTAAAGCTATTGAAGCACTATTGAGAACTCCGTGCTTAAAGGAGAACTAACCCCCCCAATAATAAAAACCACTTCCCACTACCCTACATAGTCCCTCCTCCCTGCTCCCCCCCCCTCCGCATAGATAATTACCCCTGAAAGCGCCTCTAATTCATTACTCACTTATAGGTGCAGAGTAAGCGCAGCTGAGCTCATGGGCACTACCTTCCAGCTCTTCAGTATTCTTCGGGTCCTCTTCCTGCCCTTTGGCAATTTCCCGTTCTTTTGGCGCAAGCTGCCCCCCCTGCACCCACTCCAACGCTAAAAGTTGAAAGAGCGGAGCTGGAGGTGGGGGGCGGCATCAGGCTGTAGCCCCTGAAATGCAGCTGCTGCTAAGTGCATTTGCAATCATGTAAGTTTACTGTAATCAGGGGCGTTTCTGTCATGAGGCACCTTGCCTCAGACGGCAGCTCCCCAGAGGTTACCAGGGGCGGCAAAAAGCCGCTCCAGGTAACTTACAGAGCCAAATTTCCTGTTATTAAACCAAAAATTTGGCTTTTTTATCGCAGAGAGTGCAATTTCGCTCTCTGTGCTAGTGATCCGGAACCCCCATCGGCAATCTTAAACTAAGCGAGAAGGGGGGGGGGGCATTTTGACTGCCACCTCAGGCGGTGTTACAGGCTGACTGTAGTTAGTTGTTAAAGGTGTCAGAAAGTAATACTTGCATTTCTGCATTATTGCACCTAGGCCTAGTTCTGTCTATTCTGACAAATGCCAGGGGGTTTGGAAAATGCTATAGACAGTCACTATTTATTGAACTGGTCAGGGTTTTTTTGGTCCTCTGTGTAGTTGAAATGCCTGGGCACATTTTGAATCCCAGTCCATGCCTGCAGGCACCCCTTGGTCCTTGCTGCCCCTCTTACACATTGCCCTTTTGACACCTTGGAGGTCCAGGGTTTCCAGAGTTTCCTGAATGAATAGACAAAGCAAACTTGCAACTATATAAACATTGAGATTACAATGAAGTTTAATTGAGAAGAAAGTTTTCATTTTTACTTTACAGTGAAAAAAGAAAACATTCAATTATCCCCCTAAGGGTGGCGCACGGGGAGATTAGTCGCCCAGCTACTCTCTGCAGGCGACTGCCTTCCCAACAGCTAGAATAGGAATCGATATCGGGATATACGAATCGCTTTGGATTTCCGAAGTCGCCCTAAATTGCCTCAAGAGGAAACTTCAGGCGAACTCAGAAATCCAAAGCGATTCATATGCCATCCTGCTGGTGATTCATATTCATACCAGCGCGAAGGCATTTGGGGAGATTAGTGGCCCACAGTAGAGAAGATGTGTCGCTGGGTGACTAATCTTCCTGTGTGCCACCACCCTTAATCCAACTGGACATATCTTGAGAGGGGGTTTGCCATTTTCTGGATCAGTTATTAAGGGTAACGACACATGCAGAGATTAGTTGCCAAGCCATAAATCTTCACTACTGCAGGTGACTAATCTCCCCGAAATGCCTTTCCACTGGAAAGAATGTGAATCACTTGTGGGATGGCATATGAGTCGCTTTGTTTTCCAAAAACACCCAAAGTTTCCTTGTGAGTCAACTTCAGGCAATTTCAGAAAACGGAGTGGCGCAAATGCCATCCCACCCATGATTCAGAATCTCGCCAGTGGGAAGGCATTTCGGGGAGATTAGTCGCCTGCAGTAATGAAGATTTATTGCTTGGCTACTAATCTCCCCATGTGCCACCACTCTAAGGGCAAATTTACTAAAGCGAAGAGGCTAATGCTAGCGCAAATTCGCTAGCGAAGTGGACATACTCTAGCGCTACTTCGCACCCTTACACCCGACGAAGTTGCGCTATGGCAAAGGGACGTAACTAAGTTAATTCATTAACTTGTGCAATTTGCTGAATGTTACCTCTTGCGCCAGACTTGCCTTCGCCACCTCAGACCAGGCGAAGTGCAATAGAGTAGATAGGGCTTGCTTCAAAAAAACGCTGCCATCTTTTAATTTTTTAAGGGTGATAGACTGAAAAAGATCGGAATTTTTTTCACTGTGCTTATACTGTATGTAGGAAAAATTCCTCTGATCGTAACTGTGTTCTCCTATACAGTATCTGCACCCTGAGTCACTTCGGCCTACGGACACACGGAGCAGGCATTAACACAAAAATGCTTAATTACGCGTTTCTGGGTGCAGACACAGGAGAGGGCAGATACCCACGTATTGGCTAATTCTCATCTGATTTATATTGCAGACTGAGGATTTAGCAGTAGGACAATGGCACACAAAGAGATTTGTCAACTATGAGACTGTGGGCAACATATCTCTAAAAATACACATCCCTTCACTAACATTTGCACAATTGCACATAAAAACCTTTTATACACAGTGTTAGGGCTTAATCGCTGAAAAATTCAGAAGCATGCATTTCGGAAACAAAAGTTGCAAAGCAATGCAAAGTACTGGAGTGCCCTGTACTTACAGATTAATTATGGATTCAAGTCTGTTATATTGGTAAATTCTTTCTGCCCAGAGATTTTTGGCTAAACTGATTGTTATGCTCTGCTACTAATCTACTCCTCATTATCTCTTCACATACACACACATTCGAGACTTTGCTACAGCTGCAACCTTTTTCTGGATTTCTCTTTCATGTCCCATCTACCTTTCTCCCAACCCCCTACCCCTATCAACAGCCTTAAAATGCATTTTATTAGAGAAGCTTACCCTCATGTAGCCTAGCATTCCCATAAATCCAATGTGTCGGTACAGATACCATGATGCGCAGAAGTACTGCTGCAAAAAGTGCCATTATTTACCAACACAACATGTTTCGAGCTTCACAGCTCTTTATCAAGTGTTGGTTAATAAAGGCACTTTTTGCAGCAGTATTTCTGAGCCTCATAGTATCTGTACCCACACATTGGATTTATTGATTGAATGCTCTGGATGGAAGCAAGGGTGTAATTTACCAAAATTGAGCATCAAGGGTAATTAGACCAGTAGACTATTGACTGTAGACTAGCATTCCTTCAGTATACATTATATGCCACTGCCACCTGCTAAGTGCAATGCTTAAAGGGGACCTGTCACCCTAAGAAATAATTCCAAATTCTGTATTATCATGTTAGCTGAGCAAAATAAACTTTACTTACACTATATGTTTTGTTTACGTTTTGTTTCATTCAGTCTAAGAATTACACTATCACAGCAAGCAGGCAGGAGCCATTTTGTGGACACTGTTATTAAAAATCTTGTGTATGCACATAATTATAGAGCCTGAGGTGGGAAAGTGCAGTGATATGTAGAAAGTGTTAAATTGAAAGTGAAAGTAATTGCCTGCCTCACCTCTATGCCTCAGGCATAGAGGAGGGGCATATAATATTTGATTGACAGCTCAAGTATTTAAATACCTTTCTAACAGGTATGGATGTTTTAATGAAAAAAAATTTGTGTTTCATGTTTAATTTGCAAAGGACTTTCATTATTCAGCTTTTTATGTGTAGGTCGGTCCACTTTAATGCAATAAGCTGGCCAAGGAAAATGATTGTAATATTTGGACAAACAATTACAGTTTTGTTTAAAGGAGTGGGCATGTATTTAGTAGCTATTAACACATAACAGCTTGATAAGTCTTTAAAATATGGACATTGGTATGTACGGAAAATTTATTTTTCTGCATATATGAATGTGGTCAATTCCTCAATGTAACCATACTTTATAATTCCAAGAAAGGCACAGAAGGAAAATCAGGTCATTTGTGCAACTGTAACGATTGAATTGTTATCTGTAAGGTCCATAGATTTAGAAATTCTGAAGAAGGGGTATTCTTTGGCTTACATACTTAATATGTGTATTTATTTTTGGTACACTACAAAAAGTAATAGAAAAGACTATTAGTCTAGTCTTTGGGTTTCATTTATGTCCAAGGTGCAGCTCTGATCAAAATTATGAAAGCTTACCATGAGAATTGGTAACTAGTATCATGCAGTTGGGTCCACAGCAAACCTGATGGATCCAACTTGCTAATGAGTTACTCTTATAGAACTGATTGAGAACAATATTTCTTACCTCTGTTGACATTTTATCTATGTAAGTCAACAGCAAAAGCCCTATACGCTACAGAGATCAGAGTTAAAGGATTTATGACTACCTATAAAGAATGTTTCAGATGAGGCAAGCAATATGGGAAATTCTAAACCCTCCTAATAAAAATTCTACACAAGACAATAGGATACACATGCTGGTCCTCTTGCCCTGTGGAACAACTTCCAATTGCAGTACAACAGATGGTATTCGGGGAGAAACTGGCAAGTTAATTCAACGGTAGCCCAAATTACTCCCCCAAATAATGCAAAGTGAGTTCTATCATCCACCTGAAAATATTTCAGCACACTTGCTTGTGGGGGTGCAGGTAGTTGTCTGCCTAGCCACCTGTACAATGCAAGTAGCTCATCAGGTTTACTAATTGTTCTAAATATACTATCAAAAACAGAATTATTAAATGAGTGATCCAGAAATTTGTGACTGGATCTCACATAAATTACGCTGTAATGTTGTATTGTGTTTCAGTAAAAAAACATATAGAATAATAAACATACAATTTAGTCAATCTTTATATTCATATTTGTGCACACAAAGGGTCAAAGAATCACATCAGAAAATGAAGAGAAATGTAAAGATCTTAAGTTAACCACTAATGTGGTACAACTACCTAATATTCAGACAGCAGGGAAATTAGGCAAAAATTATATAGTGAGCTTATGGTGATTTCTTTATAAAGGCCATTGTCTTAAATTCACTTGTTAAACCTTGGCCACTGGGGATTTGCCACCCTGTAAAAGGTGTGTCTTCACCTGCACAGGTAACCCTTGCTACCACACATGTCCCCCAGTCCTCCATTAGGGGGCAACACATGCTTGCATAAATATACAAAAACTCTCCCTAAATACATACATTATGTTATCTAAACCTTGCACTTCTTTAGAACAACATCTAAATAACATGATTGCTTGGTAAGTGATCTGCAGCATTAATCAATCTTGTAACATACCCTGGTGGTCTAGTGGGCCTGTACAGACCCCGGCCTGCTTGACCTTGCTTGAGCTTTGCCTGTACCGACCACTGCCTGTCTGATCCTGCTTGAATTCCGCCTGTACCGACTCCAGCCTGCCTGACCACGCTTTTTGTCTACTCCTTGAACTGTTGCCTTCCGGCCAAAACCTTGGAAACGAACGTGCCCCTTTGCTAGTTCAGAATATTTGATTTGCTCCTCTAAAGTTAAGACCTGGCGGCATCTGAGTAGCTGAGGGCTCCTCCCAAGGCCAAAGGCAGCTGCTACAGGCAGAAGATTGAGCAACAACCAGGAAGCTTAGCACTTGTTATGAATTTAGGGAGCCATAAGTGACATAAGTACAGCGAGCCTAAAATGGACGCTCCACTGACCCCTGAGGTGCTCCTCTCTACCCTCCTACAGGGCTTAGAGGAACAAGAGAGGAAACAAGACTTCATGGTTCAAGGTCTGAATACTCTATCGGCCAGGTTAGATGCAGTTCAGCAACTATCTATCCCTGCGGTACAACCACCTGCTGCAGTTCCTGTGGGGTATTCCCCTTCATCTACCCTGGGTAATAAAGGTAGTTCTCATGAACCTAAAATCTCCTTCCCTGATCAGTGGGGATAGGAGTACGTTTTTATTTTTCAAGAGGCATGCAAATTGTACCTCAGTTTTTTCCCTCACTCCTTTTCTACTGGTGAGGAGAAAGTAAGGTTCATTATGACCTTACTACAAGGTGACCCACACATTTTGGCACTAAGGTTACCCCCTTCTGATCTTGCCAGTTTTTCCCTAGAGGTATTTTTTAGTACCATGGCCACTTTATACAATGAACCAGGTCGTGCTACCTGTGCTGATACAGTGATTGGTAAACTCCGCAAGGGGAAAAGAGTAATTGAGGTGTATTGTACGGAATTCTCCTGCTGGTAGGTTGAGACTGGATGGAACAATGCTGCTCTTTGTAGCCAATTCCGGATGGGGCTTTCTGACTCTGTCAAACAGTCTGGTTATCTATCTTCCTCCATCCACTCTGGATGACCTCATGAGGTTAGCCATCCAAATTGATAGGAGGCAAAGGGAAAGGCAGGCTGAAAGGGGTACATATGTTCCTGCTGTATGTAGTAACGACAAATCACCAACTCCCTCGTTACCTCTTGCTCAGGGGAACCGATGCAATTGGGGGTCACTCATCTGTCCCCTGAGGAAAAGGCTCTAAGGGGCAATCCCAGGGTCTGTGTATGTACTATGGGGATAAAGGTAATTTCCTTAATCATTGTCCTAAGAGGCCAGGAAATTTCAAAGCCTAAATGGAGAAGGGGAGCTACATTTGGGTCGAAAAGTTTCCTCTCCCCAATTTACCTCTAGGATCTTGGTTCCTGTCATTTTGTCCTTGTCTGGGGGTTCAATTAAAAGATCTGCCTTTGTGGATTCTGGGGCAGCAGAGAATTTCTTGGATGCTCTCATTTTGGGATTACCCTGGTTATAGGTACACAACCCCCACATAGATTGGGTAACTGGGGAAATTATTCAGTGGGGATCTAAGTGTACAGATTCTTGTTTAATTTCTCCTCAAATGGTGGCAGTTACCTCTTTAGATGATTTCCCTTCATCCTATGCTGATTTTGCAGATGTGTTTTCTAAAAATGCTGCTGAAACACTATCCCCACATAGGCAGTATGACTGTCTTGTTGATCTGATTCCAGGGTCTACGCCTCTTAGAGGGAGAACATATCCTCTTTCCTTGCCTGAGGCTCAGGCTATAAAAGATTATATTAAAGAAAATCTTGAAAGACATTTTATTAGACCCTCCAGTTCCCCTGCAGGTGCTAGGTTATTTTTGTGGGCAAAAAGGATGGGGGCCTTCACCCATGTATCGATTATCATGGCCTTAACAAAATCACGATCAAAAACCGCTATCCCCTTCTGCTAATCTCTGAATTGTTTGATCAGGTAAAAATGCTACCATTTATACTAAACTTGATCTTAGAGGTGCAAATAATCTCATTCGCATTAAGGAAGGGGATGAGTGGGAAACGGCCTTTAACACCAGAGATGGTCACTACGAGTATTTGGTCATGCCATTTGGCCTATGCAATGCTCCTGCAGTGTTTCAAGAATTTGTCAGTGACATTTTCTAGGATTTACTTGGGCTATTTGTAGCGGTGTATCTTGGGTGACCACCAACAACAGGTGCGTGAGGTTCTACTCAGGTTATGAAAAAACTATTTGTTTGCTAAATTAGAGAAATGCACCTTTGAGGTTTCTTCTGTACAATTTTTCGAGTTCAACATATCTGGTAAGGGGTTGGAGATGGATCCCGGGAAGGTTAAGGCTGTATTGGATGGGGCTCAACCCCTCTAATTACGTGCAACCCAAGGTTTTTTAGGTTTTGTGAACTACTACAGACAGTTCATAAAAAATTTGAATTCTTAAAAAAGGAATTTGTGTCTGCCCCTATTATTCATCATACTGAGGCAACCCTACCTTTTATTGTAGAGGTAGATGCATCTGAAGTTGGGGCAGGGGCAAATCTTTCCCAAAGGCATCCAATAACTAACAAGGTACATCCTTGCACTTTTTTTTCTAGGAAATTATAGTCTTCTGAGGCCAATTATGATATTGGTAATAGAGAATCGTTGGCTATTAAATGGGCCTTTGAGGAATGGAGACACTTGTTGGAGGGGGCTAAACATACTATCACGGTTTATACTGATATCCAAGTATTACCAAAACTACTGCTTTATTGTCTTTAAACGTTTGGTGGCCTTCATTTAAACAAGACATACAAAAATGTGTAAATTCTTGTCCTGTTTGTCAAAGGTCAAAATCTTCTAGAAATTTATCACAAGGTTGTTAAGGTCATTGCCTATTCCTAATAGACACTGGTCCCATCTGTCACGGTCGGCACCCAACACCAGAACAAACACCAGGCACCCTGGTCTCGGCTCGTGCTTCACCAGTAGTGTGACCGCCTTTGGGCCTCGGGAGGAGCCCTCGGCTTACTTGGATGCCACCTGGACTTAAACGAGAGGTGCAAGATGAGGGTTCTGGATAGGCAGAGGGGCACGACTGCAAAGCAAAGTCTTTGGACAGAAGATCGTAGTACAAGGCGTTAAGCAAAAGAGTAGTCAAATCAGGCCGGTCGAGACAGGCAGGCAATAAACGTTATCAGGCAGGCAAGGGTCAAACCAGGAAGTAAATCAGAAGGGATTCAGCAGAAGAGGTAGTTGATATACAGCCGAGGGTCAGGATCCAGAGGTCAGAATAGTCAAAAGCCAGGCAAGGGTCACAAACAGGAATCAAACAAGTTCAGGATACAAAATAGCAAAAGCTCGAAAGCACCAGGTATAAACCTATCACGGGCAAAGTCCCACAGCCCTAATGGGCTTTAAATAGCGTTTTGAATTACGCGCCATAGCGCGCTGACGTCACTACGTCAGCGCGCCTGCGCCTTTAAATTACACAAGAGCGCGCCTTAAGACGCCGGCGCCTGCGGCCTAAAAGAAGCTCCTCGTTGCGGCGGGCGTCCCCGCCGAGGGGGCGGCAGGCGTCCCTGCCGTCCCCCCACTAGACCACCAGGTGCGTTCCTTACACCATCTATCAATGGATTTCATAGTGGACCTTCTACCCTTTCGGGAAAAACGTTGATTTGGGTGGTGGCAAAATGAGTCATTTTATTCCTCTCCACACCTTCCTTCTGCTAAAACTTTGGCTGAATTGTTTATTTCTAACATCTTCAAATTGCATGGTTTTCCAGTCAATATTGACAGGGGAGTCTTTTGCTCTTTGGTTGGGATCAATTTATCGTTTTCCACTGTGTACCATTCTCAAACCAATGGTTAGAGGTAAAGAGTTAACCAGTCCCTTGAGCAATTCTTAAGATGCTATGTTTCTGATAATCAATCCTCATGGGCTGAGTTGTTGCCTTGTGCAGAATTTGCTTATAATAATGCCTCTCATGCATCTACTGGGCAATCTCAGTTTTTTTATTGTTAATGGTTTGCATTCTTAAGCATTTTTATACTGTGGTTGATTATCATTTGTACCTTCTGTTAACTCTTCTTTAACACATTTTTCTAAGATTTGGTCTGGGGTACATGTTTCCCTTTCAGCAGCTACTGTTGCTCAAAAAAGAGCAGCCGATACGTCTCGTAGGGAGGTACCCAAATATCAGGTGGCAGACTTGGTCTGGTTATCCGCAAATAATATTAAACTTAAGGTTCTTGCTCTCAAATTGGACCCAGGTTTATTGGTCCATACCCTATCTTGGAGATTATTAATCCTTCCTCTGTCCGTCTCAAGTTGCCTAATTCTAAAATTTTGTTTCATGTTTCTCTTTTAAAACTAGCCATATGGGTCCGACAGCAAGCTTTTTCTCCTCCAGTGTTGGTAGAAGGTCCAGGGACTCCTTGACTCTTGCATTGTACAGGGTAATTTACAATATTTAATAGAATGGAAGGGATACGGTCTAGGGGAAAACTATTGGGTTCCTGTGACTGATGTCAGGGCTGATCGTCTGCGGAGACAATTTAATCTCAGGTTTCCGAACAAGCCTGGGAGTCATGTAGCCCCTCCTCAAGGGGGGGTAATGTAACATACCCTGGTGGTCTAGCAGGCCGCGGGGACGCCCACGCCCTCAGCATGGTTCCTCTGCCTCTGATCCCAGAGCCTCCTAGGGTGTGCACGGTGTGCACTTCCGGGTTTTACGCACCATGCGCGTGACGTCATTGCATTCGTGGCGCAAAATTCAAAGGAATTTAAGGGGGCCTTGGGCTTGTGTGCATTTCCTGTTGTTAGGTCTAACTAGTTAGTATCTTGTGCATATTCCAGTTTTGATCCTGCCTGCCTGACTTTTCTCAACTCTGCCAATTCTGACACTTGCCTGCCTGACTATTCTGAGCTCTGCCAATCCTGACCCTTGCATGCCTGACTATTCTGAACATTGCCAATATTGATCCTTGCCTGCCTGACTACTCTTTTAATGCTGCCTGTACCAACCATGGCCTGTCTGACCTTGCTTAAACTCCACCTGTACCGACCACTGCCTGTCTAACCCTGATTGAACTCTGCCTGTACCGACCCTGGCCTGCCTGATTACGCTTTTTGTCTACTCCTTGAACTGTTGCCTTCTGTCCAAAACCTTGGAAATGAACATGCCCCTTTGTTCATGCAGAACAATTGCTTTGCTTCTCTAAAGTTAAGACCTGACAGCATCTGAGTAGCTGAGGGCTCCTCCCGAGGCCAAAGGCGGCTGCTACAGGCAGAATATTGAGCCATGACCAGGGAGCCTACCACATTTTCTGAATTTAGGGAGCCATAAAAGACACATTCTGCATTCATTAATATGCAAGCATGCATATAGGATTGTTATAACGCTGCAAGATAATAAAAAAAGCAAGATAGAAAGATAAAAAGAAAGATGATCAAAGGAGTAAGCTAACAAAGCAAAAAGGAAACAAAGAAAGAAGAAAAAACAAACAGCCAGTTACGCTGGAAAAGTTTAATAAATCATCAGTTTAATTTTGATGTTTTTATTGGTGGTGTGGGAAGAGAAAGTGTCACCTATTATAACGTATTTACAAGTAATGCACCTTCTAGCCCCACATTTAAAAGAACCCTTATGTTCCAATCAGGTAAGTTTCTTATTGCAACTAATTCTACTGGGTGAGGGTACATTCCTAAGGGTTCTGGATCTTCTAGAGACAAAATGGCAACCTTTCTGCATAATCTCTCCGTATTAAGTATGGTAAAAATGTTCTTAATTATGTTAACCATGTCCTTATATTGAGAGCTAAAGGTACACATGTAGTAGAATCAGGAGTATTCATTTGACTGTGTGTGATTATTCATATATTATCTTTTTCACAGGATCTATATTTTAGGAATAATGTATCTCGGGAGTATATAATACTCTTTTGAACCAGGTACCTACAGTCAGGTGAAGGGCATTGGAATGAGACTTTAAATTTACCATCTAGAGCCTCAAGGGCCCTGTGAAAGACTATAAAATACATGTTTCTCATCAAAGTGGATCGTTTATATAACACTTTTCTCGCATGGGACTTAAAGCAATTTTACAGCAAGCAAGGCAGCCATTACAAGTACACTAAGTATGCTGGGACACAGGTAGATTAAGTGACTTGTCCAGAGTCACAAGGAGGTGCCACACAGAATTGAACCAGAGTCTCCAGTATGAGATTGTTATCACAGGTCAGGGTCGGACTGGAGCCCTGGGGGCCCACAAAGGCTTCGACACCCTCCTGACTAGCAAACTTCCGAATGAATTCGCAACCGCCGGCACCCCACATACATGAACGAAACCTGGCACCCTGCGTGTATGTGTGAAAACCCAGCACCCCGTGCACATTAGCAAACGCTGGCCGCACATTGCGCCACTTAAACTGTTTCTTAAGGGGGAACAGGGGAGCAGGTCTGGGCCACCGTGGGGGCCATGAAGATGGGACCCACTGGCCAAGCCTGCCATAGGCTGATCATTTAACTTCTAGGCCAACTACTTCTCATCAAAATCAAGTTAGCCCCAAAACATACTATTGTTTTGTATACTAAGGGGATTATTCAATAAAATGCACTAAATTTGCCCAGGAGCAGTAATCCATAGCAACCAATCAGCAGGAAGCATTTACTGGTCACCTGTTAAAAAGTAAACATCTTTTGGTTGCTATGGGTTACTGCTCCTAGGCAAACTTTTATTACATTTGGGGGTTAGTCACACTTAAACAGAACATTCTGAGCACTTGGAAATATGGCCCTTTTTAAACTATCACTTCCACTCTTCACTGTTTTGTCTTCTGCAATAAATATCTTTCGGTATTGGCGATCAAACATACAAAGATTATTTTTCAATGGTGCCAGTGTGAATCAGCGGTGGGAAAACCTTTGTATCCCATAAGCAAGAAATCCTCTGCCCTCACCTATTATCAATATATTAAGGACATTAAGACATTTTGTGCATAAAAGCTACTAAAAAAATACTCTCCCCATTAAAGGAGATGTAAAGGCAAAAATATAAAATACCATTTTTACTTTCTTTAATGAAAAAGAAATCTATCACCAATATACTTTAATTAAAAAATGTGTACTTTTTTTTTAATAAACCTGACTGTATGCAGTGAAATTCCCCCTTCGTTTTACTTGCTCTGACTGCTGTGCATAGGACAGTCCTAGCTGATCTTAAGGAAAACGATCATACTTTCAAATGGCAGAGGGGAGCTGCCACCTTACATCTCAGAACTCAAGCAGCTTTGTTTGTTTCCCTGTAGAGCAGTGTAGACATTTGTATCCACAGACCCAGTGCAGTCTGCATATTCTTGCTGTGTCAGCTTCTATGGCAGATATTATTTGACTTGTGCTTAGGGATGCACCGAATCCACTTTTTTGGATTCGGCCGAACCCCCGAATCCTTCACGAAGGATTCGGCCGAATACCGAACCGAATCCGAACCCTAATTTGCATATGCAATTAGGGGTGGGAAGGGGGAAAACATTTTTTACTTCCTTGTTTTCTGACAAAAGGTCACGCAATTTCCCTCCCCGCCCCTAATTTGCATATGCAAATTAGGATTCGGTTCGGCCGGACAGAAGGATTCGGCCGAATCCGAATCCTGCTGAAAAAGGCCGAATCCCGGCCGAATCCCGAACCGAATCCTGGATTCGGTGCATCCCTACTTGTGTTGTTTTGATAATTTATGACGATCCCTAAGCTTACCCTCCCAACAAAAGCCCAGACCACAATGAGCATGTGCATGGTCTTGGTCTTGCAAAGATGGTTTAACAAAGTTAAACAAATTGCCGAAGTGAAGGAAGAAGACCCAAAGACCCAAAAGTGCCAGAAGATGGCGTCCGTGAACTCCGATGCCCTGAATCTGGGGTAAGTAAAGAGTTAGGGGTAGCAGCTAGACTAGGGGGAGCAGGGAGGAGGGTCTATGTAGGGTAGGGGGGTAGGGTTTTTTTCATTAAGGGTTTAGTTCTCCTTTAAGAACTCTATTACTTCATTATACTTTTTTCATATGGACTTTTTATCTGCAACTTGCTTTGCATCATGGTTAAATCTCCCAAATGGTCACCCTTTTTATTGGACTCCAATGGGATCACCTGTCTGTTGCTCATAGCTGACTGCAGCCATGTTGTAGCTTTAATAATTCCCAGCTGCAGTCAGCTTGCTCCTGTATCTGCATCAGCCTGTTTGCAGACACATGTAGTGGATTTCAGCATGGAAACATTTAAGTGTGCATATGCATGCCAAAATTTACTCAATATCACTGCAAACATGCCAGTATAGTACCTTTTAGCACAGTGCTGAATTTAAACCTCCTGTGCCCCTAGGCTACTCACACCCCTGCCCCCCCTCTCGCTTTTCACACAAGGATGTATTTAATCTCAGTCCTTACTGTGTTTCTGTTATGTGGCCTATTGTCAAATTTGCTATCCCCACATTGCAAACATGGGCCCCAGCCCTCAGGGTCTCAGATCTTTCTAGAATTTCTATAGATCATTTTTCTAAAAGAATAACTCTGTGGTGTTGACACTAACTGATGAATTAGTGACTCGCTCCATGCAAGAAGTGTATGTAGGATTACATACTGTACCCCATACCTCTACATAAATCATAACTATATGCTATTAAATGTTGTTTAGTTCATTAACCTCCTACTGCATCTTTAAACCCCCCAAATGAAATTGATGATTCATCTATAAGCCAAGAGAAGCAATAGGATATTTGCTCTGATAGTCAGTGTATGTAATTCTCGTGTCGTCTTGCTGCTACTTATTTTTTATGTTGGAGCCAGTTTAGGCACTTCCCAATTGTTTCCACAGGGAAGAATTCATAGAATGAAATTGGACATACTGTATGCCATTATTTTTGGGATCAACAGCAACATGGTGACATCTACTAGATGATTTGTGCTCTACAGAGGCAAGATCAATTTGTGAAAACTCATTTGGGTTCTTAAACATATGTCTCTGTTCTAGTCATTCTAGGTTCCGGGTCTATAGGAAACTCTTATCAATATTTACTTGCTTCCAATTAATCTATTCCTAGTATACAACTAGTCAGAAAATGCAGGTTTCAAATACGACGGTTGTAAACCATATGCTGGGTAATGTGGTGAAACTAAAAATAGTTCACACCCTTGCAGGCACCTGATAATTAAATGCAAGGCATGCGGTGCAATAATTTACAGACAGTGGTGGCCTTCCAACTGTTATCAAATAGAGAACAATACCAGTAATCACTACAAAGAGATGTTGAAAGTGCCAAAAATCACACAGCCAGAGCTATATGGTAGCATTTTACAAAGGGCTGTTAGTTCAGCAAGCCCTCTGACCATACCACACTTTTGCAATGCTTTATACATATAATTAAGTTTGCATACAAACACTGCTTAAAGGTGGTAGTAGATATTTTAGTAGCATAAGCTTAAATAGTTAGAATAATTTAAAGGGTGATCAAATTCCAAATCATTTTTTTCAGTTCCGTTGTTTTTAGATAGTTCAACAGAAATAAAGACCATTTCCAGTTGTTTTGCCCATATTCTTGTCTATTTCTCTAAACTTGAAGTTTAAAGTTTTAATTTTCCTGTCTCTGGTGTTTCAATCTGGCAGCTCAATAATCCAAGTGAACTGTAAACATTTTCTACATTAGTTGATACATTTCTCAGGAATATTAGCAACTATTGTAACTATTGTTAACTTAAATATAAGCTACGTTTAATGAAACTCGGGTATTCAACTCAGCAGGGACAAAGATAAGATATGTATCAAGTAAGTGTATCAATTTCGAACAGTTACAGAGTCGCTGACCCCCTCTCCCCAGAGCTACTCACTTAAATTTCAATATTAGAAAAACTGTCACAAATAAGAAGTATCTGAAAAAAAATCTTTATTTCTGGTGAAAAACAACTAAACTGAAAAAAAGTGTTGGAAGTTAAACAGCCTATTTAATGTTAAAATAAGGTTAGTTGATTCCAGGGGCTTCCAGGGGTCCTTTCTAATGCCACCCCCCCCCCTTGCACCTGGTGCATACCATTTTGACCACTGGAGCTGGTGTAGGGGGGCCGAATTGCTAATGCAAAGAGTGCAATTTTAAAAATCTGAATTTCATCTCTTAAATTTACCATGAGCGGATTTTTTGCTGTCCTGGTAACAAGTGGCTGCTGCCGCCTGAAGCAAGTTGAAGCAGCAGATAGCAGCAGCACCCCTGTTGATCTACAGCATTAATGTACACAAATTATAGCTGTTCGTTATTCTGTTAAAGCTTATGGAAAATATTTGACCAACTGACAAACCTGTTGAACTTAGTACTGTACCAAATTAATAGTCCGGTATACTGCCAAACATATATTATAGGAATATATCCCCTTTAAATGGTCATTTAAAATCATATCTATGTGTGTGTATATATATATATATATATATATATATATTACAGAGGAAGAGTACACTGAATTAAAATATATGAAACATTTCAAAATAGCATACTGTATATGCACATTTTCTGAATGGGAGAACTCCATAGCAACCAATAAAATGTTTTTTTCATTTTAACAGTGCCAGACTAATTAAAGTTAACTGCTTCCTATAAAGATGGTTATTAAAAAAGGCTCTGTTTTGAACAGTTGTATAGGAATGCTAAGTTAGAATTCCAAACATATTTAATGACTGTTTGGACAGTAGAGGTCACTGTTTTACTGTTGTCTATGGACAATTGTAGCTGAAGGCTCTGCAAAATGGTATGCTCGCAGGCTGTTTGGACTGGGAGGAAAAATCTTCGCCAATATTACTTTCATTGATCATACTGATCAAAACAAATCAAGAAGCGGAGGTTGCAAAGTGTTAAATGAGACTGAAAGCGGTGTCTTATGATTTCTGCAGATTCATAAGAAAAGTGCTTTCTCTTTTAAACTCTCCATCAACTTCAGTTTGCATGTTTCATGCAGCTGTCCAGTTGTCACAGGACCCCAACTCCCAGCATCTACTAAAACAACAGTTAGCCAGATTAGGATGCAGGCTGGACATCCCTATAATAAATAAGCAAGCTTTAAAATGCTACCCACAACCCTCTGAAATACGACTTAAATTATAAATTATTTACTAAAACTGGAATGTGTTAAATCCAAAATGGGACATCACAAAATACAATTATCAATTTGTCCAAATGCTTTATAAAACAATATTCTATAGTAAACAAAATGAAGTAAAGAACTTTCAGAATCTAGATGCGACTAGCAGAAATGGTGTTAAATCTGAAAGAAACCCCCATCCTCCCTTGTTTGTCCCCTCCACTACTCACACATGGTTTTGTGACTCAAGTCTGGTATCACTACCCTGTGACAGACAGGGACAGGTGCAGATCTGTCTCCCATGGTGGGTTGAGGGGGAAGGGAAAAAGGGGTGGAACATTTCACTATGGTGAAAATGCCATTTACAAGGCTATTCCTTGAAATCTTGTCAGCTTTAAAATGCATTTACTAAAATGCTGACAAATGTAGTAGGTTTCATGTAACAGAAGTTGTTTAAAACGTTTAAGGAATATGCAGGTACTTTATCTTTAGAACATGAAGCTAATATGAAGAAAATAGAAGTTGTTGTTGAAACAGAGTATATATTTAGTAGGTGTTATTTATTTTTTAAAAAATAGTATGTATTGCCCAGAAATATATACTTTAATAGATATTCATTTAATGTGCCAGGGATGTCCATTTGGAGGCCTGTCGGCAGGACTTGCCATCCATGGAATTTTTGTAACCCATTTCCTTTTCAAGGGGGCAAATTTACTTACCTCCGAAAATTCACCAGCAACGGCTTCGCTCACAGTGCAACACTTCCCCAGGAGTAGATTCGGCAGGACAACACTAATTCACTAAAATCCGAAGATGTGTCCAGGGCACAGAACGCCGGCAAAGTTGCACTAGCGTTACTGCACCAAGTTACTGCGAAGTTGCGCTAGCGTTGCCTAATTTGCATACAGCGGGAAGTTAGAGTATTTTGGAAGTATATGTTGCAGCAAATATATTACACTACACAAACCCGGGAAACCTTAATAAAAGAAAATAGAGTTGTTATATTTCCCTACACATGAGCCCAGTGTATAGTTTATGTGCCATATGTTACGAACTGTACGGGAGAAGCTGCTTACCCCAAAAAGAATTTACACTCTTTTGTAATCTATCACCCTGAAAAAAGGAAAAAGACTACAGCATTTTTTTGGGACATAGAAATTTTTTACCTAAATTTTGAGGAAGTCCTATCTACTCTATTGCACTTCATCTGGTCTGAGGTGGCAAAGGCAAGTCTGGCGCAAGAGGTAACATTCAGTAAAATCCGCATCTCAGTGAATTTGCGTAGTTATGTCCTTCGCCAGAGCACAAATTCGCCAGGCATTAGGGAGCGAAGAGTCTGCTAGAGTCTATCTCCTTCGCTAGCAAAGTTACGCCAGCGACCGTTAGTAAATCAGTGAAGTACCGAAATGATGTCACGCTGGTGAATTTTCACCAGTGTTAGTCACTTTGCCCTTTAGTAAATTTGCCCCAAGGTCTTCATATAATTATTTGTACAGCATTATTGTAGTTATTTTTATTTATAGTGCATTGTTTAACCATTTGGGTTAAATTCACATTTAATATTTTCCCTCATAGGGGAGCCCAGAGCATTCGTTGGGGGTGGGCAGACTACAGCCCAGTTAGGAGAGACTTAGGACTTAGACTTCTTCCTTTGAAACTTCTGGAAGACCAACTTCAGTTACAGTAAGATTTTGGGGTGAACATTTATTTGCTGTCCTAGATATTCATGAAACTATGTAGGACCAATACAGTTGATAAATATCTGTAACATTGTTATGAGCTTATTGAAGCCCCAGTCAAATTTTGCAAATAGGCACTTGACCAGAAAAGGTCTGTAAACTGCTAATATAAGTTGAAATAACAAGGGTACAGTGTCATCCATAGCCTCCACATACCTATAGAAAATGATATTAAATAGGATGGTTGCTGCAAGGAAAGGTTGCATTTGCAAATTCTGGGCAATGCATGACATTTAAATATTTGACTATAAATAACCATAAGGGGTTGTTCACCTTCTAAACACTTTTTCCAATTCAGTTGTTTTTAGATTGTTCCCCAGAAATAAAGACTTTTTTCAATTACTTTCCATTATTTATTTTTTACTGTTTTTCCAAAATCAAAGTTTAAAGTTGAATGTTGATGTCTCTGGTGTTTGATTCTGGCAGCTCAGAAATGTAGGTACAGACTTTAAATTGTTTAAATTTTGCAACATTTAATTGATACATTTCTCAGCAACATCTCTGGAGTATTAGCAACTATTGTATCAGTTCTAAAGCTGCCTGTAATGAAACTCAGAGACTCTGCTCAGCAGAGACAAAGATAAGAAATGTATCAACTAAATGTATCCATTTAGAACAGTTTACAGGGTCGACGACCCCCCTCCCAAAGCTGCTTCAGAAGGTGAAAAATTACACTTTACACTTCATTAGAAAAACGGTCACACATAGAAAATAGAAAGTCATTGAAAAAAGTCATTATTTCTGGTGATCTGTCTGAAAACAACTAGTTGTTTGAAGGTGAACCACCCCTTTAATTGAAAGAACAGGTCAAGCATCAAATGCTTACTGCAAGTACAAAGAGTTTAGAAATATACCATAAAAATATACAGGTGCTGCAATGCAAATATTAAGCCTTGTTTATGATCACAAGAACAAAGATCAAACATGGATGTAAAATGAGCTTGAATTAAATGCTATTTTCAAAGGAACTTAGTCCCATACTTGCTCTTAACAACTTGCAGCAGCAGCAATGCTCTCACCCTTAGGGCAGTGGTCCCCAACCAGTGGCTTGTGAGCAACATGTTGCTCGCCAACCTCTTTGATGTTGCTCCCACTGACCTCACTGTAGGTGCTTAATTTTTAATTTCTGACTTAGAGGCTGCATAAAAAACAGGTGTACTGACAGGCGGAGACTCTTGTAGGCTGCCAGTCCACATAGGGGCTACCAAATGGCCAGTCACAACTTATTTGGCATCCCCAGAACATTTTTAATGCTTGTGTTGCTCTCCAACTTTTTTCTACATCTGAATCTTCTTACAGGTAAAAAAAAAAAGCTGGGGATCTCTGCCGTTGGGGAAATGGCACACAGGGCATATTGTTGCCACTGTTTCCTTCCCACAAGCTAAAAATTGCCAGTGGAGAAACATACACAGGACAAAGTTGCCCAAAGTTTGCTTCTATAGTAGCCGCACCACATGTTTCCCCACTGGAGATTTGTATTTCAGCTGGTGAGAAGGAAACATGAGTTGTTTTGTTGCCCACGATAGCAAAGATTGCGAAAACCTCTTGTGCGGAATGTGTCCAAAGTAGCAATTCACTTGCATAATGCAAATCCCATTATAAAGCTGTTAATAACACAGTGCTCGGTAAGTGACAGAGTTATAACAAATACCCTTGGAAACTACATCAATCACAACTTTTACATGTCCTCTGCATGTTCCAATGTTGCAAATTACTATTCACCCACAAATATGCTGGGATTTTTAAAAAAAAAAAAATAAAGTCTACATTGTCATCAAGTACAAATACTGTTTTATGGGCCAAACAGCAAAAACAGACATAAACATGTAATAAAATCATTCAAAATACAGTAAATCAATTAGTGGTCAAAAAAGCTGATCCACAAAAAAACAGTTCCAATGCAAAAACAATGTTAAAAACAAAAAAGTAAGAAAAGTTAAGAATAAAAATGTATGTGTGTGTGTTTATTTGTGAAAGTGTATAAAATAGAAAAAGGCCAGAAAAGGGGTAAACATTGATGTGTGCTGTTTGTAACTGTGTGTTTGTATGTGTGTGTGTCTTAGCTGCAGGACAACAGGACGGATCTAGCAACAGAGTCCATACAGCAGGAAGTGTGGGGGGCAGCGCTGGGGGCTGCAGGAAATGTCCAGAAAGCAGATAGATGCTTTTTGGGATCGATACTGTGGTGACTGGATTTCAGGATCGAATGCACAAGCCCTTAGGCTTAGTCCATACAGGATGTGAAGGAGTATAATGCATTTGAGCCGCATATAAATTCAAATAGGAGGACAGAGGGACGATATGCCAATGTGCAATTTATTGCTATCCACACGACATGTTTCGGGCGTCACAGGCCCTTTTTCACAGGCATTTGAGCCGCAGTTAGTGCTGCCTGTGTAGCAGATTTTTAGTTGCTGGCATACTGAACATTTGCCTGACAAGCACATAGGGGCACATTTACTTTGCTCGAGTGAAGGATTAGAAGGAAAAATACTTTGAATTTCGAAGTATTTTTTTGGCTACTTTGACCTTCGAATTGGCTACTTCGACCTTCAAATTGGCTACTTCGACCTTCGAATTGGCTACTTCGACCTTCGAATTGGCTACTTCGACTACGACTTTGAATCTAAAAATCATTCGACTATTCGACCATTCGATAGTCGAAGTACTGTCTCTTTAAAAAAAACTTCGACCACCTACTTCGCCACCTAAAACCTACCGAGCACCAATGTTAGGCTATGGGGAAGGTCCCCATAGGCTTTCCTATCAATTTGTGATCGAAGGAAAATCGTTCGATCGATGAATTAAAATCCTTTGAATAGAATTTAATCATTTGATCGATTTTTCCTTAGATCTTTTGATTGAGTGAATTGTGGTAAATCCTTCAACTTCGATATACGAAGTCGAAGGATTTAACTCCGATGGTCTAATATCGAGATGTTCCCCTAGTGTTGTTGTGCATGGAAGGCAAAGGGTTCATGAGGATACTATTCAATGACATTTCTGATGTCTTATACACAAGTTACTGCTATATTATTCCACAAAAAGAACATGAAGTCATGCTTTGAGATTGGAAAACAGAAAGTTTAACCTTAATTGATTGTCTACCTTCCAAACACTTTTTTTTCCAATAGTTTTCTAATAGTTAAGAAATTGATTATTTTTCCAATTGTTCTGTATTTCTTATTTCTGTAATGCTTGTCTATGTAAAAATTAATTTGCTTTGTTTTCCTCCCTTTCACAGTAGAATCTCAGCAGGCCATTTTGCTGACTCTGAACTATTATACTGCAATACAAATTGCTTCAATAGTTGATACATTTTGTCAACAGCATTAGAAAGAAACAAATGCATTAATCTGAAACAGTTCATTAAAACCAAGGAGCATACTAAGTAGCAGCTGAAGTGGCTGCTCTTTAAGGGAATCTAAAGACAAAAAAACTGTGTATCTATAGTACTTTTTAAGATATTAGATGTTTTAGATTATTATTATTTTATCATAATTATAACAATCTTATTGGGCTTGTTTAATAACTAAATTATTTTTAGCAGATTTATTGTATGAAGATCCAATTTATGGAAAGGTCCCTTATTCAGAAAACCTCAGGTCTGCAGCATTCTGGATAATAGGTCCCATACCTGCATCAGCAACTATTTCAGAAACTAATAATGTAATTTTCAAAGTTCATTAAAACCAAGGATTATACTAAGTAGCAGCTGAAGTGGCTGCTCTTTAAGGGAATCTAAACACAAAAAAATTGTGTCATCTTCTAAGCAATTTTGCAATTTACATTACATTTACATTAGTTTAATAATGTAATTTTCAAAGTTGGATGGGGTAACTCTGAATAGTAATTCTGATTTATTTTTTGGGGTTAGGAAAGTCATTGAGCCCCAGGGTCAGGCTGGGCTGGTGGGACATAGGGAAACCCCTGGTGGGCCCCACCAACCCAAACCTACTTTCTGCTGGAAAGAAGGTAATATGTGTGTGGGAGGTAGGGTTGCCACGTGGCCGGTATTTTACCGGCCTGGCCGGTAAAAATAAGGGCTGAACCCAATGTTATTAATAGGGAAAAAAGATAAATATATAGGAAGGCCGGTATTTTTTTTCTAGAAAAGGTGGCAACCCTAGTGGGAGGGTAAGGCAAGTTTATTGGCGCTTGCATCTGGGGAGGCTTGCAAACTGGATTGGGGGGCTTGTGCTGGGTGGGGGAGCCCTGAAGTGGCAGCCCTGGTTGGCCCCACACATAGTGATGGGCGAATTTATTCGCCAGGCGCGAATTCGCGGCGAATTTGCGCGATTCGCCGCCAGCGAATAAATCCGCGAAACGCCCGCAAAAATTTGCGGCAAAAATTCGCCGCCGTTATAAAAAAATTTTCCGAAAAAACGGACGCCGGCGTCGAAAAAACGGGCGCCGGCGTCAAAAAGGAGACGCCGGCGTGTTTTCGCAAATTTTTCGCCGTTTCGCGAAATTTGCGAATTTTCCGGCGAAGCTAAATGGCGCAAATTCGCCCATCACTATCCACACACCCTAGTCTGACATTGTTAAGCCCCTAACTCAATTGATCCTAGCAAACATGACAGAAAAGGAAACATTAAGACAAAATTCTAGACTAAGAGATCCTACAAGGTTGCCAGATGTGAAGATTTTCGCCCGATATGGCTACCCATACCAATGATCAGATCACGATGGAGGCCTACAGAGACCCACCAGGAAAGGAAGACATCACCTCAGCGATGCCCAGTGGTTTAACTATAGAGGAAGCAGACCCCACAGTCGCATTGGGCCCGGGTCTGCTTTCTCAACAGCTAAGAAGAAAAACCCCCTTCCCCGACCGCACTCTAACCTGCGGCGGGGAAGGGGGGCACATGAGAACACAGAACGGGGAGTGGGTGGGACAGGAAGTGGGTGGGATGGTTGGGAGATTGGGGTTCAGAATGCACCAAGCCCCTCTGAAATTTTTTTTGCAGGGGGCCCAGTGCACTCTAGTTACGCCACTGCCTCCTCCCATGAGATTTCCTAAATTGCCCAATAATTATGTGGCTGATTTTCAGGCCTTTAGAGGGTCTCCAGGCCCAGGCCAATAAACTGCCAATTTAGTCTGCATATGTTATTAGTCTATGGATGGCCACATTTAGACAAAGATCTTTGTGAAATTATCTCAGCTACTTTTGCAGTAGTCTTTCATCTCTAATATGGGCATATAAAATACATGTGCAATGATAAAATGTAAGGTCTACACATACATTAGGGTAACATTTGCAAATATATGGGACCATTTTCAATGCTGGATTTCTGTATGTGTGTATAATCTGTTGTTTTCTTTTTTTTTTTTGCTTTTGCTCTTAAAATGAAGCACGATGGCAAGTGTGACCATATGCTTTTATTTACACTCCAGTACTGCGCCTTCCCAGAACTGGCAAAATGCCGACTTTAAAACCTGTTGCTATTTCCTTTCCCTTTTATTTACACTCGGTCTTAAACGGAAACATTCATGGACCTGGGAGCGTACACACGGCCCTGCCACGTATTACGCAAATCGCAAGATGCATGGATGACATACTAAGCCATTGCAAATGGGACTTCGTGCTGAACGCTGTATGAGAACACCGGACTTTGACAAGTACACTGAAACCCAAGAACTTTGTATGGTGTACAAAAACATCGTTTAGTCTTTATTAAAAAAATTGGAAGGCTTGCCAACCCCCCAACCAGTTATATTACACGACTTCCAGCTTCGCCACAAAAAGAGCTCACGTGGGCGACTGATGCGGACTAGACTCTCTGATTGGCCAACGTGACCGCAATTAAGCCTCCACAGTATTATGATTCGCCATCTTTAAGGGGCGGGCAGGGACTAGCGCGTGGTGACTCGGTTGTTGTGTAGCTCAATTTAGCAAAATACATGTTCTTCCGCCGCAGAAAGAATTGAAAATAGTCCTTAACTCCCGCCTTCTTCTTGGGGTCTTCTTTGGGCGCAGGAGGGGCCGAGAAGCTAGTCGAAGGTGAGAAAGAAAGATGGATTGTTGAATACTTAAGAACAATGATAACGTCAGTATTTGTTTAGCAAAGGCAAGAGCGGAGAATGTGGGTTCTTTATATGGTTAATGGCTAGCCTACAGCTGTTTAGCTTTATTTCTACCGGACTACGCCGCAGGCATTTAAGATGTCGGTGGCATGTTGGGATTTGTAGTCCAACCGGGGCTAAAGGGCGGTAGGGAAGAAGGCCTTGGCTTTCAGCAGGCATATTTATATATCTAGAAAGAACGGAAGGGTTATGTCATGGAGTATTTAAAACGTTAAGGGGAGTGTTTGGCAGTAAAGAGACGCAGGAAGCTAACAGAGGGGTGTTTTGTGAAATAATGGAAGGCGATTTTTAAAGTGGCAGTGTAGGATTAGTTGGGGGGGGGGGGGTTCTGATAGAGAGGGGAAATTATTTTAGAATGAAACATTTTGTAAGAAAACGAGGGAGTGTTTTCGTGGAGTTGTAGGGTGGAATGGGGGGGGGGGGCGGCTTTTAGCCGCTTCGTGAAGTTGTAGGTTTTTACTGCAGGTTTTTAAGCAAAGGGATTGGAAATAGAAGGGGGTGTTACTGTGGGGGGTGGGGAGGCTTGAGTTTTATACAAGGTGGGAGGGTGGAGGAAGGTGTGGATTTCCTCCTCACCCTCCCCTTCTCCTCTCACTCCCTCTCTCTCTGGTTACATTGTAGCATTGGAACTAGTTACAGTTGCTGTTTCTCAGACAAGAAGACAGACCTCTGAACCCCCCTCCTCTTCCCAAATAACCCCCCAGTCAGGAGGGGGGCACAGGAAGGACCCCAGAAATCATCAAACAACCCCCATCTCTGCTTTCAGCTTGAGGATAGTATAACTGCTCTCAGACCTGCTTCTCCTGGGGGACTAATCCACTTCCTATCTCCATGCAATCCTTCTGGCTGTTGACTTTGTAAAAAAAGGTAAATCATATATTTACATCCCATCTATATACTTAAGACATTTTACAAATGGGAAAAGGCATGAGGTGCTTTGCATATCAAAACCACTGTAAGAGACTGAATTGGTGCATATGTGTTTGATAATGCACATACTAAACATTTATTGAAACTATTTAATTGTTGCCACATATGTAGGCAAGTTTCCTAAAGTCTAAACATGGTTTGAAATTTAATTAAATTGTTCGCTGTTAATCCCAGAAGAGAGAGATTTCCCCCAGCAGATCTTAAGAAGCCTTTCTTTAACATTGTAATATCACCATAGACCTTGGGCCTCAGTTGGTTTACTAGAATGCAGTGTACATGTTTTAATACTGATAACTTCTCCTTTGTGTGTGCAGTAAGAAGTGGCTTTCCTGCTACTCGTTCCTTACTCCTTTTTATTTATTACTTGCTTGTTTTCGTCGTATGTTATGAAATACTAATCTCTTCAGAACTGGAACTTGCTTTACTTGTGGATTGGCTGCTTGTACTTTATATATTATATATTTTTTATATTAAACCTGCAAGGCTTTATTTCATGCTGAATTTGCAAATACTTTTAATCTGCTATTTTTCCAACAGTGTAGTTTCTAAATTAAATTCATATGAATATGGTCACTCATATTTTTAAAATCGAACAAAGCATTTTTTTTATGGAAGTTTGACTTTATAAAAGTTTTTTTCTTAGGAGTATTTGTTGTTTTGAAATATTTAATTATGCCCCTCTCAAAATTAAAAACATCTTCAGTTTTTTCTAATTTTTAAGGCTTCATTTTAGAGTACAGTGAATTTTTCCACCTTTGTGGCGTGGGCTTTGGTGGACAGGGACGCATGGCAGGGGTGTAATGGTGGATGAGAACCTTTTGTCCGTAAGGAATTGGTTCTTCCTGAGTGAGTTTGGCAGGCTCAGTTTGTTGAAGGAGGGGAGGGAGGTGGTGGAGGGGAGGGGGAGTCTCTCCCTTTCTCTGAGCTACAGAAACATCTGCTCTGTGTTAACTGGGTAGAAGAGGGATGAAGATATTCAGCAAAAAAAAAAAAAAAAAAGGGAGGGGGGGAACAAAGTTCTGAGAATAATTTAAAATCCTTTAACAAAAAACCCTTCAAACTTTTTTCCGCTTAATGCATAACACCCTGAACCCAACAGACCATTGAACACAAAATAGACCATGTTAACCCTGAGAAAGTCTACTGTGCAAGAAAACAAATACAACATTGAGTCTCTTAGAAGATGACAGTCTTATGGCTTTTCTAACAGTAAACCAAAAAGGATTTAGGTCTTTGACTCTCCAGATCCGGGGAAGGGGGTTGCCCTTTTTATTGCACAGCCAAGCTTTTGTAAACACAGTTTCTTCTTATTTTATTTCTAAAAACACAGGACTTGGCTATTCTTTGTTTTGTTTTAGTTGTAGTCATATTAAAGTGTTCTGCTATCAAACGGCGGTGGCCTTTCACAAAAACGTGTACTTTTTACTTATGCTGCTTTTAGCACATTTACTCTTCTAATATGGGGAATTCTATTGTAGGCATTTTTTCAGGAACAGTATGTAATCCATGTAAAATCCCAGCTTTAAGATCAGATTCTTTCTGCACATGCATGGGCCCTGCACATTATAAATAAATGCATGAAACCTAAAATGACATCAGCCAGATTAACCTCCATAAGGTTAACACTGCTGTGTCCTAAAAGTAATATTGATATTATGGAATCTATTATGCAGACTAGTTGGGACTTGGGGTTTTGCACATGGTAATGTGTGCAATTTGGAACACCAACCTGTAAAGGATATTCACTGGAGGGATGGCAAATTGTTAGGCCCTCCCAGTAAATAAAATCAGATTTTTTTTCCCCCTGGTCAGTGCTCCTTTTTGATAAAATGTGCATTGGCCCAGAGGAAAAAAAAACAAAGTATGGATATAGTATATAAGTAGTATAAGTCTGAGCTAGAGTTGCCTGAGAAAGTAAGTAAAATGGAGACATGACACTTTCATTTTTGTCCCTGGGCAAAGTTCTGTTGGCATTGTTTTGTCATACATCATAAATTAATGCAACCTTCGTTAAAACTCAAGTACAAAATGAATCTGACAAAATGGGAAATATTACAGGTATGGGATCTGTTATCCAGAAAGCTCGAATTATGGAAAGGCAGTCTCACGGACGCCATTTTTAAAAATGATTTCCTTGTTCTCTGTAATAATAAAACAGTACATTGTACTTGATCCAAACTAAACTATTATTAATCCTTATTGGAAACAAAACCAGCCTATTTGGTTTTTTTAATGTTTACAGGTTTTTCTATTAGGCCTAAGGTACAAAATTCCAAATTATAAAAAGATCCCTTATCCAGAAATCCCCAGGTCCTCAGTATTCTGGATAATCGATCCTATAACTGCAATTTTTTTTTGTTTGGTATGGTTTTTCAGATATTAGTTTTGCCATTTCTTTTGACTTTAACATCACATTTATAAAGCAACATATTCGGCAACACTAAACAATAAATGGGTATATACTGCACATGTAACATACAAAGCAGCCAGTAAGCAATACAAGAGGTATAGAGGCCTGCCCAAAAGAGCACGTTGTTCTTTATCATTTTGTTTCTACACCACGGATATTCAGTTTTATTTTTTTTACTAAACTAGCTGTATGTTAAGATAGTATTGTATAAGATCACATTTTTATCCCTATATTCTTTAGCAGACTAAAAGTTCCAGCATTATGCTGCTGTAAGATGTCTGCCTGAGGATACTCTGTTTTGTAGAGAGCTACTTGTTTGTCGTTACTGATGTTGAATACTTTATTCTCTGAACTCTCTAATCTTCTGTGTATTCTGTGGGCTTTGCTGCTCATGTTTAAGCAAAGTTACTGATCATACTTATGCTCTGCGTTTACTTCAGTAATGGAGCACACCCAAAGGTAATTGAAGTAGCAGCTGCTTAAGAAAAAAAAATATATTATAATAAAATTAAATGTGCATAACATTTTTGTTAATCATGCTGTTGTAAAATAGATACTAGGCATTCTGCATTGTTTTCTAACCGTCTGTATATGAAGAACCCTTTTCCCTGCACTGCTACTGCAGAATATGTTTATCCTTTCTGAGGTGGTCTACATAACTTCAGTAAGACTTGGTGTAATGATGTTAATTTTTAGTGAAACTGTACTTTACTCTGCTTAGGCTTACAGCAATACTCTCTCTGTTTGTGTACGTGAGTACACAAATCCAGACCAGTGTTCTGTATGTGTATATTTAATAACTGAATATGCATTACATGCTGGGCTGAAAATTTCCATTAGTTAAAGATTATTATAAAGAACTGAGTGGTTGAGTAAAGTTTTAAACTGTTAAATTTTTTACCCAGGATTGTATTTTTTAGGCACCTTTTTAATTTACTTTAGCTACGTAGTTTTACCTTGAATACATTTGTATATAAATTCACATGCATTGAGTGTCCTATTTTAAACCTGACTTTCAGCCAAAGAACAATTTCTCCTAGGTTTATAACATGAAAAATAGCTTTTATGTCAATAGCCTTCCACATTACTAATACTAGGGACGCACCGAATCCAGGATTTGGCCTTTTTCAGCAGGATTCGGCCAAATCCTTCTGCCAGGCCGAACCAAATCCTAATTTGTATATGCCAATTAGGGGGGGATGGAAATGGCATGAGTTTTTGTCACAAAACAAGGAAGTAAAAGATGTTTTCCTCTTCCCACCCCTAATTTTCATATGCAAATTAGGGTTCAGGTTCGGTATTCGGCTGAATCGCTCGCAAAGGATTTGGGGGTTCGGCCAAATCCAAAATAGTGGATTCAGTGCATACCTAACTAATACTAATAGTAATACCAGTTGCCTGTAATGTGTGTCGTCTTGTTTGCCTGTGCCAAGGATATATATTAGTTTGTTTTAACGTGTTTATCACCATGTACAGCACTAAATATGCCTCTGCTCTAAAAAATCATAACTATTGTCCTTTTTTTCCCTCAGCCCATTAATTAAAAGGTGCTCTAAATCTTTAATGGTATTTATTTTGAATCTTGGTTCAAGAGTAAGAGGTTGCTTGAAATGTCTAAGTATATAAGTAGGGATGGGTGAATTTTTTTCGCCTTGTTTCTCCATGGAAATGACGTCCATAGACTTGTATGGCGTTGTGCGACAAAAAAAAAAATGCAAGTCAAAAAAAATTTGCCGCGCGGCAAATTTTTGGACGCCCATAGACTTTAATGGGCATTGGCGACATTTCGCAGGCAGCGACTTAACGAAACGGGTCAAATTCGCCCATCCCTATATATAAGAATTATTCAATCCTGTCCTATGAAAAAGTTTGGTAACACCTCTCAGCCTGCATAATAATATACTCCACTTTCAACAAAAAAGATAACAGTGGTATGTCTTTCATTTCCCATGAGTACTGGGGTGTTTTTTGAGCAAAGATATTTAGTGAAGCAGTATTCAGTTATAAGAATCTAAATCAAATGTGACAAGCTGCTTGTGCAAAAATTTTGGTACCCTTGTAATATTGATTACTGGAAACACCAAATTGGTTGGATTAGCTCGTTAAGCTTTGAACTTCATAGGCAGTTGTGTCCAATCATGAGAAAAGATATTTGGTGGCCAATTGCAAGTTGTGCTTCTGTTTGACTCTCCTCTGAAGAGTGACCGCATGTGATACTCAAAGCGATTCTCAAAAGATCTGAAAACAAAGATTGTTCAATATCATAGTTTAGGGGAAGGATAAAAAAAGCTTTCTCAGAGGTTTCAACTGTAAGGAATGTAATCAGGAATTGGAAGGCCATATTATTATTATTAACATGTATTTATATAGCGCCAACATATTGCGTATGCACAGTTGCTGTAAAACCCAGGTCTGGCAGGCCAAGAAAAATACAGGAGAGGTATATGCGGAGTATTGTGTGTGGGTAGACAACCCAAAGCTCACCTGCAAGAAAATCTTGCTGCAGATGATATATCTGTACATCGTTCTACAATTCAGCGCAATTTGCGCAAAGAACATCTGTATTGCAGGGTGATGCGAAAGAAGCCCTTTCTGCACTCACACCACAAACAGTCACTTGTTGTATGTAAAAGCTCATTTAGACAAGCCACAGTTATTTTGGAACAAAGTGCTTTGAACTGATGAGACAAATTATTTGGTCATAACAAAAAGCGCTTTGCATGGCGGAAGAACACCACATTCCCAGAAAAACACCATGAGGTTCCATCAGGCTGTGTGGCTAGTTCAGGGACTGGGGCCCTTGTTTAAAGTCTAGGGTCAGATGAATTCAACCCAATATCAACATATTCTTCAGGATAATGTTCAATCATCAGTCACAAAGTTGAAGTTACGCAGGGGTTGGATATTCCAGCAAGACAATGACCCTAAACACGCTTCAAAATCTACAAAGGCATTTATGCAGAGGGAGAAGTACAATATTGTGGAATGTCCATCACAGTCACCCGACTTGAATATCATTGAAAATCTATGGGATGATTTGGCGCAGGCTGTCCATGCTCAGCAGCAAATTTAACTGAACTGAGAGATTTTGTATGGCTGAATGGTCAAAAATACTGCCATCCAGAATCCAGACACTCATTAAAGGAGAAGGAAAGCTACAGAGGCATTTTATTGGCAATAGATGAGCTGCAAAAAGTGCAAGCTAGAATGCTATATTTATTCTGTAGAATGTTTTAACATACCTGAGTAAAAAGCTGTAGAAGCTCTCAATTTGTTTAGGATAGCAGCTGCAGTTTTAGCTTTGTGTGTCATCACTTCCTGCTTGAGTCTCTCCGTGCTCACTTATAGCTCTGGGCTGCGATTAAAGCAGAGAAGGGAGGGGGAGGAGCAAACTGAGCATGCTCACGCCTGGGGCAAGGCAGTTTAAGATGAAGACAGGAAGTCTGATACAGAAGCCCATGTGTACACAATAGAAGGAAAGAAATGCAGTGTTTCTTTTGACAGGGGACTCAGAGCAGCACTACTTTGAGGGTTTACTAGTATATTTAGGTGGACCTTTCTGATCAGGCTTACTTAGTTTTAACCTTTTCTTCTCCTTTAAAGGCTATAGGAGGCATCTAGAGGCTGTTACATTTGCAAAAAGAGGCTCAACTAAGTATTGATGTAATATCTGTTGGGATGCCCACATTTATGCAACTATATGACACTGCTGTAATACTACTGTTTCCATAAGGCATGTTATATTAAAAGGAAGTTGCTCATTTGAAAGCTAAACCAATGATAAACAAAACTCCAAAAAACTAAAGGGGTTCCCAAACTTTTTCATATGACTATGGGACAGCTCCATCAAGCAGGTATTATATAATGCAATATTGTAAGAGCTCTTTAACTGACCTTGTCATGAAAGTATCAATTTAATATTTGTACTTGAAGACAATTTTAAATATTTACTAAAATATAAAGGTAGAAGTAATTTCTGGAGAAGTTCTGTATGTACATTTTTGAAAATATTATACCTATACTCCCTTTTGCTTGTGTGAAGAAATGTGTTCCTTTTTCTCACTTGAGATGTACAATTACCAGCCTTTTTGTGCTCGGGGACTGAGGTTCTAGCTACAGCCTATGTTGTCTTTGCTGCCATAACATTTAATCCCCATGTCTGTATAGTTATTTAAGGCATGTGCTCCATACCAAATCCACAACAAAATAGAACATTGCTAATAATATTAGAAGTTTTTAAGCACTCCTGTTTGAAAGCATAGGAAACTATATGGGACACTTATGTAGTTTAGAGACTGAGTTCAGAGCAGGTAATCAACATGGAATGTTTGTCTGTATGAGCCTGGAGGGATACACATAAATGGCATTCCCTCGTTTGGTTTCTTTTCCTATTTGGTTGAAAAGAACCAATAAGAATATCACATATAGCAATGCAAATGATTAACAATTAGTAATTGTAATATGACCATGTCATAGTGGTTGATGTTTTATCACTGTAAGTTCTCACACAAGCTTTGAATCAAGTACACAGCTGATTGCGGCTTGTACACAGAATTTTATGGTAATTCTGACCTTTCTGTGTGCACAGGTTTTTGTGTGAACATTGTTTTAGACGTGTGTGTGAAAAGATGATTTTTGCATATGCATCCAAAATTAAATTAGAGGAAAAAGGCTCTGCATCATTTTGAGTACAATGCCACAATCTGCCATCTTAGTATGAGCTCATATTCATATGTTTAGATTTAATGCATACTGTGATTTATCTGTTTTTTGCCTATAATGATATGGAAGTATGTACAGTATGAATGTGTAATGTTATATAGTGCTACTAGTATATGCAGATCTGTACCTTTTTACGATACTAAAAAATTAAAAACCAGCACAAACATTGCAATAGATAACTAAACCAAGAATTACATGCTATTTGCAAAGTGACGTGTATGCTTAATATTTGACTTGCATGTCAATGAAATGCGAGCAAAATATGCAATATGTCTTGAATCATGACAATTGTTTTGAATTCCTTTAAAACACTTTGTTCTGTGGATGACACCGAATCTGGGTTCCAGATTTAAAAATAAAAATTGTGATGATAAATCGGGGGGGGGGGGAACTACCATATACCCTTGCTAATGTTTGAAGGGGGCTGCAGGAAAGTATGCAAACCTTTGTGTTGTAGACCATAATGAGATACAGGCCATTTGAGTGAGGACCACATTAACAAGCTTGCTCCACCAGGTTTTTTAAATCTGTCCAATCTATATCTGGCTGAGTTATTAATCAGGGAAACCAGTCAATTGGCTCTGTACACTACAAATAAGCTGTCTGCACCTTTTAATGGCCCATGTATGGGCCACCTTTAATTTTTTTTCTTTTGTGCAGGATTCAGATAAATATTATTACAGTTCTAAAAATTTCTTAGCTAAAGACAACCTATTTTGTTATGTGCAAAAAAAACAGCCAACCATCTTTGCAGCTAGCATATACATTTTGCTTAGACAGTCAACAATCTAACATGTTGTGATAAAATAGATACTGGGATTTCTGGATTAAACCCAAACATGTGAGCCAACTGGGAACTGGGGGAACTGTATGAATGATGAATGGTCTCTGTTTTGTGTGATATAAATAGCAATACCCTCACTTAAGCTTACAATTCATATTCTAGTTAAAGGGGCTTCCTGCTGTCTAAACTTGTAATTTTGTTGACACCTTATTTAACTTGGGCTTTTGTGTTCATCCCTTTCTAACCTCACTTTTCACAAGTTTGTTTGTTTTTTCTTTCTGGTCCATCCTATTGGACTGTTGCTATGCACTTTTTTTTCTTCTGATGAGAGAGAGAGAGAAAAAAACATGTTTTTAAAGTCTCAGCATTGAAAATAATTACAGGAAAGAGCAGTAGCATTACAATAAAGAATAGGGGGAACTGCTCTGATCACATTGACAATCCCTTTCCCTGTTTGAGTTAGAAGTCATTTTCATTAATTTTGTGTGTACAAAATGTTGAGAACTATAGTAAATGTATTTTGCACTCGTCAAGTAGTAGTTTTATGTTCTGGTGGCTTCTTACCAAACTTCTAAAGCAAAGAGGCAAGTTAATGGACTTGTGTACCTATTGCTGTTGTGTGAATCTGATAGGGAAATATATAATTGCTATATTAATAAAAGATAATACCAGTTATGAACTGTGGGTTGAGCAGAAGACTGGCTTTTTTTTGGCTTCCACTGGTCACTCTGTATAGGGGCTAAGTTTGCATTTCTTTTTGCTTTACAACCTTCCTCCAATTATTATATTTAATACTTTTAAGCTCAAAGTACCATGCAACTGTGTATTTCATATTTTCCTTTTAAACATAAAAGCCTTTTATTTTAAGGGTCTGGAGGAGAATGAATCAGCAGCAGAGGATCACAGCTGTGGGCACAGACAAGGAGTTAAGTGACCTCCTCGACTTTAGCATGGTAAGCGCAGTCGGCCTGTCATGAGTTTCCCTAATCAATCCTAATTGCACACCAATGAACTATTTTTTATTATTTGTCCTTCAATTTTTTTCTACCTAGTCACTGAATATGAAGACATTTTGAACTGAAATGTACAGATTTGTAGAGATGACACATGCTATAAATAATAAACTTTAGGTTGAGCTATCCATTTAATGGAATCGCTCATATGTATAGCTTGCAAGAGCATCTATCTATGCTATGCACCATTCTCACTTTCCACAAAAAAATTTGCAGAACTAGTACTAAAACTGTATTACGCTTGTGATCATCACTATCATAAATTCTAATGTATATTCAGTAAAATGAATTCCTTTGACATTTTCCTTAAAGGGATACTGTCATGGGAAAACATGTATATATTTTTTTTTTTATTCAAAACGCATCAGTTAATAGTGCTGCTCCAGCAGAATTCTGCACTGAAATTCATTTTTCAAAAGATATTTTTACATTTAATTTTGAAATCTGACATGGGGCTAGACATATTGTCAGTTTCCCAGCTCCCCCCCAGTCATGTGACTTGTGCTTTGATAAACTTCAGTCACTCTTTACTGCTTTAATGCAAGTTGTAGTAATATCACCCCCCCCCCAGCAGCCTAACAACAGAACAATGGGAAGGTAACCAGATAACAGCTCCCTAACATAAGATAACAGCTGCCTGGTAGATCTAAGAACAGCACTCTAAGGGTAGGGACACACTGGGCGATTTGGGGAGTTTTAGTCGCCTGGTGACTAATCGCCGCGACTTTTCTCCCCGAATGCCTCCCCTCGCTCTGCGCCTGGCTAAAATGAAAAATCGCCTGCGCTAATCACACGCGGCGATTCGTTTTCCGAAATCGCCCGAAGTTGCCTCACGAGGAAACTTCGGGCGACTTCGGAAAACGAATCGCCGCGTGTGATTAGCGCAGGCGATTTTTCATTTTAGCCAGGCGCAGAGCGAGGGGAGGCATTCGGGGAGAAAAGTCGCGGCGATTAGTCGCCAGGCGACTAAAACTCCCCAAATCGCCCAGTGTGTCCCTACCCTTATAGTAAAAGCCAAGTCCTACTGAGACTGATTCAGTTACATTAAGTAGGAGAAATAGCCTGCCAGAAAGTAGCTCCATCCTAAAGTGCAGGCACAAGTCACATGACTGGGGCAGCTGGAAAAACAGACAATATGTCCAGCCCCATGTCCGATTTCAAAATTGAATATAAAAAAAATCTGTTTGCTCTTTTGAGAATTGGATTTCAGTGCAGAATTCTGTTGGAGCAGCACTATTAACTGATGCATTTTGAAAAAAACATGTTTTTCCATGACTGTATCCCTTTAACTATGAATGTTTTTAATGGCTACTTTAAGCAGGTTATTATCTGTCCTTACAAATTGTAGTTTAGTAAAATTTGTAATTTTAAGTAGTAGGACAAATGATCAAAGTGTATCAGGACATTCAACTTTTATTCTTGTGGGTTAGCATTGACACTTATAAAAGAGAAAAAAGATTGTCTGCAGCTTTTTTTTTTTTTTACCTTTTCATTATATGATCTGTTGGCAAATAATTTGACATGAGCTCATTATGAAGTATGAGAAGATACAGACATCCCGATTCATTACATCAAATTGACTAAGCCTATTGATGAATATGGCAAACAGAGAAAGGCGTGTTCTAGCCATTTGAGAGGTAGCAGTGTTGTTACATCAGATCTGAGAGTAACTGGGCAGAGTTGGATTCCTGATTCGCCTTTCACATCCTGACTGACACTTTTTTTTTTCTTTTTAAAGAAGGGGTGTTGAGTAGACTATTCAGGGAGTCAATTCTCTCACCTCACCGCCACTTAATTACACATAAGACAGGGGTTTCCCAGGGTTAATGAGAACAGTGAATTCCACTCCCACGCAACCAAAAAGGAAATGAAGGGTCCCCCACCTGCCGCCTCCTTTCTCTCACACCCCCACCTTTTCCCCTGCAGTTTGAGGAAGCTGCAGTTTGCACAATGCTGGGGGGTCCCCTGTGTGAACCTCTGCAGATTGTTTCATTTGCATGCTTAATTAAAATGCTGCTGTGTGCGTGTAAAGCAAACAGTTCTCTTCTTTGCTTCTGTAAAGACCCCCTACTGCTACATTAAATCTGAATTCTATCTTGTGAAACTTGTCAAAGGGATTGCCTAAGGTTTTGATATGCCACATGAGTTTAAAGTAACAGTAACCCCAAAAAATTCATGTGTTTCAAAGTAGTGAAAATATCATGTAGTGTTGCCCTGAAATGGTAAAACTGATCTGTTTGCTTCAGAAACACTACTATAGTTCATATAAACAAGCTGCTGACTAGCAATGGCGGAAATTGAAAAAAGACTATGGCACAGGTTAAATAGTGGATAACTGAAAACATGTTCTACAGAGCTTATCTACTATCTACTGTGTAACTTGAGCCTTTTCTCCTTTGAATAGCTGTCCCCATGGCTACACAGCAGCTTATTTATATAAACAATAGTTGTGTTTCTGAAGCAAGCAGCAGTTTTATTATTGCAGGGCAACACTGCATTATATTTTTTTACTTTAAAGCCATTTCATTTTGTGATGTTACTGGTCCTGTAAATCTGAGTGAATAGAAGGGAGCATGTAGTTGGATTCAGTCTCTAGATTTATGAAAGAGGGATATGTATATTTAAAATGTTTGTATACACCCTTTTATTGCACTAACAAATATGTTGGCAATTTATAAATACTGGTTTTTTTTTTGGTTTTTTTTAAATAGTATATTGAACATGAACACAGGTGAAAAGTGAATATAACTATTTGATTATGTACTTGAGTGACAAACAGGAGGTTTACGGTTTACCTAAAAGTAGGAATTCAGATGGTAATTCGAGACCAAGCTGGCCAGCAAACTGTGTTCTGCTTTAATTCCCTCTTTTGCTTAATTGTTTCATCTCTCATCTCCGACATCCATTTTCAGTTTACCAAATTAACGTGTGGCGTTTTTTAAAAATTCCCTTGGAGTGGATAATGCCAATAACGCATTGCATTTCTATGCACATTCTAATGGGCCAAGCAATGCAGGACAGTGCATTTTTTGACTTTGCTGAAAAGAAAAAAAAAACTTGATGTAGATGACATGAGTTCATTACAATGATAATTCAATAGTAACCATATGACTAAAAATACACTGGTTTCAAGATGGCACTAGCAGTTTTGACAAGCATGAAGCATGGTTCAGAGCCATTACCTTTACACAGTTATGCATTGCGAAATTACACAGTGTGTCTTGGGGAGCAAGAAATTACTGAATAATCGCAATGAGGAAAAAATCTTGTCTGTAATCAGCTTGAATCTGTCAGTTTTAATTTATAAATTTTTTTTTCATGCATTGGTGTGATTATGCGCCAATTTTTTTAAAAATGCAGTGTAAAAATGCCATGTGCAACATTAGCCTTAAGTTTGGCCTTGTCATGATTTTAAGTGGACATTGACATTTTTGTATTCATGGCACTCAAGCAATAAATCTTTGTTAGATGTTGAGACTGAGACCTTGCATTAAGGATTTTGAAATGCATCCTGTAAAATAGTGTCGAAGAGTGTGTCTACATGTATATAATATACACATCTGTGTAATTACATGAGATAATTGCATACACACAAACGTGGTGACTGATAAACAATCCATGGGTTCAGGGGCCTAATCTGGGCAACTATATAGTTGGAGGAATTTGGTTTGGCAACCTAACAAGAATGTTTACAATGTATAGCCACCTTTATTTTATTTATTTGTTCTTAGAGGTAAATAGAATATTCCAGAATAGAAAATAGAGGGTATTTTAAGGATCTATTTTGGCAACTATAATGTCAGCACTATGGAAGATGTGAACTATTTACATGAGAATGTTAACACATATGTTACAACCCTGTCTAGATATGTGACTCAGGTAAATAAGGATCACATTAAGAGATTACAGGGGAGGATGGATCTTAAAAGATATTTTAGGATGCCTATATAAGCAAGATTATGGGATTGGGAACTGCAGTTATGTGGTACTAGAAGTATTTGGCTGGATGTGGGCTTCCAGGATATTTTGTGGTCGTCTGTCTGCCCAAGGGTTGGTGAGATAGCCTTGTATGATTTGTTTTTTTTTTTTATGTACTTTGCTTGATACAATGTCCTCCTTATTATAATAAACATGTTATGGGCTAGATTAAAAAACTTGTTTTCTTTTATGTAGGGATGCACCGAATCCGGGATTCGGCCAGGATTCTACCTTTTTCAGCAGGATTCGGCCGAATCCTTCTGCACAGTCAAACTGAATCCTTATTCGCATATGCAAATTAGGATTCAGTATTTGGTCGAATCTTTCACAAAGGATTCGGGGGTTCTGCCAAATCCAAAATAGTGACTTCAGTACATCCCTAGTTTTATGAACCCTTAGGTAAATTGTGAGAAGCCTTTATTCTATCTTTGGGAACCCTGCAGCTTCTTTTTTGTTTAATTTGTACTTGGTTTCAAACTAATTTTAATAGTTTGTAATAGTTTCAAATTTAAAAGGAAATCAATTAAAGGACAAGTTACATCAAGTGAAAATATATACACAGTTAAAGTTGGGAGCTTTTTTTATCCTTCTATGAATAAAATGCAACAAACATTCTATTTATTTTGTGCAAGGCATTTTATAAAAGGCTATAGTTTTGGCATTTAGCATGTGTTTACCTTGTGTAAGTGCTATTGCCATTGTATTTTGCATAATTTATTTTTAACCAGCTTATACATTTTGCTGCATTACATTAAGCCAGGATCACTGCTCAAGAGCATGCTAGAAATTAAAGGAACAATATCAATAAATGAAAGTGTTTTAAAGTAATATAATTGTGTTGCCCTGCACTGGTAAAACTTTTGTATCTGCTTTAGAAACACGACCACAGTTGATATAAACAAGCTGCTGTATAGCCATTAAGATGGAAAAATAAGTCCCAGGATACACAGCAGATACCAGATAAGCTCTGTAGTATACAATGGGATTCTTCAGAACGTATCCGTTATCTACTGTGCATCCTGTGTTTCAATGGCTGCCCCCCATGGCTACACAGCTTGTTTATATAAACAATATTTGTATTTCTAAACCAGTTTTACCAGTGCAGGGCATCAATACATTGTCATTCCTTTGAAACATTGTAAATGTTTTAGGTGTTACTGTTCTTTTAAAGGCAAGTTTTAGTTGCAAAAACGAACGCGTATACTACCAAACAATCTCCATGGTTTAAGTTGCTCTCCCATTTTTATTTATTCTTTTTTACTACTGCATGTGGCTCAAAAAGGTTGGGGATCCCTGCTCTTGAGTTTAATTACAAGCCTAAATACTGAAAGTGTTGCTAAGTTCATGTACATCATTTGCTTTATTTCAGGTAGTGAAATATAAGCTTGAGTAGAAATGGCTTTTGGCTTGCACGCATAAATATAACTTTACATTGAATGTTTGTTTATATCTATCAACTTCACTCATGGCTTTTTTTTTTTTTTTTTTTGCTTTGGTTTTTCAGATGTTCCCTCTACCTGTGGCTAATGGGAAGACCAGGCCTACTACGCTGGCCAGCACCCAGTTTGGAGGACCAGGTAAATTATTTCCTCCCAGGAAGAAGTTTTTTGAAAAGTTTGTAATATATTGTTGTTGTGTGTGTGCTGGTATAGTTAAATACATTGTTGTGCAAACTGCGTTTGCAGGCTCCTTAAAAAATTAGACCTCGTTTGTCATTTCCTTTCACGTAAAATACAGGTATGGGACCCGTTATCCAGAATGCTGGATACCTGGGGTTTTGGATCTTCATACCTGCTAGAAAATCATGTAAACATTGAATAACCCTAATAAGCTGGTTCTGCTTACAATGATTATATTTAAATTGGGATCATGTACAAGGTGCATTATTATTATTATTATTATTATTATAATTATTATTATTACAGAGAAAAAGGAAATAATGGTTATTATTATGGATTATTTGATTATAATGTTGTCTATGGGAAATGGCCTTTCTTTAATTCAGAGATTTCTGGATAACAGGTTTTCGCATAATGTATCCCATACCTGTGCCCTGCACCTGCCTTATCTTGACACTGTCTTTAGGTAAAAGCTTTTTTTGAAGAAACTGAATTTGTCATTTTTTTTCCTTCTTGTGGGGAATGTATGGGTGTCTGGTGTATGTTTGGCACATGGGCAAGTACTGAATATTTTTTGGATCCTTTTCATGGCTGAGGAAATGTTGGAAAATAATTTAGTAAAAACATGGGCAAGCTATTGTATCATGGACCTTCTATCATTAATTTGTGAATGTGTCTTCTCTTTGGGATCATTAAGTACCATGTGTCCAATTTTTTCTCTCTCTCTCTCTCTCTCTCTCTCTCTCTCTCTCTCTCTCTCTCTCTCTCTCTCTCTCTCTCTCTCTCTCTTCTCTCTCTCTCTCTCTCTCTCTCTCTCTCTCTCTCTCTCTCTCTCTCTCTCTCTCTCTCTCTCTCGCAACTTGTTCATTATGCGCATGCTCTCTGAGTAACATGCCAGTGTAAGTGTGCTGGTGGGGGGGGGGCAATTAAAAAAAAAAAGTTACCCCCAACCTGAGTATAGGCTCCATCAGCCTGCACCTAACCTAGTCTGTAAAAATATTTGTTAATCTAAAAAGTTTGAAAAATATTTCTATGGACTCTTGCAATGGGTTCATTTTGCACTAACACAAGACTTCGATGACTACTTGCAGGAGCAAACTAAGACTGTCATGCAGTCTGTCCCCACAGGAAATCATGTAACCTATTTTTAGCTCCCTCAAGTAATCAGTTTATGTGGTTTAATCCTTAAACATATAGCAGAGGATTTTGTCAATGGAAAAACCTGGATTTAGTCTTCTGCAACAGTGGTCAAATAAGGGGATAGTAAATGGGGGGGGGGGGGGGGAGAACTGCTAGCTTGTGCTACACTTTGTGCCCTGCAATTTTCTTTGTGAAACAGGCTTAATAATGCAAGCAATTTCTACTTCCTTATAGCCTGCAAACTAATATCTAATAACTTGTGTAATTGCTGGGGTAGGTTACATTTGTGTCTTGTATATGAAGACTGGCATTTTCGTCTTAATTTATCTGAAAATCCCTTTTGTGGATTCTGTTGTTCTGCTATTGTATGCTTTGAAACTGCGAATATAGGGCAGAACTGAAATGTTTGGAGCTACCATTTTCTGATGTTCTGAGCTAAGGGACCTTACAGACCATTTGGCAGGACATAATACAGCTCTAACCATAACAGGAAGAAGTGAGAGAAGTCTGTTCATTGGCTAATGTAACCTAGCGTTATACATATCCCCTTTAGTACTTAAAATGGCAGTGTTCTCTTTAGAATTATACACATACTACTATTTTTATTTATTTAGATAAAGCCGTATTTTACATGCAATATAAATTGAGACCTACAAAGTTTTAGGGGTATAGTTTCCCTTTAAAGGCTATGTCGTGCATAATGCTCATGGTAGGTTGCCTCTCCTGCAGGCAGCAAAATGTCCGTAAGATCCTTTAATTAAGGAGAATGGTGATCACATATAAAATATTTAGTATGTAGTGATCCAGGTATAGAAAGTAGTAGACATCACAATGTATTCCCATATTATGCATATTTATTTTTACTCAATTTACACTGCGTTTTGTGGCAATATTAACACTGCGAGAGGAAAAAGTAATCTCATCTTGTTCTAGATGAAATTAGGGATGCCTAATCCTCTTTTTTGGGGATTTGGCCAAATCCTGAATCTTTCATGCAGGACTTGGACAAATCTAATGTAAATCCTAATTTTCATATGCAAATAGTGTTCAGGTCGATTTAAAAAAACTGAGCAATGCATGTGCAACAGTTTTTGGTGCACAAAACATGCAATCTTCACCCACAGTGCAAAAAAACCTGCACTGTGCACAGTCCTCTAATAATAGTGCATTAATTGTGCTGTAGTTATGTATCTGTAATCATGACTCATGATCATAAAATTGCATAATATAATATGTAAATTACCCCAAGCTTTAGTGTCTACTGTGAGAAATGAAATAATTGGTCTGCTCTTTCAGGTTTAGTTTTTTGCTCATTATTTACAGCGTTTAATGTACTATGCCTGTGTACTGACACAGGGCCAGACATATAATAGAGCAAGAGCCTGTGTTATGGCAACAAGAAACAAAGGATCTAAAATGTATTGAGTGCTCACGCTCCCAGCCCCCATGATTAGGGCTCAAAATTTCTTTTTATGATCAGTCTTTTTCCCCTCATTCTTTAATTATGATGTCTGCTCATAGACTTTAAGTGCATTTTTAGAAATGCCTATAATGGAGGGTTTCCTTACAGGCATGGCTAAGACCACTTAGAAAACTGACCAGGTGGCTTGTATATGTCCTATATATGTCACTTTTGTTTATACATATACATTTATTTCGCAGTTATTTGCTATATCTGGATCAAAGGTTATTAACCTACTGTTGCAACCCTTGGCTGGGCACTCTGAGGTGAGCCTGTTAACATCCCCTTTATGTCCTGTTGGATTGCCTTGAACTGAGCTTGCTTTGCTGCCAGATGGGTGCAAGAGCTGAGCAATGATCAGATATGAATAGATTTACACTCCCCTACGCTGCGTGGGCATGGGGAGGGTGGAGGGGGGTCGTGACATCACAGCTCTTTCTTGCCCATCATGCGTTTCAGTTGGAACATGGGTATCAACTCAGGCATGACGGCAGCATGCTTCATGAGAGGCACTCCCCAACTAGCAATTGTATGTTCCACAGGGAGGGGGACTGTAGCTTCTTTTGTAATTTTTATTTTTGGTTTTGCTAGCGTCGTATACTTTCACATTAACTGGCAGGCAAACATTTACACATTCAGGTTTCACTGTTTGGTATATGAGCTTTCCACAGTTTTTTTTCTCTACTTCAAAATGCTTCAATGCTGCTAGATTTCCTTTGCTAGAAATCTGTTCCACTTATTTCAACATTATCATAGTTACAGGACAGGCAAACATAAGCATCTGTTTAGTGACATTGGTTTTTCTGTACATTTCAGACAAAAAAAAAAGTCAAAATGAGTTATAGCACCGAAACCATTATTCATTGCAGTGCTCCGTTCTACAAGGCATTAGTGTAGTTCATTAGGTGATTTATTCGTGGAAGAGCACTGTTCATAAGAAAATAAAATAAATACATTTCAATGGCAAAATAAAAGACCAGATATGTAGAACTACACTATATGCTATTCTATACCTAGGCAACTGAGGGGGGACAACTGGAACTTTCATGCTTTGGTAAAGAACCTTAAAGAAGGTGGGGGAGATCACCCTAGTGTGTAATCCCCACCAAATTCTGTATTTTTTCATTGAATAAGTATTTTGATTTTATTGCAGTAGAGTTCTAGATTATGCATTTCTAGTTTACTAGACTAGGATTTAAATAAGAAGTTAGCATTACTCCACAGCCTGCCCATTTATCCCACATTAATTTACTTTGACATTGATAAAAATTTACTTGACAACTGCTTTTTAAGCTTAACTTCTCGGCAATAAAACGGCTTCTTAGTCACTTTTGTCATTGAAGTTGAAGGGTATTTATTGCAAAGCTCTTTGATTCTTAAGTCTGCTATTATTTGCTGTTTATATAACTATGCAACAAACTGTGGTCTAATGTCTAGAAGTATTGCTTTATTTATAGAACTATACTATAAACTTTAAAAAAAAAAAAAAAGATAATGTCTCCGAAATCCTATACAAATCTCTTATGAAGTAGTAGTTAGTGTTTTTAGTAAGTTAATATTCACTTTGTTTACTGTACTTATCTTCAAAAAGGTTTTGAAATTATATTGGGGAAATGAAACAAATTATTCCTGATCATGCTAGAATAGTTTTTCATGTTACTGACAACCATTTGGGAATATACGGCTTGTCAGGGGCCACTTAAATAATCCTGCAGTCCTAGTGGATCATTTCTGCTGCTCAGAGTAAAGGAAGGGAAGAGGAGCTGAACCCTACACTTCAGGCTATTCTAGTCATTTAGGGGGTCAGCCCAAATTAACAAATTAACACATGTCTATACACACGCATGGCCGCTTGTACAGCATCTGTCCATTTGGTTTGACATAAAAATCTTTGCATGATGCGGCAACTTTGCAGCTGGTTCAAATTGAACTGATCAGCAACTGTTTCACATAGGGGCCCGTGGATATTTCTCAGGGGAGGACCTCATCCACTAATATACAGTCCTTGCCCAATATTGCTGGACTGGTTATATACTGGCCGGATGTCAAGGTGTAAAAGTATCCTGCCCCCCCACCCATCCTCCAACACATGAGAATTTTTATTATTTATACCGCACCATCGTTTCATGCAGTGCTCTGTGAAGCATGTAACATTTAAAGATGTATAAAGAAATAAGAGGAAATGTACTAATCCAAAAATACAAACAATATTCTGTCTACATCTAATGCTATGAACTGTCGTAGCAGGATAATTCTGTTTGTTAAAGGCATAATTCTTGGTATGAAATTCAACTTTTCATGGATTTTTCTTACACCTAATGGCAATGCTCCTTTTGCACCTTGGGGATTAGGCACGGTGAAAGAGAGACTTATTTACAAAGGTAGTTTCTTAACTGCACAAGTGCAATTTCTCATAGCAACCAATCAGCAATTTGTTTTTAACCGGTCTTTCATTTTCTGGTTGCAAAGATCTAAATGGTTATTATTGGCAATTTAAAATAATGTAGTGTGTATTGACACCTATCTTTGCAGACGCTATTGACTGGGTATTAAGTAGATGGTTTCCTTTGCGAATGTTCATGGGCTGTTTTTTTGCATTCTAGTGTGTTTGTAAGGAATGTTTATCTTATTGACTTGGTGCTTATTTTGCCACTAGTGCAACAAGCAAATAATAAATAAATAGTGGTCAATAAAAGTGGTCACAATGTTCCCTCGAATTTCCTCTCAGCTATCAGTGCGTAAAAATTCTTTTGTACACACATTTTAAATTTGCATGCACAGTTTTTAAAAACTGTGCTTAGGTCACAAGCTTCTATGAAGCTTGTGGATACAATTTAGCATTTTTACACAATTCCTTGTGCACACCACAATTTGTGTGCACTGGCCTCAAAACTTGTGTGCACAAGTGCAAAAGGAACATTGGTCACAAATATTCTTAAATTCTGGGGTAAACCTTGTCCAGCTATAGTCTGCAGTAAATATGACCTGTACTTCTGTTTTGTTGAATTTTCTACTGGGTGCAACACTGAACCCAGGCAAAATTGGATTTTCGAGCTGTGGTTTATATATCAGATGGTTCAAGTAACCAATTTTTGAATGTGTATGTTTGGCAAAAAACAGCAGTTTCTATGAAGCTTGTGGATATTTTCACAATGTGGAATTCACAGCTTGATCACATGTGGATTGTATAGATTGAACAGACCCATCCAATTCTTGTAGAATTTGGTTTATGGCATCCAGCTTGTTGCAGACTACCACCTGTGAATGATGCTTATAAGGTTAATGCTCCCTTTTTAGGTGTATTATTCAAACAATGTAAAAGCAACTACATTCAAAACTAAAAAGGCTGCTTTAATAAAAAAAATTCTAGGATGTGTAAAGTCTTCATGAATTTGACCATTATGAGTGAGCTGATAAATTATTTTACTCTGAGTATATGTACATGTGTTAAGCTAAACTCTGCCCTCCCCCAGCCTGTTTTTCTCATTTACAGAGTTCCTCTGGAATTCCCTCCCCTCTCTCTCAAGCAGCTGCTCCTTCACCCTCATCTGCTGATCTCCTCCCTCCTTCCATCGCCTCTCCAACTCGTTCATCCATTGTGCACCCCTCCCCCCCCGCGCTCTCTCGTTCTCTCTTCCTCTCTTCCTAATTTCCTAGTTTTATTTGTTTTCAACACTCCTATTTTTGTCCTTGTTTGCTGTGTATTTGAGAAGCATCTAGGTGTCAGGAGACCTATCCTGATTATAAACCTCTTCATTAAAGTAATTCAATAAACATGCCTCTTTTTTCCTTTTCAAGCCAATGTTGAAACTTTTTTTTTTTGTTCTTCAAAATTAGAGTATTATTGTACATGTTTTAAAGGGCTAGTTCACTTCTTTTAATTTTAAGTATATTATAGAATGATCAATTCTAAGCAACTTTTCAATTGGTCCGCATTATTTATTTTTTATAATTGAAATATTTGCTTTCCTCTTTGTCTGCATGTTTTCAAGCTTTAAAATGGTGTCTCTGACCTCGGCTGCCAAAAAATTATTGCTCTGTGAGGCTACAATTTTATTGTTACTTTTTGTTGCATAGCTTGCTATCAAGGTCCTCTCCTATTCTGTTAAAGATTGGACTACTTGGAATACAAAAAGTGTAGGAAGAATGGTAGCTTGGACTTTGGACATAGGTTCCCCCATATTTGTGTTTTTAAGACTCCATACAAATGTGAGTACCTCCTGATGTGCATCATTATGCTTGCAAAGGAATATTGTGTGCGTGTTATTAGATTGTACTACCCTAATATTGTGGAAAAGAATATTGGTACATTTACAGTTTCTTTTTTTTTTTTGTATGGCTGATTTAAACTATGTATTATATATGGTGCCTTTCTAAGAAATGTGTGCAATTGGATGCTATTGTCCGCAACATGCTATGCCTTATGTAGATGCATTCTAACTACTTTAAAATTTACTTTTTGTATTTTTTTGTAAAATTTTAAACTGTACATGCAGATTTATTGTGTGTAGTACTGGTGGAATTTGGTGCAGTGTTATAGAGCACAATGAATGGCGTTTCTGCTTTAAAAGAATTACCGTAGTGGGGCAACTTGTTTGTTTTAACCTCCAGTTTACAGCCTTTTTGGTGTTTTGTAACAGTATTGTAACATCATGGAACTAGTTGGTGAAGATTAGGAAGAGTAGTGGAGAATTGGAGTTTTGCACAGGCAAATTATAAAAATTAGGCCTGTAAAAGCACCCTTGGGAGTGCTGTGCATCTCTCATTGACTTGACTAGGAGTGTGGTGTTTTCTGGCTGCAAAGTCTCTTGTAAGGATCTTTTGGGCTTAAAAGCTCATATCTGCACCTTTACGCTTTCCATTTCAGGTCAGTGGGAACTGCTAAAAACACTTATGGATGCTTTCAGCTGACTGAAAAAGGCTGCTTGTGCCTTCATGCACAGTATACTGCCTATACTATACCTATACGTTAATTTATTAAAAAAAACTACCTGTCCTTAACCCGAGGATTTATTGCTTGAAAGCACACTGCTCCATGCCTATCTCTTCAACAAAGTTGTTTTCTCCACTGGCTTTTATATACCAGCAGAGCAAAGCTGATCTACCTACCTTCCCCACTTTGTGTGTGCAGGAATGGAACAAGCAAGAAAAGTGTATAATGCCACGAGTGAACATATTTCTGACATCCTTGCTTAATTCCAGTGCTCTGCTATGTGTCTTTGTTGGGATTTTCTCTCCAGTCATTTTGTCACTAGCAATTTCATATCTATCTTTTCAGTTATAGGAGAAAGAATGGTAATATCCTTTGGAGTAGCCAAGTTAAGAGGCACCCCTGTGATTCTGGATATTTACCTGCTACCCGGGGTACGGTTTTCTGATTTCCACCAGATTTTTCTGGGCAAGATACGATTTCTTTACTGTGCATGCGCCCTGCTAAATTTGTTGCAGTGACACTTCTCAAACAGTACCCATTTCGGGGGAAGCAGTTAAGTAGCTAGATACCTGTGCATGCTGTAGTCCAGTGGAAAGCGGCAGCAGTCAGTGCCCCATGACCACTGCTGTTTTCTGCAAGATGGCAGCAGGAGTTGGCCTAAGCCTATGCACAATGAACCACTCCGGAATCCTGCCCCCCTAGGCATGCAAGTCCTGTACTAATGATTGGTGTGTATTTATGACGTTAATGCTTCTACAGAAATTATGCAAAAAGTTTACTTATTATGACACCATCACATTTGTTATAAAATATTACATTCTGTAACTAGTATAACTAGTGTTTATCTTTAAATTGCGGGAATAAACCCTGCCCTTTGTTTTTTGCCTATGTCTGGAATTTATGACTCCAAAAGCAGATGTTTTTGTTGGGGGAAGATAAAGATGTCCCATTTACTTCTTCCACTCTTATTCCTTACAAATGTAAGATTATATTGTTGTTTAAAGTAATATTAAGTGTTTATTGCATTTTGATCAAAAGATATGGGTTTTCTTATTTTTCAGTTTTCTTATTTTAAATACATTAAATATTGCACTTGTTTTAACCACTGTGCTGCTATGTAATACAGGTATAGGAAACCTTTATCTAGAGGGGATTACATGAATTATCCAGAAAGCTTTGAATTACGGAAAGGCCATCTTCCATAGATACTATTGTAAACAAATTTACATTTTTAAAAATTAATTTGTTTGTGTAATAAAGTGCTTTGTACTTGATCCCATCTAAGATATTGCTGTAGAACCCCCATTGGAGCAGAAAAAAATGGTGTAATATCAGAGAAATGTTCTATGCATGTAGCATGCGACAGCACTTAAAATTCCTATTCGAGTAAAAACAATCCTATTGGGTTTAATGATGTGTAGCAGACTTAATAGCGATCCAATTTACAGAAAACCCCTTATCTGGAAAATCCCCTTGTCCCGATCATTATGGATAACTGGTATACCTGTATTGGCATTGACATGTTATATGTTCACATTCACCATACCTGCAGGCTACAGATTTGCATTTAATAATATAAAATACCAACCTCTTTATGTTAATTCAACAGAAAACCTGTTGGAAAGACAGGTGTCTGGATAATAATGTCAGTACATTGTATTTTGCATCTCCGATCTGAGATTTCTTATCTGGCAAACAAGTATCCAGAAAGCTCCAAATTATGAGAAGGCCATTTCCGTGAGAGCCTATATTTCCATGAAAATATATAAACATTTATATATATCTATATATACTAACTTGCATATGCAAATCAAAGAAACCAGGTTAGAAAGAGAACCGTATGCTGAGCATGCCTTAAAAAAAAAATTTTTTTGTGTGTGATTAAAAAAGTCACATGATTTTCAGCTTCTGATACGCTTCAGCCATGCGCTTGGATTCTGCTGAATCCTGGATTCGGTGCATCGCTATTAGGTAAAATCAGTTTCAAAACAGTTGCAAAAACAAATGCAAAGAGCTGATTGGTTGCTATGAGCAAGATCACTGGTAATGTTTTCAGGGCGTAACTATAGAGGAAGCAGACCCCGCAGTTGCAGGGGGCCTGCACTGTGGAGTTTGCTTCCTCTATAGCTATTATTTAAAAAAAAAAAAAAATAAAATGCTCTCTTAGTGGTGAGGAAGGAGAAAGCAAGTTGGCAGGGATGTGGGGGTGGGAGGATGGGGATCTGAGTGCGCTAGACTCCAGGATTCCAGTGTGCCATTAGCCTTATGGTATAGTGATCCAGATGATGGGGAAAATCTCTTATCTGAAAATGCCAGGTCCCAAGCAATCTGAATAATTCCATACCTGTACTGAACTTTTAAAGGTAACCATATACTTTAGGTCTCTTGTAAAACTCTAATTGGGGACTCTTAACCAATGGCTTTTGATTGGATGGGGCCTTATTTCTCTAGCTTTTGGTCAAATGACAGTTCAGTCGTGCGTGTCCTCTTATGTATGCATTGACAGACCTCTCTGCATAGACAAGATGGCACTGGAAGTTGAGAATCTGCAAACTCTACTGGCATATCTACACCAGCTGAGAAAACGCCAAGTGTGACACTCTTTAGACTACATTGTACTTGGAGCCAAGAGTTAAAAATGGGAATAAGTTGAGGTTTGCAGTAAAAGTGCAGTCTTTATTCCAATATTAGGATCCTTTGTATCCCGGGGTATTTTAAATCCTGGGAATAAGTAAGTTTATGCAGATCTGTGTCATCACTTGTGTTGCATGTTGCAGAGATCCATCATTATCTTGGACCATGGATATATCTGGCTTGCTGCCACATCTCAACTGCTCCGTAATCAACATTTTTATCGTCTCCATCTCTCTCCCCGTTGATTAGAAAACAAAATGTAAAAGAAACATGATGAATATTCATGAACTGCATAGATTAATATGCATAATTATGCAAATTAGGCAGCAATTAAACCACCAATCCTCCAGAGTGGCTTGAGGAGGGGGTTGGTGAATCTCTCGAGCACAAAAGACCCAAGTGTAGTAGGCTTTAATTGCAGCTAGGCTATTCCAGTTAAATGAGCAACAGCAAGACTGAACTCTGCAAAATATGATAGATATATATAGATAGATATATAGATATATAGAGATATAGATATTATATTCTCTGCATATATGCAGAGTTTTTCCCTAGATTGAGGGCTATCTGTTGTTTTAAATTCCTGCAAAGGAATTTACAATGTAAAACAATGCCTACAAATTATGAGATGCATTGTTAATTTAATGTTATGCTATCATCCCAAAAGTCTCCTGCCACTAGATCAGCGTAATTTATGTATGCAATAGATTAGCCAATTCTAAGTAACATTTTCAGTTGGTTGTAATTATTCTTTTTTTTTTTTTTTTTTTTTTTAAAGTTTTTGATAATTAAGGATCAATTCTGTCTTCATTTAGATCCAAGTACAAGGTACTGTTTTTTTTTTATTACATAGAAAAGGGAAATAATTTTTAAAAATTTGTATTTGATTATAATGCAGTCTATAGGACAGGGATCCCCAACCTTTTTCACCCGTGAGCAACATTCAGAAGAAAAAGGAGTTAGGGAGCAACACAAGCATGAAAAATGTTCTTGGGGTGCCAAATAAGTGCTGTGATTGGCCATTTGGTAGCCCCTATGTGGATTGTAAACCTACATTGAGACTCTGTTTGGCACTAAACCTGGTTTTTATACAACCAAAACTTGCCTCCAAGCCTGGACTTCAAAAATAAGCAGCTGCTTTGAGGCCACTGGGAGCAACATCCAAGGGGTTGGAGAGCAACATGTTGCTCACGAGCTACTGGTTGGGGATCACTGCTATAGGAGATGGCCTTTCCGTAATTCAGAGCTTTATGGATAAGTATTTCAGCAGTGACATAAAGTTTATTGGATTAACGGAAAATATGCAATATGCATCATAATACAATTAGACAGGTGCATACATTTTGGCACCCCAACAGAGAGTACATCAATACTTGGTTGAGCCTCTTTTTGCAAATGTAACAGCCTCTAGACAGCTCCAATAGACTTTAAGTGTCTGGATGGCGGTATTTTTTACCATTCATTCATACAAAATCTCTCCAGTTCAGTTAAATTTGATGGCTGCTGAGCATGGACAGCCTGCTTCAAATCGTCCCATAGATTTTCGATGATATTCAAGTTGTGGGACTGTGACGGCCATTCCACAACATTATACTTCTCCCTCTGCATAAATGCCTTTGTAGATTTTTAAGTGTGTTTAGGGTCATTGTCTTGTTGGAATATCCAACCCCTGCCTAAATTCAACTTTGTGACTGATGTTTGAACATTATCCTGAAGAATTTGTTCATATTGGGTTGAATTCATCCGACCCTCGACTTTAACAAGAGCCCCAGTCCCTGAACTACCCACACAGCCCCACCGAATGATGGAACCTCTACAAAATTTTACAGTAGGTAGCAGGTGTTTTTTTTTTTTTGGAATGTTCTTCTTCCGCCATGCATATTGCTTATTGTTATGACCAAATAACCTCCCAATCCTCTGCATATGCCACTCCTGTATTTTTCTTGGCCTGTCAGACCTGGGTTTTACAGCAACTGTGCCTGTGGCCTTGTTTTCAGATTTTTTGAGAGTTGCTTTGAGGATCCCATGCTGTCACTTTTCAGAGGAGATTCAAACAGAGGCACAACTTGCAATTGGCCACCTTAAATACCTTTTCTCATGATGCTCCTGGCAAATGAAAGATATAGATATATCTATATTTATATATCATACTCACTCTCTCTCTCCTGGCCCCGCCTACGCTTGCTTAGATTATCTACATACACAAAAGAAGCAACCTACAAATATGGGGGTTGGGGAAGAAAAGGGGAAATATAATCTATTGTGGGGGAAAAAAGCAACACACAACGCATGTACATTTAAATTCATTGTCGTTATTTCTTTGTCATATTATGTTTTCCAGGAATGGTGGTGGTTGGCAAGTTTTTCTCTGCTAAGGGACATTATACATACCTGCAGTAGTGTTTCCCTGGGGGCATTTGATCCCAGCACAGTGTGCATGTACAGAGGATAGTCTCTTATGCATTATATGAATAATCGTTTACATACTCTTTACCAGTGTAAACATACTCTTTGTAAAATGCTTATTGTTTTGCAAATGTTTATTTACTGAACGTTTGAACACGGGCTTAAATTTGTGTGGGCAAGCATAAAGGGGAAAAGCACTAAAAAATACTGAAACAAACTAGTCCCAGCCTATGGACACTAGAACTAAAACAGTGACTACTGTTACTACTTTTGTGGGGATTCTTTTAATAATTTTAATTTCTTGTCGTGGAAAGTCGTACATTTTTGTAAATATTTTCAGAATAGAATGAGTGTAAAAGAGTATGCAGTCGGCTAATTTTATAGCTAATAATTGATTTCTTTACAATGTATTTATTTAGTAGAGTCTCTCTGATTCTATATACCATATATACCCGAGTATAAGCAGAGTTTTTCAGCATCCAAAATGTGCTGAAAAACTCTACCTCGGCTTATACTCGGGTCGGGTACCGAGTAGCTGAGATTTCAGTCACTTTTAATCATTCCTATACCAACAGTACACTTGGGGAGAGACTGCAATATCCCACAATGCCCTCTGTTGATTACATGAAAGAATAACACTGCGCCCTCTGTTGGTTATATGAAAGAATAACAGTGACTGCAATATCACACAGCGCCATCTGTTGGTTATATGAAAGAATTACAGTGACTGCAATATCACACAGCACCATCTGTTGGTTGTATGAAAGAATAACAGTGCGCCCTCTGTTGGTTATATTAAAGAATAACAGTGACTGCAATGTCACACTGCACCCTCTGTTGGTTATATGAAAGAATAACAGTGCGCCCTCTGTTGGTTATATGAAAGAATAACAGTGACTGCAATATCACAAAGCACCCTCTGTTGGTTATATGAAAGAATAACAGTGTCTGCAATATCACACAGCGCCATCTGTTGGTTGTATGAAAGAATAACAGTGCGCCCTCTGTTGGTTATATTAAAGAATAACAGTGACTGCAATGTCACACGGCACCCTCTGTTGGTTATATGAAAGAATAACAATGCGCCCTCTGTTGGTTATATGAAAGAATAACAGTGACTGCAATATCACACAGCGCCATCTGTTGGTTATATGAAAGAATAACAGTGACTGCAATATCACACAGCGCCATCTGTTGGTTATATGAAAGAATAACAGTGACTGCAATATCACACAGCGCCCTCTGTTGGTTATATGAAAGATTAACAGTGATGGCAATATCAAACAGCACCCTCTGCACATGGTAGTGGGACAGTGGGACAATGCACACAGTAATCCGTTTGGCAATTCTCTGTCACCATCAACTTTGCAAAGAAGTCCGGTTGATCGCTGGGGGGGTCGCTTTGGCAGAATGTGCGCTGCTGGGAGACAGGGCTGTAGTTGTGTCTAGGCTTATACTAGAGTCAATAATTTTTCCCAGTTTTCGTAGGTAAAATTAGGTACCTCGGCTTATACTCGGGTCGGCTTATACTCGCGTATATACTGTAGCCTATATAAGTATTAGTCACACTGTTAAACTATCCACTAAAGTCTATACAAACATTTGATGTATTTTCACTTCTTGTTGCTTTAAATAACTAAAACCCTAAAAATGTGGCTAAAAATGCCTTATTTTATATACTTAACTTACTGCACCAGCCTAAAGTTTCAGCTTCTTAATACAGCAGTGATCCAGTACTTAAAACTTTTAACAGGGGATAACCATCTTGGAGAGTGTCTGTCTGAGACACTCACTTAATCAGTGGGGTCTGACCAGCTGTTGAGAAGCTAAGCTTAGGAGCTGTCACAAATTATCAAGCAGAAAATGAAGTTGGCCTCCAATATAAGCTGATGCTACAAGGCTGATTATTAAATTCAGATGCTAGCTGCACTGGTTTCTGTGCTGCCATGTAGTAACTATTTGTATAAATTACTAATCAGCCTTATACTGTGACATTTATATTCTATGTGTTCTGTATATTATGAGTCTCTCTAAACTCCGTAAGTGACCACAGCAAAGAGCATGTGCAGTGAATCATCGGAAAAGATGACTGGGAGATACTGGGGCATCTTTGGAGACACAGATCTTTCCTGCTAAAGGACTGTGGTTGCCTTGGGCTGGTAAAGAAGGCCAAAACATAATGTACAGCATTTCTAGCCTACTTCTTTTGTTATGCTTTAGTTCTCCTTTAAGCATGGTGTGTTATTTAGCTCAAGGTGTCAAGGGAGTGCATAGATGATGCAATATATGTTGGCCATTTTAATTGTTTGGCAACTGCATGGAATTTTTGAGTAGCACAAGCAGAAATAAAACTGCTTTGTTCACATTTGGAAACTGGTACTTTTTATTCAGAGTGGGTTATTGCATCTTCGCTGTTTACTTTTAGCTTCCCAAAATCTACAAATAGACAATATAAATGCCATTACTTCTGTTTTGATCATTTGTGTAATGTAACACTTGTTTTGCTTCAATTAAAGGTTTGGAAGAGAGAACGGGCTCTGGACCATGGGGTGCAGAAGTTCACAATGGATCTACCTTTGACCAAGGGAGGGTAAGGAAAGGCAGAATTAATGTCTGCTATTGTAATACAGTTGTATCATTGGGACACCCTCTTCATTTCTCTGCCATTAGAATTTTTCCATTTCTTTCTTGTTGAGCATTGCTTACTGTTTGGGAACTGTGTAGGTTGAACTTTCTTCCCCTATCCATTCAAAGGCAGTATGTTCGGTAATTGAAGTTATAACTGATTTTTATGTGCATGACAAATTTCCCCAGTTCTTGTGATTTTGAGCACGTTATTTAAAGGGCTAATATTTCTGCAAAAATGAACATGTTTTTATTTGTAAGGCAATTGGCCTATTTAATTTACATTTTACATGTAAAAATATTTATTTTGAAAATAATCCTAATTGTGAGCTAAATTAAAACCCAGGCTCTGCTTAATTTCAGCTGAGTTTTAGAGAACACATTTCCATTAAAAATGTTTACGTGATTTTCTAAACGGCATAAGTGACCATAATCTCCTCCCTGATTATCAATCAACCTACTTTTTATGTAACAGTATTGGATACGTGATTACAATGTAAATGTTTTGTTTAAAGATTGTAAATTAACTTTTTTAAAGCATCCATAAAAATCAAAGGGGTCATTCGCATTTGAATTAACTTGTTATATTATAGAATGGCTCATTCTAAGCAAGTTTTCTATTGACTTTCACTTTTTCATTTTTATAGTTTTTGAATTTTTTGCTTTTGTCTTCTGCCTCTTTCCACCTTTCAAAAGAGGTCACTGACCCCATCTAAACAATAAATGCTCTGTAAGGCTGCAAATTTGTTATTGCTACTTTGCACTTACTCATCTTTCTATTCAGGCCCTCTCCTATTTATATTCCAGGCTCTTATTCAAATAAGTGAATGGTTGCTAGGGTAATGTAGACCCTAGCAACCACATTGCTAAATTTGCAAACTGGAGAGTTGCTTAATACCGTATATACTCGTGTATAAGCCGACCCGCGTATAAGCCGAGGTACCTAATTTTACTTACGAAAACTGGGAAAACTTATTGACTCGAGTATAAGCCTAGACACAAGCAAGACCGTTAGACAATCAGGTATAGACAGTAATTTTTGGCAAAATTAAACTTCATTCCTTTTATTAACAGAAAGTTTCCATTTATAACCCTTTATGCTGCAATCACTACAGCTAAATCACTGAAAATTTGTCCCCCCCAGTAGATTTATATTAGACATTTTTTCTACCTACACCATCATACACAGACACACACATATACTATATACACACACACTCCCCACACAACAATGACAAGGCACAGAGGAGGCAGAAAGCATGCACTGGTCTGTGTCAAACTCTGATAACATATGTTAATGCAGGGCCAGGGTGTCCAACCTGTAGACTTCCAGCTGCACTTTAGGAAATGCACAATACAGGGAAGCAGGTACAACAAGTGCAACAATAACTGGAGGGGCGCACACGCCCGGGTCGGGTGACAGGGTAAGCCTGGAGGGTTGCTGGGGCCTGGAAGTGAGGGAGGATCCACAGCCTGTAGTGGATGTTTCTACCGCCACATTCCTTTAAGCCGCTCCCTGTGCGCTTGTTTGGAAAGAAAAAGTCCCAGTCGTAGGACTTTGCTGCGCGCCCTCTCTTACCTGGTTTGATCCCAGTGGCACTCTGTTCTGAAGGCCCAGGCTGCGGGGGACACAGGAGCCAGCATGTCGGTAAAAGTGGGGGTCGCTGACATGATTTTTAGCGGCAGTGCGGTTATGAAGGAGGTTAAGGTGCGCACACGGGTCCATGCGCGTGGGACTTGTATGTCCTTGCACAAGCTCAGCGGCGCGCACAGAAATCCAGCTCAAGATCCGGTTAAATCCAAACGGCTGCATCCGGTCACTGAGGTGAGAGGTAGTGGCTCGTTTCTTAGAAGCAGGACGCGGTTTTATCTGCTCGGTTTCCTGGGGGTTATCTGCTCTGGGTTAAAGTGTATTGACTGCAGTGCCGGTAGCTGGCAGTCCAGCATTGTAGACCGTCTGTGTATGTACAGTATGTGTGTTTTTTATCGCTGACCCGAGTATAAGCCGAGGTAGACTTTTTCAGCACATTTTGAGTGCTGAAAAACTCGGCTTATACTCGAGTATATACGGTAAAAAGCTAACTCAAAAATCACACATAATAAAAATGAAAACCAATTGAAAATTTGTCTTAGAATATCACTCTACACATCATACTAAACGTTAGTTAAGGGTGACCAAAGACATGGGTGTTGCTCTCTGTAGGCCCCTGAGGCATGTGCCCTGCATCCAGTAGCTAGAGGTGGGCATGTTATAAATAGACTGATAAAGCTCTTAAAGTGATACTGACACTAAAAATGTACTTTTCAAAATATTAATCATTAAAAGTAGGTCATGTTGATAGTTCTGCTTTTGTAAGTAAGTAAAGTAATGGGGACTTTAATGGTGGCTTTGAGGGACGAGCAGCCTGGTTTGTAAGTTTACAAATCGTGCTGTTCTATGAAGGGGAGGGGGTTGCTGGTGGTTACATTGCTGTTTTATGCTGGGGGTTACTAGTAGGCTCTGTACTATTTTATAGTGCAGATTAGAGATGCACTGGATTCGGCAGAACCTCCGAATACCGAACCGAATCCTAATTTGCATATGGAAATTTTGTTTGGGAGGGGGAAAACATTTTTTACTTCCTTATTTTGTAACAAAAAGTCATGTGATTTCCCTCCCCACCCCTAGTTTGAATACGCAAATTAGGATTCGGATCGACCGGGCAGAAGGATTCGTCCGAATCCTGCTGAAAAAGGTCGAATCCCAAACCGAATCCTGGATTCGGTGCATCCCTAGTGCAGATAGGATAGAACATGTGTAAAATTATGTATTTTTTTTATATGTGGGTGCAAAAATTAGTTGTTAGTTCACCAGAAATACTTTCAGTTGCTTTGTAATGTTACTCTTCAATATTAGAAAAACAATCACAAATTTAAAGTAGTTGCAAAAAGTCTTCATTTCTGGTGAACAATCTGAAAACAACTAAACTGAAAGAAGTGTTTGAAAGTGAACACCTCCTTTAAGAATTATTCAGAACTGGCACATAAAAACCCTGTTAAGCACCCCCCAGTGATTATAATCACCTACCTGAGACCCTGCATGGTGAACTTGTTTGCTGGGAATTGCACTCAGGGTACTACTTTTACTTCTTTTTGGATCTTCTCTACATTCAGCAGTCCTGGTGCACATGTGCAGGAAGAGTAAAGAGTTGAACTTAGAAGCAAAAAGCTGACCCCATAGTTCTATTGTGCATTTGCACTGCATTGGAGTTGTGATGCTCCTTCAGAAGTACCCTGGGCTGGTGTAGTTTTCAGTAAATAGTCTAACATTTGGCGCTCTCCCCAGTGTTTATACCTTTCCTTCGCCTTTAACTATTTTTAAAAACAAAGTTTCTATGGGTTCACCATACCATATAAACAACCGTTGCTGCCAAAGCTAGTGATGCACTGAATCCACTATTTTGTATTCGGCTGAACCCCCGAATCCTTCGCGAAAAATTTGGACGAATACTGAACCATATGAATCCTAAATTGCATATGCAAATTAGGGGTTGGAAGGGGAAAACATATATTTTACATCCTTGTTTTGTGACAAAGGCGCCTAATTTCCCTCCCCGCCCGATTCGGTTCAGCCGGGCAGAAGTGTTTGGCCGAGTCCAAATCCTGCTGAAAAAGGCAAAATCCTGGCCGAACCCTGAACCAAATCCTGGCTTCGGTGCATCCCTACCAAAAACCCATTGTTAATATTTTATATGAAGTTGTTTGCCCATGTACATATTTGTTCTTTCCTTCTCTGACCAATATCTGTTGATATTTTTCTTTTTCTAGGGTTATGGAGATGGAGCACATTATGGCGAGCATAGGGAACTGCCATCACACGAAGGGAACATATCTGCTCCTTTCCTTGCATCTGGTCTTGTAGGTAAGTGAAAGAAATTAGGTGGTAGATCTTCAGGATTGCAGGGGTTGCCATTGCACTCAATATGAGCTAGAGCAAGCCTGTAATTATTTCAATGCTGATACAAATGAATACAAATTCCTTTTTGCCCGACCCTATAACTACTGTATATTACTCGTGGGCAGTGACCCTTGATAACTTATCTTTAAAGCTTGTGATTTCACTGCAGTTCTCATGAGTTATGTGAACATGTTGAATCTCTACAGGCTGAATGGAAGATAGTAGCTGTGAGACTAGCTTAATTTTCAGCTGTAGTTATAGGTACTAACAAAAGTATTTATGCTATGTGCAATTCTATGAAGGAATGTAATGGTTTTACTGGTTTATGGGGACTGTTTAATGGAGGCAGTAATAGGCTGGGGGTTTGCTCTAATCAGCATGAATGGGGACATTTCAACTTGGCGAGTTGGTGTTAATTATGCACAGTTGCCCAGTTACGGGAATGCTGCATTTGAAGTCCGTTACATCACCGTGAAAAAAATGCTGTCAGAAGAGCTTAATATTCTAGACATTCTAAGATGATTTAAACCACAATTATTATATACTGACAAAGTGCTTGTTTTTCTCTCCAGGAAAAAATGATAGACCTCCTTATTCTACATTTGGAAGAGACCCTGGGATGACCATGAATCAGGTAGATACTACAACCTTATAGTTATACCTGTGTACAAATACACTACCAGGGTGTAGGTGAAAGACTCCCTTGTAAAATAACACACAAAATAAATATGGTTAAATGTTTGTTTATTGATCTAATATACCTGTAATATACCTGTAGTGTTTGTAGGTAAAAGCTTTATAGACTCTAAAACAGTGTTTTGTTTAGTCTTATTTGGCAAGTGTAATTCAAACTAGGTGAACACAGTAATATGTAGGTCTGTATTCAATATTTCTGAAAATTCTCATTCTCCTGCTGAGCATGTCTTTGTCTCACAAAGTCAGTATATGTTCAAACTAGAGTAGTAATGCATGTCCGTTTACAACCAAGTGACTTATTTCCACTTACCTGTAAGATTAACAATAGAACCTTGGAGCAGTTTGTACAGGTGCATTATTGTAAATTATAAAACTACTAGACATTAAACCCATTAAATTAACGGGCGCTAGAACATATGTAGTCAAACATTTGCCAGAGACGGTCCGTGGGGCACATGCGCAGTAGCGCAATCCCACGGACACAGGGACTGGACGCAGAGACACTTCAACTTTATTATATAGGATAGCGTTAATAGTCATTCATTTCTACCCCTCTTTTAATTCAGGCTTTTACATGTTTATCAGTCATACCATTGTCTGATTCCAAAATTGTGACACCCACAAATAGTTGATTAACTATGGTATTGTAGAGGTGAAACTATTTAAAAATAACAAAGATAATTTCCATATTGTCAGAATACGGTATACATCATATTAAAAGTTGATTTATGGTGAACTTTCAGTTTTAGTTCTGAGTCACATTATATTGGCAAATGGAAACAGACCGAAGAGATTGTAAGCTCTTGCAAGCAGGGCCTTGTGATAGTTTATTTGTTTAACTTATTAATAATTTATTAAGTCTCCTGTATGTTTGAATATTTTACAATTCTGTTTAGCTTGCTGTTGCTAGATACATAAGGGATGTTTTTGATGTCATTTTAGACTGCATTTCTTTCTGGAGATTTGGCAATGAACAGTCCTTCTGCACTGTCGCCAAATGCAGGAAAAGCAGGGTCACAATATTATACATACCCCAACTCACGGCGGCGACCTGGAGACAGTAGCCTTGGTAAGAAAGCAGATTGGCATTTTGCCAAATGAATAATCTCTTGCATAGTACAGTTTCTGTAAGAAAAAATTTTCATGCTTTAGCCTGCAAGGGGGTTTGCAGATGACCCACAATCTTATGCCCTTGGCCCAGCTAATGAGTGGTATTTTACCCCAAGCTGTTAGTCATTATTGATTATCGTTATCCTGATTCTTATCCCACAGATGCCCAGCCAAAAAAAGTGCGAAAGGTACCACCAGGACTGCCTTCTTCCGTAAGTGATATTTATTTGCCATTAATTAAGCTTTACTTAGATGTAGTGCATCTGCACCGAAAATGTATAGAAAAAATGTTTCATTCTCCAAAAAAAAAGAAGTTGGCAACATGGGAGCGAGTAGAAATCACCTGAAAAAAATGGTTAATGTGTAATACACCATGGGAGCGGGTAGAAATCACCTGAAAAAAAATGGTTAATGTGTAATACACCAACAAAGAGGAGGGGAGAGGGTTCAGGACAAAAGCCAGACTCTGCAAAAGTTAGGCCAGGTACCCACCCCAACCATTTGTGACTATAGTGTACGATTTCAAAACTGTTTTGTGAAGGTGAATCATGCTTCTGGATGGTGTGAGTGTTCTTTTCTGGGAAAATTGTACATTTAAAAAAAAAAAAAAATTGAATTGCTCCCTCTGTTCTAGGATAACATAATAATACAATGAATATAAGAGTAGAAAATATTCTGTTATTTAGGTATTTCTGTATTTTTGCATCCTAGTTAGCATTACTCTCATGCAGATCTGTAATGTTGGGTTTCATTATGACCACTATCTGCATGGTGTTTGGATGATATCCCTTTGTTTGCCTTGGTTTTTAGATGAATATTGTGAACTGTATTTCAAAAGATGAGGCATGCACATATCTGGAAACCCAGCAGTCAGTAAAGTAGTTTATGATATGAATGCCATCTGGCATGTCATAATTGCCTGCAGGGTTTCTAGTTATGTGCCTATTTCTATCGCTGAGGTTTTTTCCTCCAGTCTGTATACACATTGATATTACTTGACTTTGGATGAAATTTTATTATTGGCTAACTTTAATAGGGATGTTAGGTGGTAAGCTCTATGAGGGCACTGGCTAATTTGAATATACATTGTCTGTAAAGTGCCAGCTAGCATCCGTCCTGGATTAACAAAAAAAAACTGCTTAAAAGGTAACTGTAATCAATATAAACATGCACGCTAAATAAGGGGATAAGTCATTTACTTATTTGATGTAGTTTACTTTTTTAGGCAGGTCCCTTATGTTTTTGTGTATGTAGTCTGTATATTTAATATACGCACCATTTATTGTACATTGCTGTGGAATTTGTTGGTGCTTTATAAATACACAATGATAGTTGGATTATTTTTGTACTCTGCTGAGACAGACTAACGTAAATAATGAAAGCAAAAATGTTCATTAACATAGTTGTTAACAATCACACCTATAAAATCTTAGTAAAAACTATATTATGACATCCATTTAGATCCATAGAAACTGATATTGCAGACTAGAAATGCTCTAGTTTTGACTGAAATCATTCATGTAGATTAGGGGTAAATTTTGATTTATTGCTATATCATTGCAGGAAAATGTACAACTTTCTGGCAACAGTGCAATTGTTGATTCGATAGCAGTGCACATGCATAAGGAAAATGAAAGGCCGTACATTGGCTTTTCTCCAATGGCATATTTATGTCAGCATAGAAAGCAATCTGTGTGTCATAACCTTAGAAAGAATGTCTCTCACACAAAATAGGAAATCTGTAGTTGCTGGATAAAACATCTGGTTGAGTGCTAGCCACCATGCAAAATGATAGAGGAAACAGGAGATATAAAATCTACAGTAATGGTACAATAGAGCCAACCCTTAAATAAATAAATATAGTGTCTATTTGAGTTTTTATTGTGATGCACTAAAAATTATGTGATAGCTCATGTAAAATAACATTCCAGACCCAACTAAAACACTCAGGGCAGTGTGTCAAGCCCCACTCCTCACCCCTCCTCTTATGCTTAATCCCCTTGCGCCCCCTCCTAACCAGACTGAGCAGAGGAAATGACTTCACTCTGCTGGAGGGGTGAGACCCCCCCTCCCAACCATTTATAAGGGGCTTGGAAAGGAGGAGGGGTAGCCTGTATGATTTACAGCTTCCTGAGTAACTGTTAACTTACTCATTTCCAACCTGTGGTTAATGGGAATTTTGTGGGTTTTAATTTAAAAACAAAACATAAATTTCTTCTCCTCCTTTTGAGTTTTATTTTAGTCTGTCTATATAAATGCACTACCATTGTTGCAAGGAAAATACTAGCTGTGATGTTTGGAGAAATGAAAAAATGCTCCCAAGATTAAACCACAAAAATTATATATAATATTGTAATATGGCTGTAAATTTCACATCTTTTCGTCATGTCACATTATCCCTTATAAGAGTATTCGTCAAAGTCTTAAATTAGACTCTGCTCCAGTGGAGGTTGCAATCTAAATTTCCAATTATGTTCATATCACGCACATAACAGGGATTTAAAAAAAAAAAAAAAAAAAAAAAACAGGCTGTATAACCTGCCTATATGATTTTGAGATGTGAGAGAAAAGCAGTGTAGACATGCACAAAACATAGAGAACAAACTCTTAAGGAATTACCTCAGTGTTTTGCCCCTGCTGTCTTGCTGTGCTGGAGTCCTGAGCCATGTATTAGAGGTTTACATTTAATATATCATATTATTTAATAGCTTAATGCACTGCTTTATTTTGCTGCAGCTAAAACTGCTGTCAGACCGAACTTTCTGACCACTGATGTCCTGCGATGGGAAAAAAAAAAAAAAAGGGTGGCCAAAATACCCCATATTTGTCTGCCACTGTTTTCAATATGAATATATTTTAAATGTTGATGTTGATTTCATGTTAGTAGCTCTTTTGGCATCTGACGAAACATCTAGCCCTTCCTCGTTTCCTTCTGTTTAATTGATCATTCTGTTTGCATGAAAAATTGGAACAAAAGAAAGGTAACCATACCATGACCAGCCCCTCGCGTGCGATTTGTCTTTGAGAATGTACAAATCAGCCCTGTATATGGCCGCCTTTATGCCAACAGTATGTTGGATGCGGCCTAGGAAATTTTGAATTTACCCATGAAAACCCTCAGATTTATGGTTTTTTACTTGGAAACCATGCAGTGTCTGATACTACAGAATGGCATAATGTCATTGGTCAAATGTGATTGGAGCAAATTTATTGGAGATTAAAACTCATGTTTTGTAAGTCATATGGAATGCGGAAATCTGATTGGTCAGTTACATTGGTGGGCTGATGTAGGTGAAGAAATGGAATTGCAAGGACAGCTTTGGCTGTGTAAACTTGTGGGGCACAGCGTGATGTAAACTTGTGCCTGATTTTTGAGCTTTATATCCTGCCTTGAAGAACATAAATTGACCCTCTAGTCTATTGGTATGAAATATTAACAAGTCCAAAGTGCCACAGGCATGAGGTTTAAAACCGCACGGCAGTATATTTTGGCGCTTTATAGAAAATTACTTTATTATCCTTATTAAGACTATTAAATGGGACTAGAACTTTAAAGGAGCAGTAAACCCCTTGTTGAACATGAGTTCAGTGAATGGGACTTGTGCTGAACCTACTTTTTTATGTAAAAAATGTTTTTAATTATTTTTTTGTAATACCTTGAGCTGAATAAGTAAGCAGAGGAATTGAATAGTCTTCATGCAAGTATAAGTGGCTGTATATTGTCCAATCCTGTATGGTAATCGGACTGATTCGTCTGCAGGCCAAACAAAATATATAATACAAGTAGTCGTATACAATATGTAGCATAATAGTTGTTTAAAGTAAGGAGTTCATCAAAAGTTACCCAGGTAGATTTTTGTCAGGTAAAGAGTTAAAAGGGATTTCTGGATACCAGAGCTTTTAAACAGGGACATGAGCTAGGAATAAGTTGTATGAGCAGAGTCAATTCCACAATGCCAGGTGATGACATTTCTAAAAGCTGTTGGAATCTGCTAAATATGCTAAAAGATATAATACTCATTTATTGATGATGTCTTTGGTTGAGAATGAGTAACTTTTATAAACATCTCTAAACCTCTTTCAAGAGAAAATATTCATTCATATTTACTTATGTATATTTGTATTCATCTATAATGTTGGTTTTGGTATGTGTGTGACTTTCTGGCAGGTGGAGTTCTTCTGATATACATCCCTTCACCTCTCGTCTCCCATCCCCCTTCCATTCTAGCCTGCAACATAGCCCCCTCCTCCTTCTCATCAACATCCCCCCTCCCAGCTGCCCAGAATGCTGGCACAGTGCCAAGGTATGGCAGATGGTGCTGAGGGTCTAACTCCCCCCTCCCTTCCCCACACACACACACACTCTGTCTTTAATCAAATTATAGGAATCCAGTATTTTAGTATCCTATGCATTTTGTGGTTCTGGGATAACATGAAGAAAATTAAACGGCCCACTGGGCCAGATTTGGCCCTTCAAGTGATCCCCATAGAGATCATGACTTTGTTTCATAATAAGATGGCCCCCTAATTTATGAAAAGGGAAAACTTGCTTCATGGCATGAAAAAAAAGTCAGTACAGTTCTTTACTGTTGTTTCCACCACACTAAATACTTTTATCAATATGTGTAGAGATGGACATGTTGCAGAGTATTCTTGTCGTTTGCAAACTATTGCCTTTGCTATCTTGCTCCATTAACTTCAATATATAAACAATTAGCAATTAAAGGACAAGGAAGGCCTAATTCACAAAGGGTTTTAAAAAGGCTAACATATTGTTACCCCCTGCTGCCCGGAAGTAACATTTCTGCGCCGCCATCTTGCTGTATTCTCGGTTGTCCCCGGCTCGGGCTTGCATGTTCTATGAATTGACTCTGCTGCCCATGCATGAGTGCTGGTCCGCGCTAGGGATGCTTGGTAAAGAAGTAAACTAGCGACAGGAAGAAATAACGGACTTGTCCCAGTCATAATATTTAGACCAGGGAAGCAGAAAATAGTGATGGGCCTGGGGGGAAAAAATAACCTTAAGGCAATGCCTTAGTCTTAACATTTCAGTCCACTGATTGGTGTTGAAGACATGTGTTTTAAACTTGCTTTAGCCTTTGTATTATCCGAGTTGCATTTGCATGTTTGCAAAGGAAGCATTTATTTTGTTAACTTTTTTGGTACAGTCTGTTTCTTGTGATTAATTTTGCATCATTAATTTTTTTTTTTATTCCATAAGAACATACAATTTTTTGCTTTTCTATGCAGGTTTATCCAGCAAACTCAGGTGATGAATACTGTGGTGACCGAGGAAATTATGCCTCCGCTAAGGCACCTAATTCAGTGTATCCTGGTGCATTCTACATGGCAGGTCAGTAATTATCACTGCAAAATCGGAGTTATGTTTTCTTATTGCATGTCTCGTATGCATTTTTATTACTGCATGTTCTTGCGGTCTGTTTTAATCATGTCTATTTCTGACAGATGTTTCTTTTAAAAGATGTGTTTGTTAATATGGTAGATCCCTGATAAAGGCATTGTAGTATAAATAATCTCTCCCATGTTGATAGCTGAGGGGCAATTACTATGCATCAGGCAATTCGCATTCGTAACCTCCCTATGCAATGTGCTACTGTACTGGGCTCTGGATAAATCATTGCACCATGCCAAAGATCTCATTTAATTTTTGACCTGCTGTTCTTACTCAGGTCTTGAAAAACTGTGCAGTATACCTTGGTGAAGGCATCAAGTGAGTGCCAAAATGTCAACAGGATCTGGCTTGAGGCTTTTTATCCTATTAAATAGTGAAGTATGGCCAAAAATGCCATGTTACTGCTCACAGAGGAACACTTTTACACTTTTTTTTAGTCCCTTTTAAACTGTATGTCTAATAGCTGGTAGAGCATCAGACTGCAGTCCATGAAGAGACAAGACACATAGCACACCCACTTCCAATTTGGCATGCATTTATGTTCATATTTTCTAGGGATTTTTAGCAGGATTTGACCAAATCCAACAGCCTGGCTGAACTGAAACTGAATCTTTTCTAGCTGTGTACTGCCAAGAGTTTGGATTCAGTTCAGAATTTGCCCATATATGTTCTGTTTTGGGTTTCAGTGCATCCCTAATATTTTCAGAGATTCTAATTTTGTGTTTTTTTTTTTTTTTAAGATGCACTTCACAGTTCCTCCGATATCTGGGCTTCTTCAGGAGGTATTGGGCAAGGAGGATACAGTTCAGTCCTGAATAGCTCTCAGTCATCCGTCTCCCAGACATCAGGATTCAGCACCCTGCATCCCCATGAGCGAATGGTTCGTGATTCTTCTCCGTTACAGTTCAATGTATTAGAATACTTTAAAAAGAAATATAGGGATAACGTGTGTGTGTGTCTTGTCTAATCACTTATTTGGTCTATCTGTAAGTGCCCTTAGAGGTATCGGTGCCACTTTTTCTGCAAAGCAAAACTCAGGCCTTCCTATTTCCGTAGCCTTCTTACCTACAAACCACATCTGTGTCAAGCTAAAATACCAGTGAAGTACCAAACCTACCATTAGTGCCACCTGAGAAGTGGTTCTCATCTAACCTAATGATGAGAAGTGGTCAATCCTACCCACTTCTTTAAAATTCTGTTTGTGCATGTGAGGTACAAACAGAGGAGCTGAGCAATTGAAGATTTACCTGTTGATTTGCTGGCAAAAGCTGCCTGTGGAGAATACGGTTACTGCAGAATTTTTGCTAGAGACTGGTGGTAAAAGCACACTGAGTGTTAAGACCATTGCTGTAATCTAGTCAGAAAAGAGCAACACCCCCCAAATGCCCCCATCCACTTGTCAATATTGCCTGTTGTGATCTATGTAGAACATGGCGCCTGAAGCAGTCATAGTGGTCTGCCTAGCTGCTGCTGTTCTCCGTCTTAAGATATCCATATATAAGTAATGTTTGTCTCTTAATTTTTTAGGGTTTTCCAATGCATTCCGGGGAGGTGAACCCTTCTGTGACTTCCAGTTTCTCCTCTACCCCTGCACAGTATGGGGTCTCCAGCCATACACCCCCAATCAGTACTGGGGATACAATGATAGGTATGTTGGAAACTTGGTTTATTTTCACCACTTGACTCAAATCATATTTGAGTCTGCACTAAGATGAGATACACCAGATGTCATTCTATGCCTGTATTATGCTTATTTGCAGGAAACCGAGGGACAGCCACTGGAAGCTCGGGAGATGCACTTGGAAAAGCACTAGCCTCTGTAAACTATCCTTTACTCTGATTAATATGCAGCACAGTATAGAACTTTTATAGAGTAACTTTTTTAATGTTTTATGATAGTGTTTATATGCTTATCTTTGTGATGCAACAGGTTATTTACCCATGTAAAGATTATTTGCATCATTAAATAGCACAGTATGCTTAATCTATAAAATTATAAATGTCTTGTAGGGGAAAGTCTGCACAGGGTTTAAGAATTAGCCTGCCAATAAACACATTTTGTGTTTTGGCAACAGCCTGGCATCCAGCACACATGTCAATAACATATTTTTGTCATCTTAAAGGGGATTTACCGTGAAAATTTAATATAAGCTTCTTCATACTGAAGTAAAAAAACTTTCTAAATACAAATTATTAAAAATTCTGCTTTGTTTCTGAAATAATCAAGTTGATATTAAGTATTCCTCTCTCAGCATCTGTTTCTGTTCATTCTGTCTTCATGCAGCAGTTGGGTGTCAAATGAATGATCCAATATATCTTATAGGGGGCTCCCTTTCCTAGCATGTGTATTAGAGCTCACTCATATAACGGATTCCAGTACAAACAAAATCTAACAAGATCACTACCGTTTGCAGAAATCCTGCCATGCAGAGAAATATGATGTTTGGTGATTGAGTGAGTGAGAGAGAGTGAGCGCTAAAACATCTTCTAGGTAAAAAGGTAGCCCCCTATAAGATATAATGTATCATACAACTCCGAATGGTGAGAGAATAGTGAAGATAAACTTGATTATTTCAGAAATGGTACAGAATTTTAATTGATTGTATTTGGAAAGTTTCTTATTTCAATATGCTGTAGCTAATATTACATCTTCATGTTCGCAATAGTTCCCCTTTAAGCCCTGTGAGTGCAAGCTTCCTTCTAGAAGACCTGCATAACTTCTGTTATGGACAGCAGACAGGTCTACACATATGTGTGCTGACATGGCCTAAAATGAGATATAGTTCATCCCAGATTCTTTTTCCCTTCGCTCCCACTCAAACTATCTTAAAGGGGGTGTTTACTGTTGCGTTGACGTTAAGTATGATGTAGAGGGTAAGGCAAGACCAGTTGAAAAGTTGCTTAGAATTGACAATTCTATATCGTAGTAAAGGTGAAACACCCCTTCAAATGGTTTGGTTAAGATTTTATTTTCCATGTCTTTTAGAATAGTAGAAAGACTTATAAGAAATAACAGTTTATTATTTGACCTTGTAGTGCAAAGTATAGTTAGAAGGCCTCCTGAGGCTTACAAAATAGTGTTCAGCTTTTTAATTCATAGCCTCCCCCCAGACTGTTTCCATTACATTGCTTGCTTTACCCCCCTGGTGGCTGGCTACCATGTGTTGTCTATTAACACCTGACTTTGTTTCTAGATCTATTCTCCAGATCATTCCAGTACCAACTTTTCCTCCACCCCATCTACGCCTGTGGGTTCACCACAAGGTATAACAGGTTTGTTTTTGAAGTTATACTGGTAGCAAAACAATTTTTTTCAGGCCAACCAACATGTATTCTATTCCTTCCTCTTTGGTATATGTCTGATGAAAGATTGGTACTGAAACTCAAATATGCATCTCCGTATTCACAGAATGTTATGGAATGTCTGCTGATATTTGATGCATTCATGTTATGGTTTTGTATTTAGAATTTTAAGGATTGGTTAATTGTGTATAAGGCCTCCCCATGGTAGTTTCTGGCTTTCAATGCATCACTGTCGTGTTGCAGGTACAGGACAGTGGCCAAGAGCAAGCGGTCCTGGAGCTTTGTCTCCTAGTTATGATGGAACACTTCACACGTTGGTAAGTACTTGTACTGATTAAAATTTTGTGAAGCTATAAACATTTTACATTTACCTCCTTTTGCAAATGATCAGTTTATTGTAAATTCAAGTGGATTGTAGCTGTTTTTTATTCTTTTTCCCTATCATAGCAGAACAAGATGGAAGATCGCTTGGACGAAGCCATCCATGTCTTGAGAAGTCATGCTGTGGGGCAGACAGGCTCCCTACCAGGAGGCCATGAGGACATGCACTCTCTTCTCAGTGCTACTGCTAGTGTTCTTGGAAGTGGCTTTTCTGCTGCTGTACTCTCTCTTGCCAATCGACATTCTATGGTAATGCAAATAGTATTACTGTATTTATTACCAAATAATGTGCATTTTTATTTGTAACATATATTCTATACTTTGATTATCCAATTAATGTAACCCTTGGCACATTTCCCTTCTCCCCTCTAGATAAACTCTCATACAGAAGAAGCCCTGCCTAGTGCTTCCAACATGCTGCACAACCAGGTCACTGTTCCTCCACAGCCAGGATCACTTTCTGATCTTACCAGACCACAGGATTCCTACTCAGGTTGGAAGGGGCACTTTTTCTGGTGTTTGATATAGAAATAGTGTTTAAAGGAGAACTAAACCCTAAAAAAATGTGGCTAAAACTGCCATATTTTATATTCTGGACTAGCCTAAAGTTTCAGCTTCTCTATAGCTGCAATGATCCAGGACTGCAAATTTGTCAGGGGGTCACCATCTTGTCTGCGACACTCACATGCTCAGTAGGCAGCACAGAAACTAGTGTAACTAGCTTCAGAATTTCATAATCTGCCTTGTAACATCAGTTTATATTATAGGCCACCCTTGTGTTCTACTTGAAAATTTGCGACAACCCCTAAGCTTAGCTTCCCAACGGCTGCTCAGAGCCCACTGAGCATGTTAGTGTCGCAAACACTTTCCAAGATGGTGACCCACTGTGACAATTTTTAAGTCCTGGATCATATCTGCAATTGAGAAGCTGGAACTCTATGCTGGTGCAATAAGGTCAGTATATGAAATATGGCATTTTTAGCCATGTTAGTTTTTAAGGTATATCCTTTAATTAATCTGAATTTAATTTATAATGTCAGTTTGCCTCTTATCGCTGTATGGGTCCTATGTAAATTGTACCTTGAACCTGCTGTTTACAAAGTCTGTGTTAATTGCAATAATGTAGGGGGGCTTTTGGTAACCTTAAGGCATGGTGTGCTTCACCTCATTCTAAAAACACCAGGTCCCAAGCTTTCTAGATTATAAATCCCACACCAAAAAGCCCACAAGGTATCCCACAAACATTTACTGGGTGCTCTGTAAAATTTTCCAGATTCCACAGTGCAAATATTTGTGTCAGAGCAGCAGAAAGAACAAATTGCACTATGTTTGAGACTGCTTCATAATTGCTATGGCTGTATGTTCATGATTCTAAGTAGATGCCATACCTGCAACCTTTGCCTTCCAAAATATCATGGCCTATTGTAAATCAGATAGATTCCTGTGTGTGTTTTAGTATGAAATAGTATTCTTTATTTAACCTGTGATTGCTGCAGGGCTTCCTGGGCTTGGCAGGGCAATACCTCCAGGCAGAGTCCCAGAGATAAAAAGGGAGAGTAAAGAGGATGAGGAGAACCGATCTGTGGCAGATCTATCGGAGGATGAGAAGAAAGAGTCTAAGCCACAGAGAAGTCGGACTCGCTGCTCAATTAACAGGTCTCACTAATATTTTGCTGGGGTTATTTGTAAACATGATTTTAAGAAATTGTCAACCCATGCAAGCAGCTTCAATTTGTCGGTCTGATTCTTAAAACAAGGATGCAATGGTCAGGTCTTCTCTAGTAAAGATCATGGGGTTTATTTGCTAAAGTCTGAATATTTCTGGTTGGAATTTTAAAGGCAAAGACAATTTTTCCTAGGGGGAAAAAAACTGAATTTTTTTTCGAGATTTATTAAACCGTGAGGCTGCTAAAAGTCAGAATTAAAAAAAAAAAACTACATCTCAAACCTGTCGAGGTCATGTAGAAGTTGTAGATGGACGTAGATGGCTGATGTCTATTTTACAATTGGAAGATATCCTGATCTGCGCTGGGTTTTGTACAGTAATCCGAAGAATTTGTGGTTTTCGGATGATAATCCAAAGAGATCTGAGTTTTTGGTTGTCAAATCTGAAAAAATCATACTATTATCTTTTCCAGCACCAGATTTTTTCGAGTTAATTTATTGATAAGATAGAAATGTGGATGGGAGTGTGGTCAAAGTGGTTTTAATAAAATAAATATTCAGATTTTAGTAAATCCCCCAAGTGTCTGTTTTTTCAATAGTTAATACCAAGTACTAGCAGCTATTCTCAATAGCAGTTACATTTACAAATAACTAAAACAGAGTTTTTATTCTAAAAAAAATTATTGTAGATTAGAATGTTGCTTAAATGTACTATTTTTATTGTTTGGGTTGACAACACCTTTAAAGTCCAACAAAAACCTTTACCTTTGCTGGTACCTTACTTCTGGCAGGGCATGTCTTATCCATGCATCTGTACCATCTAATCTACAGAGAGTTAAATGACTGCTGCATACGTCTATAGATTCGACTGACTCGGTGCAGTTCTCTACCTTAAACAACCTGAAGAAGAGAAGGATCATGAGGTGCTGACTGCACCACATATTTAAAGGAAAAATATACACCTTAACAACATAAACTCATTCAGTTGGGCTTATATAGAAGTGGTGCATAAACACGATCTAAATTATTGTTTTGTTTTAGGTAGACCTACCTGGTTTAAAATCTTTTTTGATTGATGATAAAACCATTTAAAGGAAAAATATACACCTTAACAACATAAACTCATTCAGTTGGGCTTATATAGAAGTGGTGCATAAACACGATCTAAACTATTGTTTTGTTTTAGGTAGACCTACCTGATTTAAAATCTTTTTTGATTGATGATAAAACCATTTCCCAACTAGCTCACCGTTTAAAACAGGTATGGGATCTGTTATCCGGAAACACATTATCCAGAAAGCTCAGAATTACATAAAGGCTGACTCCATTTTATCTAAACCAAATTTCTTTTTATTTATTTATTTTTTTTATTTCATTTTTCACTGTAATAATAAAACCGTATCTTGTACATGATCCGAGCAAAGATGTATATAAGGTAGACTTAAGGTATGAAGAGCCAAATTACAGAAAGATCCGTTATCTGGAAAGCCTCCAGGTCCTGAGCATTTTGGATAACAGGCCCCATACCTGTGCAACCCCTCCCTAGCCTTGTTCCATGTGATAGATTCTGGGACTGGAGTCCCTCTACTTTCCATAGTGTGTGGTGGAGATTGTTTGGTACACAGAGACTTCAAGTCCCAGGATCAATTTCTTTACAGTGGAGCAAGGTGATGGGGAATGGTTGGATGTCTCCCTTTCACTCTGTGAAGATCAGGTATGTTTGCATTAAAAAAAAAATGAATGAGCACATGCCCTAATGGGGAGTGTATTTTCCCATTAACCCTCTGGTGGCCTAAGTTGCTCTGCCAGAAGCAAGGTAGAGCACTCTAAGCAATTTATATACTCTATAAATAAAATCTGCTAACATCATTGCATGTTTATATAAATATTTTGAATTTAACTCTGCTTAAGGACTTGTGTGAGTTGGAGTGAAAGTTTAAAGTTTTAGTCTTGCAAATGTCTTCCTTTCCTTACACCCGTATTCCCATAATTCTACATTGCTATCCTAACTACACCTGCCCTCCAGTCAAGATGAAGATGACGATGAAGATGATGATAACCTTCCCCCAGAGCAAAAAGCAGAGCGTGAGAAGGAGAGACGGGTAGCTAACAATGCTCGAGAGCGGCTTCGTGTCAGAGACATCAATGAAGCTTTTAAAGAACTGGGGAGGATGTGTCAACTGCACCTCAACAGTGAGAAACCACAGACTAAGCTGCTGGTTTTGCACCAGGCAGTCTCTGTCATCCTCACTCTGGAGCAGCAAGTGCGAGGTGAGTGGGATGTGCTGAGGGAGTGGTGGGGCACGGATCTGTCTGTCTCTCATCCCCCCTCCTATTCTTCTCTTGAGTTCCAGGATATACATGCCACACCCCCCCTCCATCCTTCAGGGTGCTTTGCTTTTGGACAGTACATGTATATTCTGCTACCAATCCTTCCTGCTTGCTAATGATTTTTTAATTATCCTGCTTTGTTTTTGTGGGTTTTGGTGGGTAGAGTGGGAAAAACTGCATGAACTGCATGGGATTCATGACATTTTCCATGTTCCCTAGTCACATTTAGAGATGGGCTGTCAGGAAGAATTTGGAAAAGAGATAATTAAAACTGATGAACACTAAAATTTCTTTTTTTGAACAATTTATATACTTCTGAACTCATGTAGTTTTAGGCTTTAAAACAGCAGTGATTATATATAAAAAAACATGTTCAAAACAGTAAATTATTTTTTTTCTGGTAATATATTCATAAAATTTATTGTAAGGAAACATGGCTTTATTTCAAGCTATGATATTCAGTTACAGCAACCAGCAGCGGCTAAACATTTACATTTAAATGTAATCAGAAATAGGGAATGTCCACTGAGGGTTTTTTTTTTTTTAGACCTGAATTACACTGGTAACACATTGCTTGTGAATATTTAGCATCCTTATATCCTATGGCCTTTTTAAATAGTTGCAATTTTTAATTGTGACCATTAAAAATATATTCTCTTGCTCCAATTTGTTGCAACAGAAATTGTACAGATAAATTTGTCTTCAGATTTGTCTTAACTTAATTCTCTGCAGTGTGCTTCTGTTATTTAGAACATTAATTAGAACATGTAATAGGCGTGTGTTTCTGTAACAGGCTCTGCATGCTGGTGCCCTATAAGTACTCTCTCTTGTAGGGTCACAATTTCAACCACCTGTCTCCAGACTTACTTTTGCTGGGCATCTGCTGCACTCTTTGCAATATTCTGATATGCCTCTCTTGCCCCACTACATACTCATAACAGCTTATATCTAATGATATTTTATTTCATCCTTCTACACTGTGCTTCATTCATGTCCCTTTCATACTTACTGCCAAATGTCTTGCACTTTTTTTCCATTTTCTAACAGACAGTTCTTAAACTTAGTGCCTCCTACCAACCCCTGCTCCTCCTCCTCCACACCCCAGTCCTAATTACCTCGCACTACCTGCTCCTAGAAATTGTGGATACCATAAAAAGTAGTAATATATCTGTGTGGTACTGTGTTGCTCCAGCAGCCATTAGCGCTGAAATGTTCCTTGAGTTTTATGTGCACAGCTTACAACAATAAACAGTATACAGACGTGCAGTTATGTCTAAGTATATGCACAAAATTAACTTATCTGTGTAAATAAGTACAATAGAGGCAGATTTGTGCATTTACAAACTAAAAATGTACTGGTACAGCAAGTACCAACCCACTCATTAAGTCTACAAAAAGTTGAAATATTCTGGAGCATGGACAACATTCTTCATTGAAGCTCTACTGACACTATAAACAAAAGCTGCCTGCAAGCAAACACAAGCCTTTGGAATCCCACTCTCCTCCATTCAACCAAGACTTTTTGCTCTGGAAGGAAGAACACCAATGAATACATTCATGGAATGTATTTCGGACATGTAAAATAAAATTGTAGATCTTTGCTGGAAAATTTAAAGATTCTTCAGTGCTTGGAAAGCAATGTGTGTATATGTGTGTGTTTGCTATGACTGGTAGTCTCCCCTAAATCTCCAACTCCTGGTCTGTCTTCATATCTGAATATATAAATGATTTATTTTACTGATGTTGACTTATGAAGCAGCAGTGGAAAAACTTAAGGCTTAATCGAAGTTATATTTGTTACTAGAATATACCCCATATTCATAATACACTGCAGCCTAAAAACCTATCCTACAGGTTGTCCTTAATTTATGCTTAAGATTTTTAAAAAAGTGGCACATGCCAAATAAAGGACTGTTAAGGCCAAAAACCGCTGTGCTTCTCCCACAGTAAACTCAGCCAGAATTATACTGGAAGTATGCCTCTGCAGTTTTATTTTTGAAGCACTCTATGGCCAGTTAAGCCATAGTGATGCATTTGATGGAGAAGCTTCAGAAATAAAACCTTTTTGATTTAGCAAGCTGTTGTGTTTTCTGCTGAAATCTAGCCCTTTGGCTTCCTCTACTACCATGATGCATATCATACAATGTGGCAGAAAAGTTTTCAGCTACTAAAATATGCCATGGCTTTTCTATAGTTTTTGATTGATACTGGACTTAATCTGTGCAATGGCTATGAAACCTTATAGTGCATGCAGCATTTTTAATAAATACAGTTTCAATATATTGAGGTATTTTCCAGATCTCCTGAGACTCTAATAGCATTATTTGCAGAACTAGAACAATTTCCTAAAATCTGACACAGCTATACATGACCAGTTGCTCAGATTTCTCCTTCATGAATGCAGTATATACCATATTAGATATTTGTAAATAAGCTCAAGTGCACGCACTTTCTTGCCTGCTGAAATACACTGTGCACAATGCCAATATAGTAATAATAAAAATATCTAGTATCTATAACTGGCATTTATCTCCACTGCTGCTGCTGTCAACCAATTTTTTTTTGGTGGGGATATCTACTGAGGGATTAGGCTGCTTTATCATATTCGCTTTGTCTTCTGGAAGCAAAAGAAGGCGGTTTAAAGGGGAACTATCACGAAAATGAAATTTTAACTTACAACATACCAAAATAAGAACTTTCTAAATAAAATCAATTAAAAATTCTGTACCGTTTTTGAAATCAAGTTTATCTTCACTATTCCTCTCTCAGCATCTTTGTCCTCATCCAGGAGTTGGGTGTCAGATGAATGATCCAATATATCTTATAGGGGGGCTCCTTTTGCCTAGAAGATGTATTCAAGCTCACTCTATTAAAATCACCAGTCGTCCGGTCTCTCTACATGCAGAATCTGTGCAAAAGGCAGATATTTTGTTAGATTTTGTTTGTACTGGAATCTGTTAATTGAGTGAGTTCTAATTCATCTGCTAAAAAGGTAGCCCCCCATAAGATATATTGGATCATTCATCTGACACCCAACTGCTGCATGAAGACAGAATGAAGAGAAATAGATGCTGAGAGGACTAGTGAAGATAAATTTGATCATTTCAGAAACAATGCCGAATTTTTAATTGATTGTATATGGAACATTTCTTACTTCATTATGAGGAAGCTTACATTAAATTTTCATTTTTCCTTTAAAAATATAGCCTATAGTGTAGGCAACAACAGTTTCAGTATACTGTTTATGGTTTTTTGACAGAGCGTAAAATAAAGGAATTTTCAAAAGTAGTTTTAATTTTAAGAATCTCCAAAATTTCACTACATTTTCAAACACTACACAGCTTCTCTCCATTAGTGTGAGCATGGCTTCAGTATGTTCGTATGTGTGTCTCTTAAAACAATCTGAGTGTCCTAAGTAGTGAAAGGTATTTTGGGGGTTTGTACCCAATGCCCTCTTTAATACTTCACTCTCCTGGGGTCCAGCAGCGGTGAAAGCAGTAAGGAAGAAAGTAACTCTGTGGAAGAAAAAGACACAAGGGATCGTGACAGGAGAATGTCCAATAATGCACGAGAAAGAGTGCGAGTACGAGACATTAATGAAGCTTTCAAGGAACTTGGTCGTATGGTGCAGATGCATTCGAAGGCTGACAAGTCCCAAACCAAGCTCCTCATCCTTCAGGAGGCCGTGCAGGTCATAATGACTCTGGAGCAGCAAGTGCGAGGTATCCCCCTAGCAGCCATCCACTGTTGTATCTAACTTGCCATTTAAAGTCATCTTCTTGTTGCTTTCACTTTGCCTACTCGAACCATGATGATCCACAATGAATCTTTCACCAATCTATAACCAATATTACATTTTTCTTTTAATCTATAACCTCTATCATTGTAACACATCAGCCATCTTTCCATGCAGTACAGCTATATTTATTTTTCTGTAAAGCTTGTCTTGATGTCTGAACCGTTATCATACTTGGTCTCTTTCTTTGTCCTCTAGACCAGAGGCTTTTTTTTTTTTTTTTTTTCTTTTTTAAACTTATTACCCTTTGAAACACAGATGAGTCCTTTACTGCCCCTCTCTCAGGACAATCCATTTTTTTTTTTTTTTTATGTTGGGGAGTTTATTATACCCAGAATCCACTATGGCAACCCCAACTTGGCTGTGGTTTCCTTCAAATATTGTTTTAGCACTTTTCTTTTTAAAGGAGAAGGAAGAAGCTACGGAGGCATTTTATTGCCAATAGATTAGCTGCAATAGTGCAAGCTAGAATGCTATATTTATTACCATACCTGAGTTAGAAGCTCTTGGTTTGTTTAGGATAGCAGCTGCAGTATTAGCTTGATGTGACATCACTTCCTGCCTGAATCTCTCCCTGCTCTGGGCTTTGATTACAACAGAGAAGAGAGATGGAGGGGAAGAGGAGCAAACTGAGCATGCTCACGCCCAGGGCACGGAGGTTTAAACTGAAGGCATGAAGGCAGATACAGAAGCTCATGTTTACACAATAGAAGGAAAGAAATGCAGTGTTTCTTTTGAGAGAGGAATCGGAGCAGCACTACTTTGAGGGTTTATTGGTATATTTAGGTGGATCTTTCTGATAAGGCTTACTTCATTTTAACCTTTCCTCCTTTAGCACTTTGGTCCTACCTGTAAAAAATGTTCCTTTGCCATGCTGCATTAAAGAGTAACACATCTAGCCATATGAGCACATATAATTATATCACAAACTTGATAAACCAGTATACTGCAAAAATAGTGACTGCATCATCATACATTTTAGCACAGCCAGCTCCCATGACCATGTCTGCCTTCAGCAGCCTTTTAATTTAAAGCCTGAGAATACCTTCACACTGGAAAACACATTAATTGCATACATCTGCAAAGTTGCAGTTAAATATGTTTACCCGTGGTGTGTATGTGTATGTATATGTATATATATAATTTCTGTCTTTGTGAAAAAAGTGCTTCTTGTGCTATCACAATGTTGGCATCAGGATAGTGGCACACAGTAAGACTTGTTAACCATGTTTAAAACTGCGAAACCGTGGGCCTTGTATCTCCCAGAAATGCGTTCCTATATAGACAGTAAAGTAAAATGCTTAGTTTTACAAAATTGCCTCATGCAGGAATTTCGGGCGGCTTCGTAAAAAAGCAGAGTGTTTTCCGATCCGTGACTTCATTGATTGCCGATGGGAAAGAATTTTCAGGATATTGGCTGTACTTTTTCAGGTGACAAATCTCCCTGTGTGCCACTACCCTTAAGCTGACCATAGACACACAGAGGCAGTGCATCTTCGTTTCATGCGCTTTTCAGACTGTGCGTGGTGTCTCGACATTTTTCATATCATGGCAATCTGTCGTTTAGTCAAGAGGACAGGCAAAAATATTTATATTGGCTGCAATAAGATCTCACTACTATTTGTCCAACTTAACTTTTGTACAATTGTCAATTAATGGACAGAACATATATATTAGTTTCTCCACCACATCCAGAGCCTGATGCAGAAGTAATAACTAACAGTTTGCCAGTGTATGCAAATATTTTTTTTTAGCATGGTGATGCTGATCTTTATCCACCTGAAGCTGCACTCACATGGTTTGTAGTAGTCGTGGTTGCTCAAGTAAATCCTACCTAATGTCTAGTTGTTTCAGAGGAAGGCAACAAAATAAAATTCTGAGGCCAAAATTGCACTTTTGACTTTGGTTGTCAGAGACTCACTTTGCTATAGAGCAGATCATGCAATGTTGTAGTTTTAGGGAGCTGTTTCCCTCCAGAAAGTAGTTGTTTTGACCCCTCTGCTAATTGCTGCCGCTTTTGTTTTAGACTTCGACTTTTTCTTACTGCAGCATCCCCTCTAGGCTTTGTGCTTGAGCATGCACACAAACGTTTATATCACCAGTTCAGGCTAGTCATTCTTGAGTGTACAGCTTTTGAATACATAGTAACATAGTAAGTAACACTCTTATGGGTAACATTCATAATTAGGGTTTTGAACCAGACAATCTGCTTTAGGCAGATGCTGTCCGGTTCTGGAAAGTCTGTGTGGTTTTGAAAAGTCTAAACATAGCTCCGTAAAAATAAATGCTTGTAAACTTTTCAAAGAGATTGGTACTTTGCACTGAGCAGTAAAAACGTTTTGTTGGATTATGTGCTTGGGGTTTATTTGATTAATTTTTTTTATTTCATCATTATAATTTATATAGCATGAGCAAGTTACATAGTACTTAAAATTGTTAAATTGGTAAGTTATGGAGAGTGCTACATTTATATGGAAAGCCCCTGTTATGTCTGTTATCCATGTGGACTTACTCGTTGGTAATGAGTTCTGAAAGTCTAAATGCATCATTATATATTTTATTTTCTGAAAGTGCATCTGACACTTATAAAGGTTTGTGCAGAATAATAAAGCTTTTCTTTGTTAGAATAAAAACTAACAGCACAGCATATAGGCAACTGCCTCCTTGTCTCGGCAGCTATGCCAAAGGGGGATAGCTGTAGGAAAAGGAATTATGGAAAATGCAGTTAGTCCGGAATCTAGATGTACCCTGAGTGAGGGAAGGAATGTAAGATCAATAATATAGTATAAGATTGTAAAAGAAATGTTGCTGACAATGCCTATTAAGATTGATATTTATTAGAAGCATTTTTGTTTTTTTTCGAAAAGCACCAGAATTCTGCACTGAAATCCTTTTTTTAAAGGGGCAAAGAGATTTTTGTATATTTAATTTTGAAATTTGGCATGGGGCTAGACATATTGTCAGTTTCCCAGGTGCCCCCAGTCATGTGACTTGTGCTCTGATAAACTTCAGTCACTCTTTACTGTTGGAGTGATATCACTCCCCTCCCTTTCCCCCAGCAGCCCATCAGCAGAACAATAGGAAGGTAACCAGATAACCGCTCCCTGGTAGATAGAAGAATAAAATTCAGTAGTAAAAATCCATGTCCCACAGTGACTCCTTCAGTTACACTGAGTAGGAGAAACAATAGCCTTTCAGAAAGCAATTCCATAGTGCAGCACTAGCTCTTTCTGAAAGCCCATGACCAGACAAAATAACCTGAGATGGATGCAACAATATTACACCTAAAAATATATACCTGTTTTTAGGAAATAATTGTATATGGTAGAATTAATTATTTGCATTCTAACAGTCTAATTTAGAAATAAAAACAACACCATAAAAATCAAGACAAAATCACCTTTCCTCTACCCTAACTTGTGGCCTGAACAACTGCATTAGAAAATAAAATTTATATCTGTGAAGGGTGATATTTAAAGGACAAATGTGCTAAATTTCATTAATTTTAAAATTCTTGCTAAGGATAGCAAAATCGAAACTTTATTTTTATTCTTTACTTATATAAGCTGATATATTTTGCATCCCCCTTACACATCCGTTCCTGCCCCAGTGGAGCTCAAATGACTAAGAAAGGCTACTAAAGAGTTAAGGTGGACATAGACGCAAAGATCTGCTCTTTTGGCGACATTGCCAAACGAGCGGATCTTTCCCCAATATGCCATTAACGAGCATGGCTATATCGGGGGTAATCTGAACGTTCGGCCATATGGCCGAACGATCCAATTACGATGCGCAATGGGCTCCGGTGGGATCGGTCGGGTCAAAATCAAACCTGTCCGATCCACCAAACAACTGATCCCTGCCGGTCTCTCCACACACAATCCGAAAAACGTACGAATCCTCTATTCGTACGATAGGATCTGTGCGTCTACGGCCAGCTTTAGCCTTTATTGAAAGACATTCCTTTCAGTGTCTATTCACTCTCCTCTGTGAAAGCCCTTTATCAGTTCAATCTCCACATTGTAGTAAAAACTGCTGACTTAAGTTAAAACGTTTCCCATGAATCACCCTCATGTACAGAACGTAGAATCACCAGACAACGCATCTACATAAATCATTTTTTTGTACTCTGGGAGAAGGCGCACTTTCCCCTGCAAAGCCCTGCTTTCAGTAAGTGCGTGTGCATATCTTTAAGCACAGCAGATAATATTTATACAAATTAATTAAGCAGTCAGGTACAGTGTGGGGGGTACTATTGCATACAGCAGACTTTGGGTCCATCTTTTCCTTTAAGTTGGCCATAGATATACAGATATTTTAATACAAAATTATATGTATGATAATTGTTGTGTATGGTGCCTCCCCATGCGCAACTGATATTCATGTACAATGGATATTGGTTGGTTTGGGAATGTGCCAGGTTAGAAGATTTTATCTGCCAATGCACCAAATCTGTCAGCTTATGGTATATTGGCAGATGAAGTGAAGATGGGCCCATGTATAGCCACCTTCACAGTCCAAGATCTAGTTTTTGGAGTGTGGGAGGAAATCTCACCCAAATAAAGGGAACATAAAAACTTTTTTGCCAATCGTGACTTGGTTTAAATCAAATCTAGGCCTCGGCACTGCAAAGCAGCAATGCTACCTAATGTAAAAGGGGAATATCACAAACATATATCACAAATGACTGTGAAATTTGTTCTATATTATGCTGCTACCCCTGCTTACATCTTGCATCTACTGTTTCTTGCTGCTGTCCCAGGCTGTTGACTCTCAGCAGAAAGCACTTGTCTCCCATGTAGTGGTAGGGAACAGTGCAGCTGCTTTACTTATTAGAAATGTTACAATAAAATTATATATAACAATATAAAAATAACTGCATTAAAAACCTTGAAGCAAATGGATCAACGGTCTTTATTGTGAATTCTCAGCTGAAGTACTGTTTTATTAGGCAGGCAAGAAAATAACACCCTTATTCTTGCTATCTTCAGTATACCACTTGGTACCTCTGCCTTCACAAATGAATTACATGTAAATCATTGACAATCTGGCACTGTCCTACTATGATCAGCTTATATGCACATCACACAAGGATTGTATGTTGTCACTCATAATTGCCGCTACCCACTTCTCTTATAGAGCGGAACCTGAACCCAAAAGCTGCCTGTCTTAAGAGGCGCGAGGAGGAGAAAGTTTCAGGTGTTGACCCTCAAATGGGCCTGTCTGGAGGACACCCTGGTGTTGGGGACTCTCACAACCCAGTGGGGCACATGTGAGGTAAGTAAGAGCAGAGAATTAGTAGAAACCGTAGCAAATCCACGAAACGAATTAGTGGGGATTTCTGGTGGGAGAAATATGTACAAATTAGGTGCAATTATTATATAAAATAAGTACATATGTACATGTTTCCATAAATTCTATGTTTCTGTGTATATGCATGTATTTAAAAAGAGCCAAATTGGACCTAACTATACCTCAAATTTTAGGCATTAGTATATTTTTTTGGATTATTAATTAAGTTTCCATTTTCTCTTTCTGCAGTTTCCACTGGCGCACTGGAATATTTTTCCCGATGATCCTTTGTTGCTGTTATTGTTTTTTTATATTATTATAAATTTCCTTTTTTGAATTTTTTTTTTTCTTTGTGTTTTGGAAAACCTCCACGACACAGAAGTCTTTGTGGCCTTGACTTTATTCTCCTGAGATGTAGACACTCGCTGGAACTTTCCAATGGGGGGGGCGGGAAGGACAAAAAAAAACTGACACAAACTGACAATTTGTCTTTTCTGGACTTTTATAAAGCAAAAGGAAGACAACGTGAGAAATTGCCTTAACTGAAAACAAAATCCAATCGGTTTATTTAAAGGAGGCTGCAGGGGAAAGGAGGCCTGCTCAGATACTCCCTGCTACTAGTGAGTTGTGGGGAAGCAAGGATAATTTTTCTGTCCTTGTACCTACACATCTACAACAAACTGAATTTTTTTAAATAAAAGAAAAAATGGAAAACCGTGAAAAAAAAAATTAACGAAAGTTAGGCATCATAGAAAAAATGTTTTTAAACTTAGAACAAAATAGAAATAATTATTTTTTTTCAGGATTTTTTTTTCTTACGGTAACATTTTTATATAAAAATAAATGCTGAACAAAAATTTTAAAAACAGAAAAGGAACCCAACCCTATACACTTGATTGTAACCTGCCCCTTAATTCCATCTTGCACACCCTAGTTCTACCTTTTTACATGCCGTTGTTTTCCATACACTATCTTGCTGCTCATCCTATTCCTTGTGCATATCATGCACTCCTTTTATTGGTGATTAGGAAGCAAAACTATTCCACTCTGCATACAAACATGATGCAAAGAACAACCATTGCATTGTTGATGTCCTGTGAACTGTTTAGCAGAACGGGGATTTTGGGTGGGTTATTCCAATCTGGAATTCTTCGTAATAGATGAGTGCTTCCCGATTACATCCAGTGTTGGGGGAGGTTGATTTTTTAAAAATGAACAGTTACTCTGATTTATATTCCGCAAAAATAAGTCTTCAATTTAGATAGGATAATGTAAGTCCACAGAGCATTGTTTCTGATGGATGCAAGGGGTGTTGAACAAATTACCCATCAGATCTATTTGATGAAATGTATTTTCTAAAAAATATTAAAAACCCTCATTGTCCCATGTGTCACATTTAAACTCCCTTTTATTGCTCCTTTCACTATTATTCCTTTCCATATAAAAAAAAAACCTTACTGCAATTTGTTTAAATTTTTTTTTTACAAAAATGTCTTGCTGTATTTTTTTAATTGATTCTATATATAAAAATATTTACTGAAAGTCCTGTTTTAACTCTCTGAATAAACACAGCTGTAGCTCAGCTGACACCCGAATGAAGATCTGGACTGTCTTTAGTTCTCTCTCCCACAGCTTTTTATAAGGGCTGTGCATCAGTGTAGAAATATGTAGCATTAAATGTTAGGGTGCAGATACCCTTATTTTTGTAGATATGTGTTGTTTGGAAGGGTGCAGTGGGATTTTGGAATATTTCTGGAAAACTGCCTTCAGACATTCGTAAATATATATTTTTTAATATTTTATTTTAAATATCCTGCCTTTAACATGTCCAGCTATGCTTACTTGTTACTGTCCTTATACTTTTCTTGGTATTCAATTTTTTTCTTTGCAATAGAGTTGAAAGTACCGTGAGAGGATTAAAGGGGGTGCTCTAGCCATAATTTACAAGCATTGAAGACTTGATTTATAGCATGGGTTTAATTGTTGTATCTGATCTAGAAACAGAATGCCTTGAGTGCAAGTCCATGACTTCAACAGAAATAAGCATGGTCAACTTCCAGAATCCTCCGCTAAGCATGCCATTAAGCTTTGTATATTTCTTTTTTCTTTTATAGTCCTGTGTGTTTTTGTTAAAATAAAATTTAATTTGTTTAATGCTATTACGCATATGACAATAACATTTTGCTCCATATTGCAAAGGCAGGGAATGAAGAGGCCTTAATACCCCAAATCAAGTAATTACAACTCAAAAGTATTTTAGAAAAACAATACATTTTTTTTTTTTTTTTTTTGAAGAAGCACAAACAGAAAACAAATGGTATTTCTTTAGTGCCTCTGATATTTTTTTTTTCTAAATTTTATATGTGTCAAATCAGCTGGCTGGAATATTTGGAATTTTTAATAACAAAAATAATCCTAACTTTTTTTATGTAGGTTTTGAGAACTGTCCTGTACATAAATCTGTGTTGCAGCAATACATGTAAGCTTTTATAACTATATAACTTCTTGAATCCCGTTCTTTCAGATGTTGTATACGATGAATGATAAAAAGGAAATACATTTAAAAAAAAACATTGTAATAAAAGATTTGCATTGTATTAAATACAGCTTTGACTGAGCTTTTTTTCATGTTGTAAAGCCCCAAAACTATAGCAGCCTTACAATATTTATTTTAGACCAACTTTCTTATTTCATTTTTTTTTTTCTTAGTCTATTTTGCCACTGCCTCTAGATTGGCACACCTGTACCAGCTAAACGTGTTGCTCTGCACAACTTAGACTAGGACTAGCAGACCATGGGCATAAGTCAACCCTTACCTGCCCACTCCCAACCCACTCATCTCTGACATTCGCAAAGGGGGCAGGACAGGTGCTGGTCTATAACTAGTGGCTGCTGGAAGCAGAAGCCAGCATAGAAAGCACCCACACATTGAGTCTTGGGTTAGTCTGTCTTAGAAGGTACGTGAGGGATGCTCGGCTCCCAAACTGGATCTCAATGTAAAAATGTCCTTGAGGGGAATAAAATATTAATCCAGCAAGGGCAGCAGTTATAGCAAAATATTCTATCCGGACTATATAAAGTTAAAAGCATTCATATATCAAGCTAAATTGCATAGATTTAAGTAAATAGGATATTGGTGGCTGAGTCAAAGATGTGGAGAAGCTCAGTAAATGAGCCATAGAATTTTTTCATGTGGTTTTATTATTAACATGTATTTATATAGCGCTAACATTTTTAAAACAATAGGCAAACCTGTTTAGCACAAGCTCTAAGAACTATACTCTATAGCTCTAATTTATAGCATTAGCACAATAGTCCAGATATATAAATGGGACTGTTTGCTTTTTTGCTATAATACTAACATGATGTTGGTAATTAAAACAACAGCTGTGAGGTCTGTTTTTTTTTTATTTTGCGCAGGAGAATGGCCTAAAATTCGAAAATCTTTCTACAAACACAACAATTTTATACCAGCGTCTCATTCTATTGGTTTTTATTTTATTTTTTTAAAAGTTTGTAAACACACACGCGTGCATATAAACTATTTTTATGCAAATATATGCCATCTAAAAAATATCAAAACTGAGAGGCACATTTACTAAGCTCGAGTGAAGGATTCAAAGTACTTCGACCATCGAATAGGCTACTACGACTTTGATTCGAACTAAAAATCGTTCGACCATTCGATAGTCGAAGTACTGTCTCTTTAAAAAAATAAAAAGAACTGACTACATACTTCGGCAGTTTAAACCTACCGAGGTACAATGTTAGCCTTTGGGGACCTTCCCCATTAGTTTTCTAAGGTTTTTATGATCGAAGAAAAATCCTTTGATCGATTAAAATCCTTCGAATCGTTAGATTCTAATGATTTCATTGTCGAACGATTTTTCCTTCGATCGATTGTAGGATTTGCTGTAAATCCTTCGAATTCGTAGCATTTTACTTCGAGGGTCGAATTCGAGGGTTTATTAACCCTCGATAGTCAACCCTTAGTAAATGTGCCCCTGAGTATCCTAGCTCTATGAGACACATGTTCCTATCCATGAGTCTCTAATAAAGGTTTTTGAGGGATGCTGTATTCCTTCAGGATCACCTGTTTTGTTTCTGATCCTACCCAACCGTACACTTTGTTTCTTACTCCCTTCTTCCATTTGTGCATGAAAGTTTGTGAACCCTTTTTCTATATTTTTATGAATATGACCTAAAATATAATCTGATTTTCAAACATGTTCTAAAAGTAGATGAAGAAAGCCTTGTTAAACACATGACACACAAATTACATTTGGTCATGTATTTATTGAAAAAAAAAAAGATCCAATCACATATCTGTGTGTGGCTAAAATGAATCCATTGTGTAGCAATAACTGTAACTAAACATTTGTGATAACTGTTGATCAGTCCTGCACATCAACTCTTTATCATCATTTGTCCATGAATATCCTTCTTAATTGCTGGAGACTTAGATTTTAGATGGGGCCTTTCCAGTGCTTTGTAAAGGGGAGTAATGTAAATGCATATGAGATGTGTAGATTTTGGTTTAAGGATAAAAATTAAGAATAAGATCTTCAATTGGAAATTCAAGTTCTTCTGATTGCTTGCCAATATTCTGAAGCAATGCTGTCCAACTTCTGTGTTACAGAGGGCCAGACTTTTTCTGGCCTATGTGGTGGAGAGCTGATAATGGAAGCCAGTGTTGGCCACTCCCCCTTTTTTAAACCACACCCATTTAAGCCACACCCATGTTATCTCAAGAACATTTAAGTCAATGTCCACAATAATGGTGGTAACACACCAAAAAAATGCAAATGCTTACAAAACCACAGAACAAACCCTACCAGTCTCACACCCCACAGGGTACAGAGTAGGGCAGAGTATTACACACATACGGAGCCAGGGGCGTAACTACAGAGGAAGCAGACCCTGCGGCTGCAGGGGGCCCCAGGAGGTACAGGGGGCCCCATGAGGCTCTCATTGATGAGCAATTTCAACATATATTGTTAAAACAGGGCAAACACTGGATATGTTGGGGGCCCTAGAATTAATTTGCTGTGGGGCCCAGCAACATCTAGTTACGCCACTGTACGGAGCATATGGCAAGCAGTGTATGGCACACTCCAGGAGCATTTCCCATTCATATGAATGACAGGAGGTAAGGGATGGGGTGGCTGAGGGTATCAAATTTCACTTCTGGCACTAATTTTACATATGCTTAAATGAATGCTCACTCTCTTTTAAACCTTTGTTTTGCATTTAGCAACAAATAATTGTTGAAATATTGTAAAAAACACCTCTTACTGTATCAAGATATAACAAGAAATGTAAATACTTGAATACAGGTTAATCCAGTTTAGCAGCTATTTTAACTGCAAGGTAATGCATTTACATTACAAGACCATGATTTACCTGTTAAAGCAGTGCAAATTGCTTTTACCACCCAAAGTGGAATTAGTATTTCTGTCCAAGAAGCTCATGGATCCAGGAAGTAAAATATACAGACATTCATAAGTACCTATGAACAAAATTATGCTAAGGTACTTGATTTCATTTTGTTATGCAGGAAACAGCAGCAGTCCTAAACAAGCCCTAAAAACTCTTTACCAAATCATAACAAACATTTTGAGCCATGCTCATACTGGCAGTGAGAGGTGCCTTGAACAGCTGTAAAGTACAGGGTTCTAAGATACAACCTGAATTCATGGGTGCTCCAAAGGAGTGCCTTAAGAAAGGATCACTTGGACATGCCACTCCTTATACTGCGAGTCCCATCCACATATTGCTTTTCTTTAATGGTGCTCATCCGCGCACTAGTCACAGTCTGATGCAAATCTTTTCAACTCATACTTGATATTCATATCTGGCGGTAGAGGGCACAGACAGGCTTCATTATGTGCCAACAAACCCACACTAAGGGCTAGTCCACACGGGGAGATAGCCCTGCGTTTGCGGTCGCGGCGACAAAGCGCCGCGCCAGTCGCCGCGACCGGCGCAGGCGACAGTTTTGTATGGGCGCCTATGTAAAAACGCCTGTGCTAACCACACGAGGCGATGCGCTTTTCAACAGTCGCCTGAAAATGCCTCGCCAGGCTTTTTCAGGCGACTGTTGAAAAGCGCATCGCCTCGTGTGGTTAGCACAGGCGTTTTTACATAGGCGCCCATACAAAACTGTCGCCTGCGCCGGTCGCGGCGACTGGCGCGGCGCTTTGTAGCCGCGACCGCAAACGCAAGGCTATCTCCCCGTGTGGAATAGCCCTTAGGGGCAGATTTATCAAGGGTCGAATTTTGAAGTAATGGGAGTTTTTTTTGATCTCCCATAACTTCGAAATAAATAACCACCCGAATTTTATTTTAAAAAATGTTTTTTTTTTCCTGCGGGTGAATCGGTTGAATTCAATCTTACGAATCAAAGTAAGATCGTATTCGATCAAGTTCGATTCAAAGTATTTTCAAAGTCCACCAATTGACTCCAAATAGGTTCTAGGAGGTCCCCCATAGGCTAAAATAGCAATTTGGCAGGTTTTAGATGGCAAATGGTCGAAGTTTTAAAGAGACAGTACATGATAAATTTCAATATTCTAATTTTCTAAAAAAAAAAATTCAAATTTCAATCGAATTTAGACAATTCCCTAGTCGAAGTACACAAAAATAGCTCGAAATTCAATTTTGTTACTTCGAATTTTTAATTCAACCCTTGATAAATCTGCCCCTTAGTATACCAGATGCTCACATAAGTGATAAAATGTCAGACACAATTGACCAGAGTGACTGCATGAAACCCCTATATACTAAAAATTAATTGTTAAAACTATTACTAAGGGGCAGATTTATTAAGGATCAAATTGAAACATTGCCCCCTTTAAAAATTCGAATTCGACTATTTGCCACCTAAAACCTGAGTTTGTGTATGTCAATTGGAGAGGTCCCGTGACCAATTTGAAGATGTTTCTAGCCTTCCTGACATTCAAGTTTTTTCGAAGAAAAAACTCGATTCGAGTTTTAGTAAAATTTGTTTGAGTTTTAGATATTGAATTTCATTCTTAAATAACCATCCGAATTTGGAGGTAAATCTAATTTATTAGACTCACATGAATTCTAGTTTATAACACATGAATTCGAGATTCTACCTTTGAGAAATGGGTCTCCCCATGTATTGGGTCTGCATCAAAAATCCAAAGAATAAAAATGATTCTGTTCATAGTCAAAGGATAGCTACAACAGCCTTAGCATTGTCTACAAATATTACTCACAAACATTGGGCAGCATTTTTTAGGTGCTTGCCCCAAAGAGGGGCCAGGGACAACCGAGAGAAAAAAACCCACGCTACCCAATAGCAAGAGAAGCTTACCCACAACGATACCGGAGCAACAGCAGCAGAAGGTAAATCAACTTGTGGTGAATCTTTCGTCCCATGTATTGACTAAAGCCAAACTGAACGTTTTAAACAAGGGTTTAGGTTTTATGCCCAGTTATTCCATTGAATTCTTTGAATTCATTCGATCTGCCAAACTTAAAACGAATTTTCCTAATGTGCAACCTACTGTAAATATTTCACAATTGAAAAAGAAAAGCACTTATGTCCCAGATATATCTTGTTCTGCTTTAGAAATGTTTACAACTGTTGTTATAGAAGAGGTGAAAAAGGTTTGGGAAGGAAATAGTGGAACTACTAGTAACCTTACACATGCAGAAAGGAAGGCACTTAAAACAATAAATAAATCATAATCAAGAGGGCAGATAAAGGAGGGGCAGTGGTTGTGATGGATGTAATCAATTATAGATCAGAAATACAACTTGAGACCCCTGGCCACTACTACCAAAGATTTCCTAATTACACATTTTCCTAGGAAAATATATGTATATATGTTACCTAAAATACACAAGACACTAGAAAACCGGCCCGGAAGACCCATAGTGTCCGGCATTGGTTCTGTGCTTGAACCCCTTTCTAAATTTATTGATTATAACGTACAGGAGTTAGTCCGTAACCTTCCCACTTGTTTAAAAGACAAGAATGATCTGTTGATCAAACTTGGAGAAATTTCTAAGGTGTAGTATCGATATACCCCAAGATGAAGGCATTAAATGTGTAGAAGAAGCTCTATTGGAAACTAACATGAACAATGCAAAAATATAGTTTATACTTGACTGTCTCGAAATTGTGCTTAAAAAGAATTATTTTAAATTTGAAGATTCTTTTTATTGGCAAAGGCAAGGGACGTCTATGGGATCGGCAGTGGCGCCGTCCCTTGCCAACTTATATGTTTACGATTTGGAGAAGAAATTATTCCTGAAAGAGCCATATTTGCAACACATTATTCATTATTTTAGGTATGTGGATGACATACTGATCCTGTGGGATGGACCACTTGAAGCTTTTAAAAATATGGTTAATTCTGCCAATGAAGCACATCGGACAGTCAAGTTAACAATGGAGTTTTTGGATTTGCAGATTAAATTGGAGAACAATAGTCTGGGCACTAATGTGTACCGCAAGGAAATGGATAGAAACAATCTCTTGCATAGGAAGAGTTTTCACAACCCTCAGACCCTAAATGCCATTCCTAAGGGACAATACATGAGAGCGAAGAAAATTGCATCCAGTGATATTGGGTACAAACTGGTATGTAAAGATCTAACAGACAGGTTTATACAGAGGGGGTACCCCAAAGGGAAACTTAAAGCGGTGGAGGAGTAGGTGCATAAGAATGGACAGAACTATTACGACCCAAACAGACGAATATCGACAGGGAAAGACTAACTTTTGTTAGTAAATATGATAAAATGAGTAAAGTGGTAGAAAGAATTGTAAAACAATATTGGCCAGTACTCCAGACCAATGCCACGTTCGGACCTATTTTTTCCAACTTTCCCTGGTTCTCATATAAGAAAGGTAGATCAATACGGGACACACTGTGTTCCAGTTCAGGATCAGATAGAATAAGTACACAATTTAGAGGTATTGGGAAAGTAGGTACCTTTCCATGCATGGAGTGTAATTGTTGTAGTTCAATCATAAAAGGTCCCAATATACATCACCCAACATCAGGGCAGGAAATTAAACTTAATGCGTTTGCTACATGCAAAACAGCCTTTGTTATATACGTCCTGAAATGCCCATGTGGGATGCTGTATGTGGGCAAAACTATCAGATCTGTGAATGTTAGGATTAAGGAACACAAAGGTAACATAAGAAATTTTAAAGTTGACAGTTACTCTGACACACCAGTGTCTAGACATTCTATAAAGCTAAACACAATATATGTCAGCTTAAATGGAAAGTGCTAGAAATAGTACCTAAACCGACCAGAGGAGGAGAGCATAACACTATACTATTGCAAAGGGAATCAAGATGGATTAGGCGTTTGGAATGTACTTATCCAAAGGGGCTAAATGAACAATACAATTTGTCATGCTTTTTATAATTAAATATTCTGTTTCTTGCCCTTAGGTATTATAATTAGTCAGCTAGCTGTATTGCCAAGGATCTCCTGCTGAATCACATATGGTTGAGTCCATTCCAGCAGGAGTACATATTGTTAACAATTAGCATGTAGTAACACTGCAACAAGAAAGTGATCGAAAAGAGTTTATATTTGATTAGCAACATATCGCTTTCAAGTCCACAACATAGTAACAAAGCAAGTGACTGTATAGGCTGAGTTGCATTGTCCATTTGTATCCATAGGTTAGGCTGACTCAAGCAGTTACCTGATTTTAAATTAAATTTATATATTGTATTTGTTATTGGGACTTATAATTCATGTGTTAAACATGTCTGCAGTCCAGTTGCTGCCTTGGATTTGTCCCACACCTTTAATCCTCTCTTCCTTTGTTAGGGTAGGGACACACTGGGCGATTTGGGGAGATTTAGTCGCCTGGCGACTAATCGCAGCGACTTTTCTTCCGGAATGCCTCCCCTCACTCTGCGCCTGGATAAAATGAAAAGTCGCCGGCGCTAATCACACACGGCGATTCGTTTTCCGAAGTCGCCCGAAGTTGCCTCACGAGGAAACTTCGGGCGACTTCGGAAAACGAATCGCCGCGTGTGATTAGCGCAGGCGATTTTTCATTTTAGCCAGGCGCAGAGCGAGGGGAGGCATTCGGGGAAGATTGGTCGTGGAAAGTCGCGGTGATTAGTCGCCAGGCGACTAAATCTCCCCAAATCGCCCAGTGTGTCCCTACCCTTAGGGAATCCCAACCTTCGGAATCTCTATCAACCTTGAAATTTTGCTGACAGGTTGCACAATTCCACAATTGTACACAAATGCAGAATACATACTGAAAAGTACAGAGTACATTCCCTGTTTTATTGTTGTTAAAAAAAAAACTCACATAAATCATGGCAACAGTAAAAAACATATATATATATATATATAAAAATGTTTTAATGTATGCACGTAACATGTACTGTATGGCAGTATAAGGTCCCCAAGAGATTAAGGGCACAGGACCATCACGAAAAGTAACAACGTTAACGGGGTTATTTACTAAACTCCGGTTTGTCTTTTTCTGGCAAAACTCACACTTTTCGGGTTTCTTTTTAAAACTCCAAGTTTTTCAAAATTTATTAAAGCCCTATGCAGCAAAAACCCAGAATCCAAAAATCCACCAACTCAGACCTGCCAAGTTTGTGTATACAGTAAGTAAATGGCAGAGGTCCCTATCCTATTTTATAGTTTCTGTGGTCTTCACTGTAATTAGCCCGAATATCCGACCTTTTCTTGCAGAAATCAAAAAAAATCAAGTGAAATCATACAATTTGGCTTTTCGCTTGATTTTTAGTGTTTTTACCAGAACCGATTAAATCGATTTTTAATATTAAATAAGATCAAATAGTGGATTCTAGTTTGGTCGGACTTTTTTGTTTTAAAAAATTCAGAAAAATTTGGATCTAGATAAATATCCCCCTAAGACACCCACCATATAATGATACAGGTATGGGACCTGTTATCCAGAATGCTCAGGACCTGGGGTTTTCCGGATAATGGATCTTTCCGTAATTTGGGTCTTCATGCCTTAAATCTACTAGAAATTGATTTAAACATTAAATAAACCCAATAGGCTGGTTTTGCTTCCAATAAGGATTAATTATATCTTAGTTGGGATCAAGTACAAGGTACTGTAATATTATTACACAGAAAAAGGAAATCATTTTTAAAAATTTGGATTATTTGGATAAAATGGAGTCTATGGGAGACAGCCATTCCGTAATTAGGAGCTTTCTGGATATCGGGTTTCTGGATAAGGGATCCTATACCTGTACTAAAATCTACACTTAATATAGATATTGGTATATATAGTTTCAGTGGGTGTACAGTATGTAAGTATGTGTTCTGGGTTTCATTTGGAGGGGTTAAACTTGATGGTCTTTTATCAACCCAACTAAACTATGTAACTATATATACAGTTGCCACAAAAAAAAAAAATTTACTATTTGACATTACTCAGATTTCTGCATTTATTACTCGAATTAACGTGGTCACGCTTTTACACAATATTAGACATACACAATCTCCTTAAACTAATATCAAACAATAAATTGTTCTTGCTAACAGTGAACACACTGTTTACATTCCAAGTCTAGGCTGAAAAGAAAGTGTGTGAACCTCTCCATTAAGTAAGTGTAAAAATATATTTTAGCAGCAATAACCTCCACCGGCACCAAACATTTTCTAGAAGCATGTTGCATGAACACGATTATTAGTGTTAGTAACCAGTAATTGTATTCCTTTTACATAATGCCGTGTGCGTACCTCAACACAGTGTACGTACCGCACACTCCATCTCATTGTTTGTTATAGCCAACCCCAATTATCCTTTGGAAAAGTCATTAGTATTTGCATTTGTGTGCTTTTCCAACCTTAGACTGGAAATATTTAATTATTTATGTGCTACTGATTATAAAATCAGTGGTGCCAATATAAAGGTACCAGTGTGCCAAGGTTTCTGGTTCTCTCCTTTATTTATGACATGCCATATTTTACCTGGCAAAAGGTGGTTTTGCCAGATCAACATGTTTTGGCACAAAAAGGGTAATAGTGCAATTGTTTATTAGTTTCCGCAGAGTGTCTATTATTGTAACTGGAAAATCAAATCACATTTATAGTAAAGAATAAAGAACTCCAGGTACCAAAATAGATCACAAACGTATTGCTTGCATGACATTTCTTACATTATGTGCAACATATCCAGCTTAGACAAAAGGCTTCAAATAGATGCTGAAATATTTATTGGTCAGGAAAAAGTAGGGTTGTCACCTTTTAAAAAAAGAAAAAGAAATATTTAAAAATAAAACCAGACACAATATTTGGAGACTTACAGCAGCAGGGACATGACAGCAGAAAATCTATACATACTTACCGTGATTTTCTTTTCCTGGACTGTAACATGGCAGTGGGCAGTAAGGGTTAAATCCCCCTGACGTAGGAAGGCACAGGAAATAGAATAAAAGCCCTTCCGGGTCCCACCCGCGCCCATCTCAATGGCTGGAGATAATACCCCCATTTTAGGGAGGGAACCCCTGCCCACTGCCATGTTACAGTCCAGGAAAAGAAAATCACGGTAAGTATGTATAGATTTTCTGCTTTCCTGTCCTTACACATGGCAGTGGGCAGTAAGGGATGTACAAAAGCAACACATTAGGGAGGGATTAGTTATGAGCTTTTATTGTAGCCGCTGAAAGGACACTGCGCCCAAATTCAGCTATATCGTTGGAGAAAATGTCAAAGCAGTAGTGTTTGGAGAAGGTGTGGAGGTTCTTCCAGGTAGCTGCTCTGCATATGGTATCAGCCGATACTTGGGCATGGAAGGCCCAGGAAGCCGCGATTCCTCTGGTAGAGTGTGCTCGTAGAGAAGTAGGCCCAGGTACTGTCTGAGAGGAGTAAGCTGATTGTATGCAGTCTCTAATCCATGTAGAGATGGTTTTTTTGGAGGCTGCAAGGCCTTTCTTAGAACCCTCATGAATTAAGAGGAGGTTGTCTGACTTTCTGAAGTCTGCGACTCTCTGGAGATAGATTTTCAGGCATCTGGTGACGTCTAGGTGGTGAAGTCTGTTTTCTTCTTCGTTTTGGGGATTGTCGAAGAAGGTTGGTAGTATTATGTCCTGGGACATGTGAAATTTTGAGACTACCTTGGGGATGAAGTTGTCCCTGGTTTTCAGGATGACTTTGTCATGGAGGAAGGTTATCTTGCTCTCCCTGGCGGAAAGAGAGTGGAGTTCGCCCACTCTTCTGGCTGAGGAGATGGCCAGCAGGAATGTGGTTTTCAATGAGAGGATTTCTAGGGGAACGTCCTCTAAGGGTTCAAAGGGAGCTCTGGTCAGAGCGTCTAGGACTAGAGATAGGTCCCATGGGGGAACCGAGTCCCTGTTTTGAGGGCGAAGTCTGGAGAGAGCCTTGAAGAATTGTTTGATGAGTGGACGGGAGGCCCATTGGTTGTCTGTGTAAGCAGAAATGGCAGAGATCTGCCCTTTTAGGGTAGAGGTGCTGAGGCTGGCCTCTACCCCAGACTGTAAGAACTCTATGATGGAGATTTCAGAAATGGAGAAGGCCTCTCCGTATTTCCCCAGTCCCCAGCTGGAGAATTTTTCCCAAATTTTGTAGTATTTGGAGGATGTTGAAATTTTCCTGGATGCTGTGAGGGTCTTGATGGCCTCGTCGGAGAGCCCCAGTCCCTTCAGTTTTATCCTTTCAGGTTCCAGGCAGTTAGGGCCCAGTTCCCTGGATCTGGATGTAGTATTGGTCCCTGATGGAGTAGGTCTGGAGTGACGGGAAGACGGAATGGCTTCTGTAGGGATAGATGGAAGAGGAGAGGGAACCAGGGTCTCCTTGGCCACCAGGGTGTGATGAGGATCACATGTGCTTTGTCCTCTTGTATTTTCTTGATAGTTCTCGCTATCATGGATATTGGAGGGAAAATGTATGCTAGGGGGAAGTTCCATAGGAAGGAGAACGCATCCCAGTATGTTGTCCTGGGGTCCCTCTGCCATGAGCAGAACACTTTGTTCTTTTTGTTCTTGAAAGTTGCCATTAGGTCGATGGATGTGTTGCCCCATTTCTTGCAGATCGTGTGGTATACATCCTGGTTCAGTTCCCATTCTCCTATAGCTGGGAACTTCCTGCTGAGATGATCCGCTAGGGAGTTCGAAGGGCCCGGGATGTAGGAAGCTTTGATGGTTATCACGTTCTTTTGTGCCCATTCGAAAATAGCTGTGGTCAAGGAGGACAACTGTCTGGACCTGGTCCCCCCCTGGTTGTTGATATAACTTACTGCGGTTAAGTTGTCTGATCTGATTAGGATGGACTTGTCCTTTAGGTGTTTTTGGAGGCGGTAGATGGCTAACGAGACCGCCTTCAGTTCTCTCCAGTTGGAGGATTTCTTGCTCTCTGAATGGGTCCATTTTCCTTGGATCTGGATTAGTCCTCCAAGGCAAGACAGGGGGGCTCGCGCACCTTCATACTGGCTTTTTGTCAGATTTGAAGTCCTTCCTTCTAGTCCAGGGTTGGCCCTGGCCTCTGGCCCTCCAAGGTTGTCTGAAGGAGGGTTTGCCTGGTCTGTATTGTTTGGAGTCCTGGAAGGGTTTCCGAAAGGGTTTCTTGTCCCTTTTATCTTGCGGAAGGAAGGCAGATTTGCCTGCAGATGCCTTGGAAATAATGTTATCCAGTTTCTCCCCAAATAATAAAGACCCTTCGAAGGGAAGAGAGCAGAGGTTGTGCTTGCTCTGGGGATCGGCATGCCAGTGTCGCAACCAGAGGGCTCTGCGGGCTGCCACGCTAAGCCCCATGGCTTTTGCGGAAAATTTTACTAGGTCCATGGAGGCCTCTGTGGTGTATTCGTTGACGGTTTTGATGTCTTGAACCATTTGTATCAGTTTTTTTCTGTCAGTGCCATTTTTTATGGATAGTTCTAGGTCTTCTATCCAAATTTGGTTAGCTCTTGCCAATGTGGTGATGGCTACTGAGGCTTGATTGGATGTTCCGTTGATTAGGTATGACTTTTTGAGAGTCATGTCTTGTCTCCTCTCCATGGCGTCTTTGAGTGATACCCCTTCGTCTACTGGTAGGGTGGTACGTCTTGCCACTCTGGTTATGGCCGCGTCGACTTTGGGGGCGGTATGCCAGAATTTGAAGTCATTTTCTTCAAAGGGGTATAATTTCTTAATTCTTCTGGAGGTGCCTATTTTTTTATCAGGCATTTTCCACTCTTCCAGAATAGTGTCTTTGATGACACTGTGGATGGGGAATTTAGCACTTTTTTTGGCTATGGATTTGAACATTCTGTCGTGTCTGGGAGTGTCTTCGGTAGCATCGAGATCTAGGGCTGATCTCATGGCTTTAATTAGGGGTTCCAAGTAGTCCAAGTTGAAAGAGCCCGAGTCATCTGGTTCGTCTTCTTCGGTTTGGGAAAGTTCCCCTTCCGAGACGCTGGAGTAGCTTGGGGGCTCCCTTCTTTTATGGGCTCTGCCACTGCTCCCTGCCGTGGAGGACTGTGGGTTGTATCTGTCTCCTATATTGATTAGGACTCTCTCTGTGACTTGGTTAACCATGTCGTCCATGGATTCTTTGATGGTGCTTTGCATCCAATCTTTTAGGTTGTGTAGGTCCGGTGAAGGACCTGCTGCTTCGTGAAGGCATCTTTCACATAGCCTTCTGTCATGTAGAGCTGCATCTCCACAGGCCGTGCAGTCGATCCTGGGAGTCTTCCTCCTTTGAGATTCTTCTCTTGGAGGGGGACTTCTGTGAAAGACAGTTAGAACAGTTACTTACCACTAAGCCCATCGGCTTTTACTTGTAATCCCTCGAAAAAAACTCTCTTGTGCACTTACCCCCTGGAACCTGAGCGTCTGCTCATATCAGACAGTCTGTAAGATAGATAGAGTCTTTGTAAGGCATTGTATATTAACAATGAGGTTCCTGCGTTTTTGTTAGCCAGCTTACTTACACCTGGGCTGGACAGAATACAGGTGCACTGCAGAGGTATTGGAGATTCTCTCAGTAGATCCTCTGTTAGGGTGCAGCTTGAAGAAAATAAAAAACGCCAACAGTGCTTACCTGTAATCGGCGCGCGCCTTTTATTTTGAGCGCCAATGCGCATGCGTCTTTTCGCCGTGTTCCGTAGGCGCCATTTTGGAGATGGGCTCTCGGCGTGTTGTCGCGGGAGCGAGTTTTCGCCAAGTCAAGTAGCGCCATTATCAGATGGGCGCTCGGCGTCTTATCGCGCATGCGCTACCTCCCGAGGCAGCATTGCGTCTTACTGCGCCGTAGGCAACAAAAGGCCCTGAAGCCCGCCGGCTTCCCCTGGGACACGCACAAGGTGAACCTCGGCCCCAGGCGCTTCAGAAGGAGAGAGAGAGCTCCTCTGGTGTGGGGGTATTTCCTCGACAGGAAAATTGAGATGAGCGCGGGTGGGACCCGGAAGGGCTTTTATTCTATTTCCTGTGCCTTCCTACGTCAGGGGGATTTAACCCTTACTGCCCACTGCCATGTGTAAGGACAGGAAATCGGTGTGCAAGTAGTTGGGTGCACATTGGAATGATCAGGGCAAGGCTCAGTAGATGAGGGTAAGATGTTTCAGTTGGACAGTGGAGGGTCAGGGTGTACGTGGACAGGACAGGGCCCGAACTTAGGAAATTACAAATGTACCAGATGTAAATCACTCTAGGAGGAAGTAACAATTATTTAGCTGATCATAATATAATCAGGACACATGAAGTTGCTGGCAGGGTGTAGCCAGTGTGTAAAAACTCCCCATTTTTTTGTTCCAAGTGGCTGTTATGAACTAACATATGTAGTGTATGAAAATAGCTGTTATTTTAGCTACCCAGGTTTCAAATAACAGCCCTGCTGCCAATGCTAAAGCAACAGTAGCACCAAAAAAGAAAAGTGTTTAAAAGGAATGACGATATAATGTACTGTTGCCCTGCACTGGTAAAACTGATGTGTTTGCTTCAGAAACACTACTATATATGTGTTCAAAAACTCTACAATAGTTCATATAAACAAGCTGCTGTGTATGCAACGGGGCAGCCATTAAAGCACAGGATACATAGTAGATAACAGATAAGCTCTGAAGAATCCCATTGTACTACTACATATCTTTTCTGTTATCTGCTGTGTATCCTGTGCCTTTTTTCTCTTTTTCAGCTTTGAATAGCTGCCCCCCACAGATACACAGCAGCTTGTTTATATGAACTATTGTAGAGTTTTTGAACACATATATAAGTTGTACCAGTACAGGGCATTTTTAAAAAAAAAACAAAAAAATTTTCAGTGTAACTGTTCCTTTAAGCACAGACTTATAGATTTTAAATTAATGACAAAATTAAATGCAGCCTGTACCCAAGAAGTTCCAAGACCTTTGCATAGTTCATGCCACTAATAATATGTAGCATTCTGCATTTCACTATGCAAACCTCCACCACGTTTTATTAAATGCTGAAAATTTAGCTAACAAAATGATATGGTCTCCAAGCCAGACTTCTGGCAATATATAGCTTTTCTTTTCTGCAACCAAACGTGATGTTTAGTAGTCCTACAAATCTCCTGACAACACAGACATTGCTTTTGGGAAGCCGATGAAAATATGTTTTAATCAGGCAGCAATTCGGGCAGCCTGGATCCAGAGGTCCTTTCGCCGCCATTTTGTTTGCAAATGTTTATATCATAGACTGCTGGGACTTGCAGGTCACATTGAATGCGTAACAGAAATCATGATTGCTAGGTTTTTAGGTCCTCGGTATCAGCAACTGGCAAAGAATTGGTATGAAACAAACACTTGGGGTTTACATAAGCATGTACATCTTTTCATTGCACAGTCGAGATTAAGGCGGGTATATTTTAATTTACCGTGGCAATTTTAGCGCTCATAGAATGTAAATTAAGTTTCACAAAGAAAGTCATTTTTCCACTGCCCTGGGTGCGTAAGTTAGTGCAGGTGTAGGTTATTACCCTTTGGAATTGTCTGTGTGATTTCGAAACAATGTATAGAATATTTGGAACGAACTCGCATATTGAATGTTATACACCCGGATAGCTTTTACATTATTGGGCTTCAATGAGCTTGTAACCTACTAAGTGAATTCGTTTTTTGCAGACTTTACGGTCCTGGGATTCTAGGTCATATATGCTTTTCCCCTTTTTTCTGACTTTAATGAACAGGGCTTGTGCTGGACATATTTTGTCTATTATATTAATCATACAAAATCTATGTTTTTATGAGCTAAACAGGGAAAGTGGTCCCTACAGGTAGACTGTTACTACTAGTTCCTCTGCACAATGGACTCCTGCTGACAAAATGTCACAACAAAGTGGGAAAGCAAGGGGGTTCTATTCTCGTTATCTGATGATCTACCTCAAAATTTCACATTCCTACCAGGAAACTGCTCAAAGATGGTTGTGTTCACATTGAAAATACTCCAGGCTGGTGCTCCTCTTTTTTCTGAAAAACGCATGATTATATTCATTGGGGTTGCTTAGCAAGTTGTTATCCCTCCCCTCCCCCCCCCCACACACACAGTAAATGTCTTTCCCTGCCTTTAAGGTTTGTATCTGTTTATCCAGTACCTAAAATTTAACTATTCCTTGGATACAAATACCCCATTTACATAGTTCTGTAGAGACCCAATTTAGCTTTGCTTGTAAGGGATATATGGCACACACTGAAATTAGTTGCCTGTGGTGAATACGCTCTACCATGGGTGAGTAATCCAGATATCTTGTTGTGTGGAGCTGTTGACTTAGCAGCCTGTTGTCCTGTGTATAAGGCCCTTGGGAGGTCCAGCACAACAAAGATGGCAAAACTTGACAGAAAAACAACTACCATCTGGATTCTGTATTTATAAAGCAATAGCCTACATTGCTCTATGATAAGAGAAATACAGTAACCGTTCTTATACTGCCCCAACAGGTAATGGAAGTCTTGCCCAAAGCAGGTGAAGATATGGGAGAAGGTAAAGGGGAAAATAACTTTAAAAATACATAAAATAGGTTTAGAAGTTAAGAGATTGACTTATGCCAGATCTCATCTGATCGCATGCGTTTTCAATACAAAGAAAGGTCCAATTGGTTTCCTGATGAGCAGCAGAAAGATGCTCTTAATTTGTGGCCTTAGGTGGTCAGATTGGCAAAGGCCCACTCAATTCACCATTGTTCTGCAAATCTGATCGTAATACAGGTCTGCGGAGACCCATCAAAAGCCTGATATGATTATTGCCCAAGGCTAAAAATGGGGGAAGAATTATTAATAGGTTTACATTACAACGTATACTCATTTTTCATGACTCTTCTACCCTTTACATTTTTTTTTTACTTTGTTACTTTCTTTTAAGGGGTTGTACACGTTCAAATTGATTGATATTCTGAGACAATATTTACAATTATTTTGTTTGTGGTTTTGAATTATGTAGCTCTTTGTTCAGCAGCTATCTTTTTTTCTAGGTTCCAAATTACCCTAGCAACTAGGCAGTGATTTGAATGAGAGATCAAAAATCAAGATCAGCTGAAAAGTTACTAAGAACTGGTCATTCTTTAACATACTAAAAGTTAACTTAAAGGTGAACCGCCCCTTTAAAAACAATAAAATGAGAGCTGTCCTGCAATCCACTGTCTTCAGATGTAAATCCTGATCGCTTGGTGGGATCAAGTTTGGACTTAAGACTTTTGTCTGTTCTCTTCTTCAGGGCTCCTGTCCTAGCCACTTGGGGATCCATAGGAGCAGTAGGACTGATATGGGCCACAGACTGGAGACTGTTTCTTGATTATGTTCCATATATAAATGGAAAGTTTAAGGATGAGAAATAATTGAATACCTGTCTGTCTACTATGAGGTGAGTACATGTAGTGGGCTGATTTTTATACCACATTTTGAGGAATGGGTTATATTAAAATCAGGATATCAAACAAAGCGGTCTGTGAAGCCCAATAGGATACTGGGGCCATTTGTCTGTAGGGAATCTATCTGTAATTCACAGTATTGGCATGATCGTTGTAACTGCGAAAGAAAGTTATGTTGAGCAATTGAGAAATTGTTTATGAAACCATGTATTAAATAGCCACTACAGTTAAGTGGATTTTCTATAGTAATAACCATTTCCCTTTTGCATGATTTTGAAATGCATGCAGCTTTTAGACTCCGAAGGTGGCTGTGAGTGTGGCAACACATATATCCGTCTGTTTAACCTAGGGGTGAATCAGTTTGAAACAATGGCATCTTTATATTAAACATCATAAGCCGTGTGTTTTATTTTCTTCTAGTAATGATAAATGTTACAAGATACTAACAAATTTGTCTAGACTTATTTTATTAAATGCCATTTATTCTGTCCATAGCATGTCTTGGATTTGGCCCAGACCAGAAAATCTTCAGTTTCCAGAATGTTAATGGAAGGGAATGGACCGACTTGTTACACCTTGGATGAAGCAGCTTATTTATGAATAAACTTTGGACTTACATATTCCAGATTTATATTCAGAAACTTGCTATGTTGGTGTAATTTTTAACTGTAGTGCTCACTTCTGAAAAAGAAATCTAATAAAATGTTTGTAATTCAACTTGAAATACAGTATTTCCAGTTCATCTTAAACTCAAGATGGCTCTTTCTAAGAAGTGGTTTTCAGTTAGGTCCTTGTAACCTAAGGCCAGTGCCACAATGGACGGTTTTACAGCCTTTGAGTCTCCATACTTTGTCTAGTAATATTCATTGAAACAGTAAAGGAGAACTAAATCTAAAGAGAGAAGCCCCATGCACTGAACGCCATTGTCCCTCTCCCTGCTTCCTCCCCACATAGATGCTGAGCCTTTTGGTGCATGTGCAGTTGGAGCCAGTCCGGTATCAGAAAGGTCTTTATAAATACACCAGCAAACCCTCAAAGTAATGCTGCTCGGAGTCCTCTGTCAAAATAAACGCAGCATTTATTTCCTTCTATTGTGTACACACAGGCTTCTGTATTCGATTTCCTGTTGTCAGTTTAAACCTCCAGGGCTAGGGCTTGAGCATACCCGGTTTCCTCCTCACCCTGTCCCTCCTCCCCTCCCTGCTATAAGTGAGCAGGGAAACTCAAGCCGGATGTGATGTCATACCAAGTGTATATGGCAGCTGCTTTCCTAAACAAACAGAGAGATCTTCTAGAGCTGTTTACTCCGGTATACTAAAGCATTCTGCAGAATAAATAGTGTTGTAGCTTGCAAATTGTGGCTAATCTATTGACCATAAACTGCTTTGGTACCTTTCCTTCTCCTTTATGAATGTAGGGAACATTATGTGAAGTTTTCTCTGGGATTTAGTGCCCTCTGTGTGTATTTTTAATTATACATGTATAATATACTGTAAGTATATATACTAGTTATGTGTAACTTGCAGGGGATTTTTCCTGCCAGCACATTAATTATGAATATGTTTTCTTTGCATATCTGTTGGTGTCAATCATTTCTGCAATACCTGTAGCAATTGTGGTATATATCTCTATACTGTGGGGATTCTGTTATGAGCTTTACGATGGTCTTTTTAATCCTAAATTGCACAGTTTGCATTTCAAACAATTAATTCTGCTATATGCAATTTTATTCCTAAGCGAACAAATGTAATTTGTTTAGCTGCAATATTGATTTATAGGCATCCATTTCAGGTCATTGTGACTGATCCTGTGTATTCAAAAACAGGCAGCACTTCACAATGGAACTGCCAGTGCGGTCTGCCTTGCACCTTGTTCACATTAATATTCGCTAAAGCTTTATGAATCATATCAGCCACTGACTGAGCCAACAGTACAGCTATGAGGTGGGCCTGGGAACTCTGACGCCTCTATTGTATACACTGATTACGCTATTGTAATCACTGAAGAACTGATTTAGAACATTTGTCTTTTCTTTATCTGTAACAACCATACTGGTACCATTATTTAAAGGGGCAACCCTCTGAACCCGCATCTTTAATATACTTAAACGTTTTGGGGTTTGTCTTAGCCTCTGCCGTAATGTGCTCCTCACTTCCTATATTTGCCTTCCGGACTGTTTTACAACATTTATAATAGTGTTTATATTCATTAAATGCAGCTTCTGTTCCCACAGATTTTTAAATGCCTTTCTCTTCTTTCCTATTAACTTCTTTACTTCTATATTAAGCCACATAGGGTGATGCTTGGTGCTTCTACATTTACTTCAGAAGGGACTAAAATGAGAACTGTAACGATTTAATATCATTTTAAATGACCACCATTTCTGTTCTGTGTTTTGAGATGAAAACATACTGCCCCAATATATGCTCTGAAGGGCAGGCACTAAAATGTGTTGCCCCAGTATATTATTTCTTTGCACCAAACATTCAATTATATCAAATTATGGTCACTATTACCCAGGGGTTCAAATACTTGCACATTTGCTATACTTTCTGGGTCATTAGACATCACAAGATTCTGAATAGCTCCTCAACAACTTGTGCCATAAAATATAAACTTGTTCCCATTAACTGTCCTGGCTGTACTGTTGCTTCAGTCAATATCTGGGTAATTAAAATCACCCATTAGCAATACTTTGCCCAAATTAGCCTTTTCTATTTGCATCAGGAGCTTATCCTCCTCGCTTACATTATTTAGGGGGTCTAGCATACTCCTACAATTAATTTGCTGGACTCATTACAATCGATGAAGAACTCCACCCATAAGACTTCAGCCCCCTCGTTTTCTAACATGACCTCCTCCTTTAGATCCCCTCTAGGACAAACCCCTCCTCCTTTTCTAATACCTCTGTCCCTCTGAAACAAAGTATAGATGATATTAACTGTCCAGTCATGTGACTCATTCAGCCATATTTCGGCCACACCAATCACATCAAATTTTCTGCCTCTCACATTTTACCAGTCAGACTCTTTGCATTTGCAAACATACATTTAATACTGGTACCATGATTAACATATGACATGTGGTCCTCCCTGTCCTTAACAGTACCCCCAACAACATGTTCTTAAAAGGTAATATTTTTTCCGTTAGTGACCAATATTACATTACCACATAAGTGAATTGTATATTTTGTATTGGTCCCTAAGCTCAGAGCAAGCACAGTGAATCAGCAGAAAAGAAGATGGGGTGTTGCATGAGCATCTTTGGCAGCACAGATAAAAGGGCTGTGGTTGAAGGACGGTGGTTGCCTTGGGCTGCTACGGAATCCCAAAACACAATTTACAATGTTTCTAGCCTACTTCTTTAGTTCAGTTCTCCTTTAAGAAAATAAATGCTATACCTGTATATAGACTTAATCTAAATAGGAAACACTAGAAGTGTGCTGGGAAGAGTATATGAAACATGTACGTCTGTATACATAAGTAAAACATTGTTAAAGAAAAATAGAAAGTTTGCAGGTTTCATTTAAAAAAGTGACTATGAAGATTTTCATTCATCCAGGTCATGGTATATCTAGTATAGGTAAATCTAAAAACAACTGGACTTGCTGAGTAATCATTGAAGACGTTTCACTATTCATCCGAGCAGCACCTTCAGTTCAACTGACTGGTATGGGAAGTTCTTGTCATATAAACTCTTCCACTAATCCAATCACAATGGCATATTGTAACTTCAAAGAATTTCAGATGTCACCTCTTTGAAGAATTACAATGTGCCATTGTGATTGGATTAGTGGAAGAGTTTATATGCCGAGAATTTCCCACACCAGTTAGTTGAACTGAAGAAGCTACTCGGATGAGTAGTGAAACGTCTTCAATGATTACTCAGCAAGTCCAGTTGTTTTTAATATTTTTTTTAGATTTACCTATACTAAAATATCATTTAAAAAAGGTGTCTACTAAACACTTGTGCAATATTGGAGCAGGCCACTAGATGGCAATGCTTGGTACAATATAGTCTTAACACCTAGTCATGCTCTGTAACGTGTTAAAGGGGTGATGTCATATTTCTAGCAACTATGCAATTGGTCTTTATTATTTATTATAGTTTTTAAATTATTTGACCTTTCCTACTTTTGCTTGTTTCCAGCATTCACATGGGGCCACTGACCTGGGCAGCCAAAAAACTATTGCTTTGTAAGGCTACAATTTTATTGTTATTCTTCCTGTTATGTCCATCTGCTATTCCTATTCCAGTCTTTCATTCAAAACACAGCCTAGCTTCTAGAGTAGATACGTTTCTAGCAACTATTTAACTGCTAAAATACCATACAGGAAGCTCTGCCAAATAATTGAAAAACCATAAAAAATTAAACATGAAAACCAATGTTTACATCATAATAAATTTAATTTAAAGGTGAACAGCCCCTTTAACATAGTGCAGCAGTTTTGTGATAAAAGCCCTCCAGGTGAATCTCGATATTTGTTTATACTTAATTCATTATGAAATCGATCTAAATGTGGTTATATTTTTGTTTACTGTTGAAGAGTTTAAATTTAAGATAAAAAGTAACTTTATATCCCAAATCACTGCCCACTTATTTGTCACGAGTAATATTAAAGGGGTTGTTCACCTTTCCCAACACTTTTATCAATTCAGTTGGTTTCAGATAGTTCACAAGGAAAACATGTTTTCAATTACTGTCTACTTGCGACCATGTTTCTAAAATTGTAATATTTAAAGTTACATTTTTTTCACATTCTTATGTGTTTCTAAAGCAGCTGGGGGGTGAGGGAATCACACATCTACAACTCTGCAAACTGTCCTAATTTAATACATTAGTTAATACATCTCTTATTTTTGTCCCTACTGAGCGGAATCCCTGTTTATTCAAGGCAGCTGTTAGAATTGATACACTAGTTGCTAATATTCCACAGATGTTGCTGAGAAATGTATCAACTAATGTAGCAAATTGTAACAGTTCAGAATCTGCTAGATTACTGAGCTGCCCGACTGAAAAGACAAAAGATGGCAATTTATACTTCAATTTTAGAGAAACTGTAAACAATTGGATAACAATTGAACAAAGGTCCTTATTTCAGTGGTACAATCTGAAAACAACTGAGCAGAAAAGAAAGTGTTTGGAAGGTGAACAATCCCTTTAAATAGGATATAGACCGCAGGCACTATATTTTACTGCTATGTATGGTGGCACGTGCCATCCTGCTTTCCTCTTTCTCCAGAATGGCTGATTCTGTGTCCACTATCTCATCACAACTCATTATGCTCCCCCATTATCACTGCACAAACCACCCTACTTTCACCACCCACACTAACTCTGTCTTCCCATACCTATTCAGCCTACCCATGACATTCCTGTTGCATTCCTTAAAGGAAAACTATACCCCCATAATGAATACTTTAGCAACAGATGGTTTATATCAAATTGAATGACATACTAAAGAATCTTACCAAACTGAAATATATATTTACATAAATATTGCCCTTTTACATCTCTTGCCTTGAACCACCATTTCATGACTCTATCTGTGCTGCCTCAGAGATCACCTGACCAGAAATACTACAACTCTAAGTGAGGAAGCAAAAGGCAGAACTCTGTCTGTTAATTGGCTCATGTGACCTTACATGTGGTTTGTATGTGTGCACAGTGAATCTTACGATCTCAGGGGGCGGCCCTTATTTTTTAAAATGGCAATTTTCTATTTATGATTACCCAATGGCACATACTACTAAAAAAGTATATTATTATGATAATGGTTCATTTACATGAAGCAGGGTTTTACACATGGGCTGTTTTACTCAGTATCTTTTAATAGAGACCTACATTGTTTGGGGGTATAGTTTTCCTTTAATTCCTCTAGTCCATAAATTACCCCAAAGCATGCTTTTACTGTTCTACCTTTCCCAAGGAAAGGTTAAAACTAAGTAAGCTTTATCAGAAAGGTCTATATAAATACACCAGTAAAAGTAATGCTGCTCTGAGTCCTCTGTCAAAAGAAACACTACATTTATTTCCTTCTATTGTGTACACGTGGGCTTCCTGTTTTTAGCTTAAAGGAATAGTTCAGTGTGAAAATAAAAACTGTGTAAATAGATAGGCTGTGCAAAATAAAAAATGTTTCTAATATAGTTAGTTAGCCAAAAATGTAATATATAAAGGCTGGAGTGAACAGATATCTAATAAAACAGCCAGAATCCAACTTCCTGCTTTGCAGCTCTATAACTCTGAGCTAGTCAGCGACTTGAAGGGGGGCCACATGGTACATTTCTGTTCAGTGAGTTTGTAATTGATCCTCAGCATTCAGCTCAGATTCAAAAGCAACAGATATGACCCATGCACCCCCCCCCTCAAGTCTCTGATTGGTTACTGCCTGGTAACCAGTCAGTGTAAACCAAGAGAGCTGAAAAGTTGTGTTCTGACTGACATGTTATACATCAAATCACTCCAGCCTTTATACATTACATTTTTGGCTAACTAACTATATTAGAAACATTTTTTATTTTGCACAGCCTATCTATTTATCCAGTTTTTATTTTTACACTGAACAATTCCTTTAACCCTTTAAGTGCCAGCAGAATTTCACATTTTGGTTACGCGAAATGCCAGCCGTTTTTGAAACATTTTGTGCTCTCTCACTTTAGGGGCATTTTCTGAGGGGAAACCTATAGTTTACCTAGGAAAACTATACATTGTTTTTTTCGGTAGAAACTGAGCTTTCTAAATCTGCCTGAGTTTTCATGTATTTCCACCTGTGCAAAAAAATTTATAGTGCTAAATACCAAAAAAAAATGAAAAATTACCATTTTTCATCGTATATCAATTTATACCAGAAAAATATTTCATTTTACGGATGAAAATCCAACTGATTTGGAAAGCCTTATGTCTCTCGAACGTGCCAATACCAGATATGTATAGTTTTAGGGAGATTTAGGACTTCTGTACCTCAAAAACTCCCGGCAGTATATTAACGAATTTTGAAAGCACTAAGGCAGAAAACGGCATGCTTTAGATTCCAAGGCAAAAACTCCTGAAACCTTAGGTTTACCCCAGAAAACCATACATTTTTGAAAAGTACACATTCTGCCGATTACAAAATGGGTAACTATGTCTCTCTACTCCCAACTACCAAACATAAAAGCTTGTCTGAACATAGCGGTTTTTCAAAAAAAAATTCAAAATTCTGAAAAATCATTTCAAAGGTTTTATTTTGCTGCTCCGCATATCCCAAACTATATTAGGTACCAAGAAAAAGCACCTGAAATATGATTGCCAGGGGTCCACTGAACAGTTTGATACCCATTATGCATAGGTTTACCAAAGTATCTGGCATTTAGAGACACCAATATGAAGTTAGCACATCCAAATTGATCAGGACTTTACTTCAGCTACTGAGAAATCAACACATTGACTGCATTTTTTGTGGGGTAAAAACACAGAAATATATGTTTACCCCCCAAACCCATATATTTTTGGAAAGTACACATTCTACCGAATCTAAAATGGGTACCCATGCCTTTCTGCTCCAAACTACTGAGTCGCAAGGCTTTCCCAAAATTGTCGGTTTTGGTGAAATATGTGAAAATTGCCTCAAACCTTCAACTTCCCAGCACCATATCACCCATGTATCATTATGCACTAAGAAAAAGCACCCTAAATATGATTGCCATGGTTCCTCTGAACATTTTGGTGGCCATTGTTCATAGGTTTACCAAAGTATCTGGCATTTAGAGGCCCCAAAATGAAGTTAGCGCATACAAACAGTCCCGTGGGTAACTTCAGCTAATGAAAAATCAACACATTGACTGCATTTTTGTGGGGTAAAAACACAGAAATATATGTTTACCCCCAAAACCCATATATTTTTGGAAAGTACACATTCTACCGAATCTAAAATGGGTACCCATGCCTTTCTGCTCCAAACTACTGAGTCGCAAGGCTTTCCCACAATTGTCGGTTTTGGTGAAATATCTGAAAATTGCCTCAAAGCTTCAACTTCTCAGCACCATATCGCCCATGTATCGTTACGCACCAAGATAAAGCACCCTAAATATGATTGCCAGGGTTCCTCCAAACAGTTTGGTGGCCATTGTTCCTAGGTTTACCAAAGTATCTGGCATTTAGAGGCCCCAAAATGAAGTTAGCGCATACAAACAGTCTCGTGGGTAACTTCAGCTAATGAAAAATCAACACATTGACTGCATTTTTGTGGGGTAAAAACACAGAAATATATGTTTACCCCCAAAACCCATATATTTTTGGAAAGTACACATTCTACCGAATCTAAAATGGGTACCCATGCCTTTCTGCTCCAAACTACTGAGTCGCAAGGCTTTCCCACAATTGTCGGTTTTGGTGAAATATCTGAAAATTGCCTCAAAGCTTCAACTTCTCAGTACCATATCACCCATGTATCGTTACGCACCAAGAAAAAGCACCCTAAATATGATTGCCAGGGTTCCTCCAAACAGTTTGGTGGCAATTGTTCATAGGTTTACCAAAGTATCTGGCATTTAGAGGCCCCAAAATGAAGTTAGCGCATACAAACAGTCCCGTGGGTAACTTCAGCTAATGAAAAATCAACACATTGACTGCATTTTTGTGGGGTAAAAACACAGAAATATATGTTTACCCCCCAAACCCATATATTTTTGGAAAGTACACATTCTACCGAATCTAAAATGGGTACCCATGCCTTTCTGCTCCAAACTACTGAGTCGCAAGGCTTTCCCACAATTGTCGGTTTTGGTGAAATATCTGAAAATTGCCTCAAAGCTTCAACTTCTCAGCACCATATCGCCCATGTATCGTTACGCACCAAGATAAAGCACCCTAAATATGATTGCCAGGGTTCCTCCAAACAGTTTGGTGGCCATTGTTCCTAGGTTTACCAAAGTATCTGGCATTTAGAGGCCCCAAAATGAAGTTAGCGCATACAAACAGTCCCGTGGGTAACTTCAGCTAATGAAAAATCAACACATTGACTGCATTTTTGTGGGGTAAAAACACAGAAATATATGTTTACCCCCAAAACCCATATATTTTTGGAAAGTACACATTCTACTGAATCTAAAATGGGTACCCATGCCTTTCTGCTCCAAACTACTGAGTCGCAAGGCTTTCCCAAAGTTGTCGGTTTTGGTGAAATATCTGAAAATTGCCTCAAAGCTTCAACTTCCCAGCACTATATCACCCATATATCATTACGTACTAAGAAAAAGCACCCTAAATATGATTGCCAGGGTTCCTCCGAACAGTTTGGTGGCCATTGTTCATAGGTTTACCAAAGTATCTGGCATTTAGAGGCCTCAAAATGAAGTTAGTGCATACAAATAGTCCTGTGGGTAACTTCAGCTAATGAAAGATCAACACATTAACTGCATTTTTGTGGGGTAAAAACACAGAAATATATGTTTACCCCCCAAACCCATACATTTTTGGAAAGTACACATTCTACAGAATCTAAAATGGGTACCCATGCCTTATTGCTCCAAACTACTGAGTCGCAAGGCTTTCCCAAAGTTGTCGGTTTTGGTGAAATATCTGAAAATTGCCTCAATGCTTCAACTTTCCAGCATCATATCGCCCATGTATCATTACGTATCACAAAAAAGCACCCAAATTGTGATTGCCAGGGGTCCTCCAAACAGTTTGGTGCCCACTGTGCATAGGTTTACCAAAGTATATGGCATTTAGAGGCCCCAAAATGAAGTTAGCACATACAAATTGTCCTGTGGGTAACTTCAGCTAATGAAAAATCAGCACATAGTCTGCATTTTTGTGGGGTAAAAACACAGAAATATATGTTTACCCCCCAAACCCATACATTTTTGGAAAGTACACATTCTACAGAATCTAAAATGGGTACCCATGCTTTTCTGCTCCAAACTACTGAGTCGCAAGGCTTTGCCAAATTTGGCGGTTTTGGTGAAATATCTGAAAATTGCCTCAAAGCTTCAACTTTCCAGCATCGTATTGTCCATGTATCATTACCAGCATAAAGCATCCTAAATATAAACATACGGGTCTACTAAATAGTTTGATGCCCAATGTGCATAGATATACCAAACTATGTGGCGCACAGAGACCCCCAAATGACAATATGTATAGACATTTTCACGGCTGACGCGCTAGCTGCTGCAACATAACCACCCGGTGTGTGTATTATGCGACATTAGACCACCTAACAGTACAGAGACCCCAGAAAACCATATATTTTCAGAAAGTACACATTCTGACGAATCCAATATGGGTAAATAAGTGTTTCTACTACAAACTGCCAAACTGCAAAGCAATGCTGAACATCAAATATCAAATTTCTGAAAATCATCACAAAGCTTGAATTTTACCTCATTATATGCCCCACATTTCGTAACTTATCAGCATAAAACATCCTAAATATGAACGCCAGGGGTCTACTGAACACTTTGATGCCCAATATGCATAGATATACCAAACTATGTGGCGCACAGAGACCCCCAAATGACAATACTGTATATACATTTTCACGGCTGACGCGCTGGCTGCTGCAATATAAGCACCTGGTGTGTGTATTATGCGACATTAGACCCCCCTAACAGTACAGAGACCACAGAAAACCATATATTTTCAGAAAGTAAACATTCTGACGAATCCAATATGGGTAAATAAGTGTTTCTACTACAAACTGCCAAACTGCAAAGCAATGCTGAACATAACGGTTTTTATCAAATTTCTGAAAATCGTCACAAAGCTTGAATTTTACTCCATTATATGCTCCACGTTTCGTAACGTATCAGCATAAAACATCCTAAATATGAACGCCAGGGGTCTACTGAACACTTTGATGCCCAATATGCATAGATATACCAAACTATGTGGCGCACAGAGACCCCCAAATGACAATAGTGTATATACATTTTCACGGCTGACGCGCTGGCTGCTGCAATATAAGCACCTGGTGTGTGTATTATGCGACATTAGACCCCCCTAACAGTACAGAGACCCCAGAAAACCAGATATTTTCAGAAAGTACACATTCTGACGAATCCAATATGGGTAAATAAGTGTTTCTACTACAAACTGCCAAACTGCAAAGCAATGCTGAACATAACGGTTTTTATCAAATTTCTGAAAATCGTCACAAAGCTTGAATTTTACCCCATTATATGCTCCACGTTTCGTAACGTATCAGCATAAAACATCCTAAATATGAACGCCAGAGGTCTACTGAACACTTTGATGCTCAATATGCATAGATATACCAAACTATGTGGCGCACAGAGACCCCCAAATGACAATAGTGTATATACATTTTCACAGCTGACGCGCTGGCTGCTGCAATATAAGCGCCTGGTGTGTGTATTATGCGACATTAGACCCCCCTAACAGTACAGAGACCCCAGAAAACCAGATATTTTCAGAAAGTACACATTCTGACGAATCCAATATGGGTAAATAAGTGTTTCTACTACAAACTGCCAAACTGCAAAGCAATGCTGAACATAACGGTTTTTATCAAATTTCTGAAAATCGTCACAAAGCTTGAATTTTACCCCATTATATGCTCCACGTTTCGTAACGTATCAGCATAAAACATCCTAAATATGAACGCCAGAGGTCTACTGAACACTTTGATGCTCAATATGCATAGATATACCAAACTATGTGGCGCACAGAGACCCCCAAATGACAATAGTGTATATACATTTTCACAGCTGACGCGCTGGCTGCTGCAATATAAGCGCCTGGTGTGTGTATTATGCGACATTAGACCCCCCTAACAGTACAGAGACCCCAGAAAACCATATATTTTCAGAAAGTACACATTCTGACGAATCTAATATGGGTAAATAAGTGTTTCTACTACAAACTGCCAAACTGCAAAGCAATGCTGAACATAACGGTTTTTTATCAAATTTCTGAAAATCGTCAGAAAGCTTGAATTTTACCCCATTATATGCCCCACATTTCGTAACGTATCAGCATAAAACATCCTAAATATGAACGCCAGGGGTCTACTGAACACTTTGATGCTCAATATGCATAGATATACCAAACTATGTGGCGCACAGAGACCACCAAATGACAATAGTGTATATACATTTTCACGGCTGACGCGCTGGCTGCTGCAATATGAGCACCTGGTGTGTGTATTATGCGACATTAGACCCCCCTAACAGTACAGAGACCCCAGAAAACCATATATTTTCAGAAAGTACACATTCTGACGAATCCAATATGGGTAAATAAGTGTTTCTACTACAAAATGCCAAACTGCAAAGCAATGCTGAACATAACGGTTTTTATCAAATTTCTGAAAATCGTCACAAAGCTTGAATTTTACCCCATTATATGCCCCACATTTCGTAACGTATCAGCATAAAACATCCTAAATATGAACGCCAGGGGTCTACTGAACACTTTGATGCCCAATATGCATAGATATACCAAACTATGTGGCGCACAGAGACCCCCAAATGGATATATAGTAGATAAAATTTACAAGGCAAAACAAAATAAGGCAGTAAAGAGTGAAATGAAAAAAAATCCAATAAAACCACAAAAATCAATGTTTTTTTTCCAGAATAGTGTTATCGGCCATCAGAATCACAGTTTGAATATTTTAGCTGGGCCAAACAGGTTATACGGCTAGAAACAAGTGAACACAACATATGCAGAGCTGAAAATGCAATAAAATGGCTAAAAATTCAATAAAATGGCTAAAAATGCACCAAAATACCCAAAATTGCAATATAATCACCGAAATAACATACAAAAGATATTGCACAGTACGGTTAGCGAATACGCTATTCGTAATGGCAATAAAACATTTTTTTCAGCAAAAAAAAGAGACGATGCGATAAGAAAAAAAAAAAAAAGCCACAATGCCATGTATGTGCGTGTGCGTGTGTACAAATGGTAAATTACATGTTATGTGCGCGTGTGTGCGTGTGCACGTGTGTGTAAGTGCAGTGAGTGTAAGTGACCCCCCCAATCCCCAAAAATGTATGTGTAAGTGTGTGTAAGTGTGAATCTAAGTGTGTATTACTGTAATAAGTGTGTGTTGGTGTGTTTGTGTGTGTAATTGTTGCACTAACCTGAAAAAGTCGCTGAAGACTGTTGCACACGATGTGGAGGGGTCCCAGGAAGACATCTGCGACGATCTGCGTGTCTCTGTGCTGTGGGGGCGGAGCTGGATGGCGCAGTGCAGGCTGCAGCAGCAGGACACGTAAGGAACACGTGCCTGCTGCTGTTTTTGGGCCCCTGGGCGATCGCGCCCCAGGGGCCACTCGATCCCCTGCTCTGCTCGTTGCCTAGGGGCAGGGGATCGAAGCGGAACGGAGCGAGCGGCTCTAACAGCCGCTCCTCCGCTCCAGAACCCGGAAGTGCTGCAGAACGTAGAATCTACGTTCTGTGGCATTTCAAGTTACTTTTCCACAGAATGTAGATTCTACGTTCTGTGGCACTTAAAGGGTTAAACCTCCAGGGCAAGGGCTTGAGCATGCCCAGTTAGCTCCTCTCTCCTCCCCTCACAGCAGTAATCTGAGCCCAGAGCTATAAGACTCTGGCAGGAAGTTATATCACTCCAAGCTAATATGGTGGCTGCTATCCTAAGCAAACAGAGAACTTCTAGAGCCGTTTACTCAGGGATGGTAAAGCATTCTGCAGAATAAATTAAGTGTAAATATAAGTGTTATAGTTTGCACTATTGTGGCTAATCTATTTGCAATAAACTGCCTTGGTAGCTTTCCTTTTCCTTTAACAGATAATTCTGCTGCTCCCCAAGGGAGAGGATAAAAGACAATGAAATAAAAAGCACACCACAAGAAAGAGGTCTACCAGTTTTTATTAGAAAATCCATTTGGAACATTTCTTCCAATAGAAGGTTACTGTAAAGTAGAGAACCTAAAAAAGATTGTCGCTCATTTAATTTCAGTCATAGGGAACCCAGAGACTCATTTCCCCCAAGACTACTCCATTCTCTGTTTAAATTTGCACTCTTACGATCCCTCCGCTCCTCTACAGGTTACATCCCAAGCTCCACCTCTTCCGGCAGCGTGGTCACGCTATCGCGACTACTTGTCATTTTTCTCATTAGGATTTAGCCGCTGTTTTATAGCTCTTTCCTAGCGACCCCGTGACCCATAACAAACAATGTTGTGATTAAGCGCCGTCCCTCCAGTGAATCGACCCAATCAACGCGCGCCCTCCTTCTACGAAAAAAGGCAATTAGCGGAAGGATTCTGCAAGACTCCGCGGAGGTATACGTGCTTTGTGTTCCATACTGAAGCGGGACGAAGATGGAGAAAAAGCGATGGGAGTGCTCGGCTTTGCCCCAGGGCTGGAAAAAGGAGGAGGTTACTCGAAGGTCTGGCCTCTCCGCCGGCAAGAGCGATGTCTATTACTATAGGTAACTGGGGAGAGAAGTAAGAGAGCAAGTTATAGTATTTGTTTAGGCAAGGGGGTAAGAGATGCACAGAAAGGAAGTGAGGGACTGTAAGGCGGGTTGGTTAGTGCAGAATGTGGATGCAGAGAGCTCTGGGTAGGACTAAGAAGGGGGTTTGGGTGGCAACAGTGCAACGATTCAAAGAAAATAGCACTCAGTGTGGGTCAGACGGGGACAAGTAGAAAATGAGGGCAGACTGGAGGAATAAAGAGTAGGCGGGATATCGGAGCGAAGATAATTAGGAGGGACAGAGAGGTGCCCGTTGTATAGTTGGAAAAGAAGTGTGTGTGTGTGCCGAGGAACAAGGACAGAATATCAAGTTGGAGCATAATGCTCCTCACTGCTGTATCTGAATGTTCCATTTATTTACACAAAAGAGCTCCTAATGCCCTAGTGAATTTCTATCCCTATTCATTCTGACCATGATGAGAAAAAGCCATAGAATGGCAAAAGTCCTTAGAAATTATCCTTAGAGTCAGTGTGCTACAGTATACTCTTAACAAGTACTGGATTCTGCTATTAACACACGCACTAAACCTGTGGCTTAATCTCCCGCATTACTAGTAATTGTCCGTTGTGCTTTATATGTTTATTATCAGATAAAATGTATTGGCAGCAGGTCTGGACTGGGAGTCAAAATAGGCCCTGCCATGCCAAGTACAAAGAGCCCCAAACAGCCCCCTACCAGCCCACTATATGGTAACTTTCTATGGAACCATACAGCAGCCCCTCTGGCATTTGCCAGAACCCACAGATTGCCAGTCCGGGCCTGATTGGCAGATTTAAATTCAGTTCCTGGCGTTTTCAGCACAATGTGGTGTCGTCTTTGCTGCCCTATCAATAAGGGGGTGAGGGGAATCTGGTAATATTTGTGTGTTATGACATGGTACTTTTTTTTTTTTAATCGCTATGGTCATTTCCCATTACCTGCTACGTAAAGCACACTTAGTATCCCTGCACCTGCAATTATTATCTGAAAATGCATTCTGGCTATAAAAATGCCTTATGCGCCCTATCTTCTCTAGACATGGGCACAGAGGTCCTCAGAATTTGGAACCTTTTTTTCCAGCTGATGTCAAAGCCAATACCCATGGGCTTAATGACCTGGCAGTCATTGAAAGCAATATTTTTGTGTTTGCTGATGAATCAACGGAGGGTATATCATTCTTAATTGGGGATCTGAACAAGTTGGCGATTTGGGCATATGAGTGGCAGATGCAATTCAGTCAGGCTAAATAGTTAGGTAATGAATGTGAGGTTTACCAGTTTGCAGTTAACCTACCTGGGGCCGATTTACTAACTTGATAGAATGCACCAGTTTAGAACCTACTATTTTTTATTTATCTACTATATGTTAGATTTTGCTTTCATTTTCTGACAGGTTGCTATAGGCAGCTGCACTGGTGCAATTTTGTATCTGTCAGTTAATCAGCTCCACTAAGTCAGGTGGCTGAGGGAGAAGTATCTAGTAATAATTGTGGGGGTAGTATAAACTGGAAGAATTTTGATATATTCTAAAAGGGGTAAATCTTCATGGCAAAATATGTAGTATATAGAGGATTAAGACTCCTGAAAAAAGGATAATTGCAAATGATTGATTTAATGAGATTATATCATCAGTATGTAAAAATATATATTATAAGGGGGACCATTAAATACACTTTCTGGTTCCTTATTCACTTATATATGTTTCCTGAAAACACAAGGTAATTGCATGATATTTGGGGCATGGGGGGGGAAATCATCTGTAGGTGTAGAAAGGTCTTTGTTTTTGCTTTTTGTTTTTTTTTTTTTGTACAATGAAAAGTATGAAGTTGTGGAATTCTCTCCCAAAAGCAGCTCTCCCAGCAGATATAATAGATCGCTTCGAGACAGGGTTGGATGCCTTAATATCAAGTAAGAAAATACAAGGCTACTGGCATTTACACTGTTCGTACAAGGTTGATTCATTGACTGGTCACATTGCCAGTTTGGATAATTTTTTTCCCCTTAATGAAGTTAATTGTAGTTAAGCTCAGAACCAGGATTCCTATCTCATTTAGGATAACTGATAACCATTGCTTTAAATGTCATAGTACTAACTCTCCCAGTCAAAAGGATATTATTATCACTGCAATGAGACTTAAGCATGTCGTACTATACCCAGACACATACAAGCTTACTGTATTGCTTATAACTACTTTGCATAATTTACATTTTTATACCTACAAATGCTTTAACAGAATTGTGTTATACACTTGGGGGTGCAAATTTGTTATGTCCTCTCATTTGATTGTGCTCTACCCATGGGCAGTGTGCCTTATCTAAATAAATAAATAAAATGCAGCTGCATTCGAGCAAGGCACCACTAGTGCATAATTTAAAGAAGAGTTGTGCCAAAATGGGTAGTAGATAACTGATTTTAATCTCTTGGAGTGTGCCTACCAAATTGGGTCCCCACAAGTGACTTTGACTGTAGTCGTTTGCGAAAATTGCAGTAAAATGTTGTGACATGAATATTTTAAGCTGTTTGTTTGCCGTTCATTAACCAAAGAGATCCATGATAGGCAAGCAGACAGGTTGAAATTGCTAAGCCATGATAAAAATGGATGATCTTTTCAATTTGCTGTGCCAGTGAATACCTTCCTTTTATGTTGTAGCCCAAGTGGGAAGAAATTCCGCAGTAAGCCTCAGCTTGCTCGTTACTTAGGAAACTCCATGGATCTCAGCACATTTGACTTTCGTACAGGAAAAATGCTCATGAGCAAAATCAACAAAAACAGACAGCGAATGCGGTATGATGGACTCAATCAATCTAAGGTATGAACAGCAGGGAATAGAGTGAACCTACTGTATTAAATGGATTTTAATTCTCTTCAGACTGGCATCATTGCACACCACCTACATTTTGTAAATCTTTCACAGGGTAAGCCAGACCTTAATACTGCACTTCCTGTACGGCAGACAGCCTCCATTTTTAAGCAACCAGTGACAAAGGTGACTAATCACCCCACTAACAAAGTCAAGAGTGACCCACAGAAAGCTGTTGACCAACCAAGGCAGGTGAGGTGTTTATGTTGTGTTCTGTGTTCTAATGTTACAGTCTCTATATTCCTGAACTTAAGGTAACACTAGCTTTAACATCTGCAGCTCTTCTGGGAAAAGAAGCTGAGTGGGTTAAATGCATTTGACATTGCAGAGGAGTTGGTGAAAACCATGGAACTACCTAAAGGTTTGCAAGGTAAATGTCCAAAGGTAGTTTTCTATGCTTTAAATCCCTTGCCACATGCAGCATTTTAATATCCACTGCTTCTGGTTTAATGTGTCTGTAACAATTCTTATTGCTTCCCTATTTACTTGAATTGGAAGTATTGTGGATGAGCTTGCTCTCATGATTAGTGCTTGAATACATGCCAGCAATTGGGGCAGGTAGCTGTGTTTTCATTTCTGCTACAAGTAGAGGTTATTAAAGTATTGCCCTAAAATATAAGATATTTTATTGTGTGGGTTAATTTTACAATTTGGAATAATACTAACTAACTTTATTGGAAGAATACATTTTGCAGTGGTATGTTCTAACCATCCTTTGAACACTTCATTTAACTCTTTGAAGTGTGGCGTGAGAGAGATAAGTCTGAAGTGCTGGATGTATTATTTATATTACCTCTTGACAAAATTTCCGCTGCTTTATTATAAAGCACATTGATTGCTTAGCCAGGAGGTTTCACAGCTGTAGTGAACTGTGTGACCCTTTAAAGGAGAACTAAAGCCTAACAAAAGATATAGGCTAGAATTATTGTACACTATGTTTTGGGCTTCTGTACCAGCCCAAGGGAAACTCGGCCCTTTAGCAGGAAAGATCTGTGTCTCCAAAGATGCCCCAGTAGCTCCCCATCTTCTTTGCTGATTCACTGCACCTGCTCTGTGCTGCTGTCGGTTACTGAGCTTAGGGACTGACAGTATACTGTATATCTAGAATAGAAATGTCATAATATAAGGCTGATTAGTACTTAATTCAGTACCTAATTACTACCTGTTCACTCAGAAACCAATGCAATTAGCATCAGAATTTAATAATCAACCTTGTAGCATCAGCTATATTACAGACAAACTTAATTTTCTGCTTGAAAATTTGCAACAACCCCAAATTTTAGCTTCTCAACAGCTGCTCAGAGCACGCGAGTCTCGCAGACACTTTCCAAGATGGTGACCCCCTGTGACAAGTGTGAAGCCCCAGATCATTTCTGCTATTGAGATGTTGAAACTTTAGGCTGGTACAATAAGTTAATTATGTAAAATATACAATTATTAACCATATTCATTTTTAGGGTTTAGTTTTCCTTTAAGCAGCTGTTAAGAGGTAACAACTTGTTTTTTATGCATGTACAGCCCCATCCTAAATATTGACAACAGAGGAGCTGTTAGTACTGCTGACAATATCTCATTAGCTGAATAAAAAAATCAATACAATTATGACGGATTTGACAGTTTTTAGTAAAATCCTGTATGTGGATATTATATATAATTTTAAGTCCCACATTAGGTCAGCATGATATTTAGATGTACAGTTGCCATGTAAATAGTCTTGTGAAAAATACATGAACCTAAATGGTAGGTGTTCTTGTACTTTGTATTATTTTACTTCCCTAGGTGTGGGTCCTGGCTGCACAGATGAGACTCTTCTGTCTGCTATTGCTAGTGCTCTGCATACTAGCACTATGCCTATCACAGGTCAGCTTTCTGCAGCAGTAGAGAAGAATCCTGGTGTATGGCTTAATACTTCTCAGCCTCTTTGCAAAGCCTTTATGGTGACAGACGAAGACATCAGGTGATTGCCATATTTGTTATGATGTAAAAATAATTATACTCAGATTTTTAATTAAAGAGAGTGAAAAAATATGATAAACATATATAATGGTATAAAACAAAGAATGAATAAAGTGGAGTCCAAAATTGCTGGCTTATGCATAGGGCTACTATACTAGGCTTTAGATGCAAGCTCTCTGCCAGTGCTGGTCTGTGTACCCAAAGTTGTCCACTAACACTTCATGTGCTTGTGTAGTAGTTACTCCACATCCCAGTACTTGTACAGTGGGAGCTGAACATACATGTACCAGGGAGAAAGCCCACCAAGATAAGAAAGATATGGAGCTACAGAAAACGAATGAACCTCCGTTTTACATCGCTTCTCTAACGGTGTCAAATCTGTTTTCTTATCTGACAGGGAATTGTTGACAAGCTTTCATACAAAAATACTCTCATAAAGGGAAAATTTATGTCACTACTAATTTTTAAACAATTAAACATTTTGTGCCAACACCGCTACTGTTTTAATGAATTATTGACATTTCTGGCATCTTGTGAATAACTGCCATTTTACATGTGTGTAACACAACTATCTTTGATAATGTTGCTTAAAAAAAAAATTGTAAAAAATATATTAGATATGCCAATAAAGGATTTATTGTACATTTCCAGGAAACAAGAGGAGCTGGTGCAGCAAGTTAGGAAGAAACTAGAGGAAGCTCTCATGGCTGATATGCTTGCTCATGTGGAAGAGATTTCCAAAGATGGTGGTGCTCCTTTAGACAAAGATATTGATGACGAAGAGGAAGACCAAGACCCCAGAGAACAAGAAGCAGATGATGTATAAAAATGGTAAACATTGTTATGGGTACAGCATTATCTTCAAAGATTTGATAAACCGCAAAAATGTTATGCCCTGTTGATGGAAAAAAATCTTGGCAAATAATAAAGCCACATGCAAAAATTTGTAAAATGAAGGCTAAGAGGGCCAAGAACCATCTAATTACTCAAAGGGGTGGTTCACGTTAAAGTTAACGTTTACGATGTTATAGAATGTTGAAACCTAACCAACTTTTCATTTGGCCTTTATTTTTTCTTTTTATAGTTTTTGGATTATTTGCACTCTGTTTGTGCCCAGCTTCCAAATTGATCACAAATACTCTGTAAGGCTACACATTTATTATTGCTTGTTTTTATTACTTATCTTTCTCTTCAGGCAATCTCCTATTATTCAAATCAATGCATGGTTGCTAGGAAAATTTAGCAACAGATTTCTGAAATTGCCAACTGGAGAGCTGCTGAATAAAAATCTAAATTTAAAAACCACAAATAAAAAAATGAAAACCAGTTGCCAATTATCTTAGAATATCACTCTGTACATTTAAAAAGTTAATTTAAAGGTGAACGACCCCTTTAAATACTATTAACCCTTCAATGTCGAATGCAGTTAATTCTCTATTTCATACTGTAGAGAAATATTTCAAAAACAAGCTAGAAACACATTCACTTTAAAGTAGGGATGCACCGAATCCAGGATTGGGTTTGGGCCTTTTCAATGTCTATAAGTCTTTCTTTACCAACCACTTTATTTTGGCTATTGAACTTCCATTGAAATAAATGCTGTGATATGAGACTTAAATATCACTTAATTGCACAGTATTACTTAGCCATGCAGCACTGAAAGACTTGAATTGTAGTAAAAAAAGAATTTTAACCCATTAAGGTTCATTAAAATGGTGGGCCACCTTTAAGTTTGCTAGGATATATTGGACTCAAACAACCAAACTAGCTGCTGAAATTCCAAATTGGAGAGCTGCTGAAAAGAAAGCTAAATTTTAAAAAAATAGCATCTAAATCATACTAAAGGTTTATTTAAATGTGAACTATCAGTGAAACCCTTTCTGCGAGACAGAGAAATAGTCTAGTCTAGTGTAATTTATGCTGTTCCTCTCTTTTATAGGTCTGCTACCTATCAACCTCTTCTCTTCATAAAATACTTGCTACTGGCAACTGGAACCAGACCCACAAAGCACTGATGCAGGGCTGGCATTGATACCTCAAAGAAAAGTGTGCCCTTCATTTACACCTCTGATCCCAAGGTCACTGTCAGCAGGCCTGATTTTGGATGCTGAAATCTCTGAAGAGCCATAAACCTTTTGATTTTTAAGACATTTCTTTACCAGTCAGCGTTCATCAACCTTCTTCGTTCTACTACAAAGAAAACATGGATACTTTGTTAGTCCTCACAGCTGCTTTAAAAGAAATACGTTTGTAAAAATATTATTTTGGATTAATTTTCAAACACCTTTTGTAAATTGATAGTATAGTTAAAATCAGAGTCTAATGAAATTTACCAAGAGTCTACTAAATTAGAGCTGTAACTGTATTTTTTTGTTACTGCCTTGCCATTTGGTATAGTCTTTTGAAAGCTCCAACAATGTATTTTTAATGAGGAATAGTCTAATGTCAACCTGTCGGTGTGTTCCAGTTTTCTTCAAATGAGCTGTAGATGAAATATTAAAGCCAGTAATTCTTTTCTCTTTGTATGCAGGCCCAGTCACTTACATAACTTTTAAGACCTTTAGTAAACACCTTTTTTTTTTAAATAAAGTAAACATAATAACTTTTTCTATGAGATGCACATTCATGTGGTTTATAAGTCGAGCACAGAGACAGGTAAACTCTCAAGAAAACAGGTTGTTGCCAGCAAGGCTCAAAAGATGTACCTTTTTCCTGCCTAGAGACTGTGCAACCAAAAATAAATATTTCTGTGGAGAAATACCTGTTTCCTAGTTGCAGAAAATGTTCAGGGATTAGTTATCAGCAAGCGATTGTGTGTCTTATGTGAAAAGTCTTAATATTTGAATGAAATTGTTTTGTGTTTCAATGGAAGAACTTTTTCAAGCTACTAATTGCTCTTCTAACCAAGGGCTTTTTGTAACCTTTGGAAATGTCATTAAAATACTAAGAACTTAAAACATCTACATTTTTTTTTTGCAGCTGGTTTAACCCTAATAAGTGGCAGATGATTTCTGATGATTCTGTGTTCAATAAACTGAAACTTGCAAATGGAGCACATGCATGAGTGACACTGTAACTTAAGTAACTGTACATTGTACAAGATGTGGCATGTGATAAGGCTAATGTATGAATGCCTTGCATATGAAGAGTTTTTTTGAGGCATAGTCCTGCATGAATATATAGGAGACGCTATGTATGTATGACTTTTATAGTACTGCTGGTATACTGTATGTAGCCCTGTACAATTAACAATACAGAACTGTTCAAACAGTGTGGAAAAACATTGTAATAAGTAAATATACTGTCTGTAGATTAAGTGCCATGTGGTGAGAGACATCGAAAAAGGCGTATTGAGTTTCTAAAAATGGACTCAAAGCTTGCACGTACACCATAATATGCCCCAAGTATTCTAATGTACCAACATAAATATCAGGCAAAAACAAGTACTCAAGAAGAATGCAACAGAGTATACAATCACTCAAACTAAAACATATTTTTTTTCAATAGTTTCAGGGACTAGCACACAGTGGGCCAGAAGTGAGGATGGTTTCGACATGTTTGCTGCTTTCCTGGTACCCTGTGGCAGTTGCTTCCAATTTGCTTGTTGCTTAGGGGCAAGGGAGCAAGCTGAAATGCTGGACTGGCTTTAAAAGCTGGTTTAGCATTTTCCAAGAGAAGGGGGTGCTGCAGATCTTAAATTCTACAATATTGTGCAAGTAGAGCTTTTAATATGACATTTGTTTTTCTTTCCTTATTTTCCGTCGCATCCAATTTGACGCCTGCGTTTTGGCACAGCCACCGAAAACGCATAGAACTTGTCTGTGTAGTTCTACCCATATAAAGTGGAGGTACAAACACCACCAAATGTATTAGTACAAGGGGACGCGTTTTAAAGCAACACTTTATTTTACTGAAATGGATTACTGCAGTCCAATTTTAGCGTGGTGGAGCAGATGTGTGGCACCAATGTGCTTAATATACATTTTGTTATACACTTTTTTCATCTCAAAAGCTGGTGAAAATGAGCCATAGCCTATGATTTAGGACCACCAAAGTCTGAAACATGTCAGGTGGTGCACACAGTCCTCACAGTGTTTATCTGATTATTTTAACTACTTTGGAATAAAAGTGGTTTATATATTTGGGAAGTGCAGCACTTTCTATGGTTTGTGGCCTGCTGATGCAAATGTGCCATATACTATGTAGCCATATAGGAAACTGTGCATAGTGGGTGATTGTTAATAGTAAATAGTTTACTTGGAGTAAGGTTCTTAGTGAGGCCCTCAGGGCTCGATATTGGGTCCACTTTTATTTAACTTGTTAATAAATGACTTTGGGTAGGGTATTGTAAGTAATGTATCAGTATTTGCAGATGACAAAATTATCCCGCCCAATTAATTCCATCCAGGATGTGGCATCCTTGCTACAGGATCTTGAAAAACTGACAATCTGGGCAGCTAAGTGGCAGATGATATTCTATGTTGATAAATGTGAAGTCATGCACCTGGGATGTAAAAATATCCAAACCACTTATACCTTTAAAGGGACTGTGCTAGGCAAATCCATAATGGAAAAGAACCTTGGTGATAATAAACTTGGCTGTAGCAAGCAATGCCAGTGAGCAGCATCAAGGGAAAATACAGTCTTGAGCCGTATTAAAAGGGGCATTGGGAGGAGGGGGGTCATCCTTCCACTGTATAGAGCACTGGTAAGGCCCCATCTAGAATATGCCGTACGGTTTTGTTATGGAAGATAGCTCATAGTACAAGTTGATCCAGGGACTAGGCTGCCATCTTCGAAGTCAGGAAGGAATTTTTTCACCCTCTGAGGGGGTTTTTTTTTTTTGCCTTCCTCTGTCTGGATCAACTAGCAGTTAGGCAGGTTATATATAGAGTTAAAAGGTTGAACTTGATGGACGTGTCTTTTTTTCAACCTAACTTACTATTACATAGTTTTTTTGAAAAAAAATAAATAAAGTTTATCTTAAGGGAAACGGTTTTACAGACACAGGTCTGTAGGTGGAGGTGGTTGGGGGTTTAGAATCCCCTGTAGAGCCAGGCCCGGATTTGTGGCAAGACCATAAAGGCCCTGGCCTAGGGCAGCATGATTTTAGGGACAGCGTGCTGCCCGACCGCAATCTAGTTTTTCCAGGAGCACTAGGGACGCACAGTCCTTTAACTCTGCTGCGCACGTAATCTCCAGTGCTCCATCGTGAACCGGCGTTTGTGAATATGTGCTTGCGTGCGTATGAGAGGAGAGGGCGGCCCATTTAGAAATCCGGGCCTGTGTAGAGCTGCCTTGTCTATTGCCTTTCAGCTAGGGTTGCCACCTCACCCCTATAAAACCGAACACGTGGAAATCACAGGCTACAGGCCTGGCCATTAAAAACTATGGTTGATAGGGAATAAATATATATGAAGGCCGGTATTTTTTTCTGGAAAAGGTGGCAACCCTAACCACAGCCTGCATGGCTAATTAGCAATTAATTTAGATGCATGGCTACTAGGGTTGCCACCTTTTCTGGAAAAAAAATACCCGTCCTCCTATATATTCAACTTTTTTCCCTATTAATAACATTGGGATCAGCCATCATTTTTACCGGCCAGGTAAAAGTGATGGTTGATCCAAATGTTATTAAAAGGGAAAAAGAGAAGTACATAGGAAGGCCGGTATTTTTTTCCAGAAAAGATAGCAACCCTACATGCATCTAAATGAATTGCTAGTTATCCATGCAGGCTGTGGTTTCCACTAGTGATGTGCGGGCCGACCTGATACCTGGGCGGGTTCAGGTCGACCTCGCTGGCGGGTGCAGGTTGAGCTCTTCTCCTGCTCTCCCGCCCGCCACCTTCAAATGCCGTTATGCGACTTCCAGTTTTATAGTCTCGCGTCTGCTCGCCCCGTCCCTTTTGTGACGTCAACGGCGGGTCTATAAAAGGACCCCGGAAGTGGGTGCAAGCTGCAGCAGGGCGGGTTAGGGTTGGGTGCGGGTCAGGTAAACCCTGACCCGCACATCACTAGTTTCCACGTTTTCAGTTTTAAAGGGGTCAGGTGGCAACCCTTCTTTCAGCTGGACAGCACTTAAAATCAGCGTCACACGAACTATTGGAAGCAGTGACCAGTGATTTTTTTTACAGGTGCCCAAAATTCATGAATAAAAATACTCTTCTTTTTCCCTGGATGTATTTTTTAATTTTTGTTCCCTAACAAAAGTGGGAGCTGCCGTGCGAGCAAAAGATAAAATTGTGAGCGAATAGCGTATAACTAGCAGCAGGATTGTGTTTTAGTAAAGTTCTTCCTTGCTCATCACTCTCCGTGGCGGCTACGTTCAGCGTCACTAAACTCTTGGACGTCTAGTCTTGACGCCACAATCTCGCGAGATGAGACGTCGGAATTAGCTGTCCGGCGGATGCCGGCAGGACATAAAAGGCGTTTTGGGATGTTTAAGTCGCGATCCGGGACTGGGCTCTGTGATAAAACATCGGCACTGTCCTGCGGAAAACTTGACTGTAGGGCGGCATGCAGTGATCAACTTGATTTAAATATAGGCTTGGAAATAACTATCCAAGAAGAACAACGGCTTAATTGCCCAGGCAATGGAGAGACTGTTTATAACCAGAGCCCTCAAGAGCAATCGAATATGCAAGGCCACCAGGAGCCCACTCTGACACAGTTACCTCAAGGTTCCGTTCAAACTGAAGAACCCATTCGAAACCAGAGTCCTCATGAGGCTAATGTCAACCTGAGCCATTGTGAGGCGCCTTCTACAAGGAGCTCTCAGCCCATTAATTACAATGTGTGGTCCCAGATAGAAAACCCCCATATGAGCCCTGGCCAGGTGATGGCCAACACAACAACAGATACAGGGGGGACTTTTAACAATATTAGTGATAATGAGTCAAGTCACAGTAGTTTGCCATACTGGGAGGAAGCTCAGAATATTTCTTCCCAGAAATCATGGATGCACATAAGTTCTAACGAGGACCTTATCGCATCAGGATTGCAGGAGACCTTGCTAAACCCACTGGCCTTTCAGGATGTACCACTTCACAATATGAACCACCTAAAAACAAATACTCCTACCCACTCCCATGAACTCTGTGTCCAGACTGCTCTCCAAGATTCTATTTTGCATTTGCCGCCTCCTAAATATTTGGGTGCCCACTTATGCCCGGATCAACCCCAGTCTGAAGAATTTCCAATGTTTGTGGATGCATTTTCAGTTTTAGGACTGCAGGAAGATCCAGATGACGGCAAAGCCTCTGACAATGCAATCTCATCTTCCTCAAGTCCAGAACCAGGGGATGGGTTTGGAGTGGTTGCTGCAGAGATCCTACTCGGGCCTGGAAATCTGAGGAGGGGAGTCAACATGACAGAAGCGGTGCCAGTGCCGAGCTCAGAGCATGTTGCTGAAATTGTAGGAAGGCAGGGTGGGTTAATACTCCAGTCTTAAATTTATTAAGTGTAAAAATGTATGAGATTAAAATGTAATAACATTTCATGGTAAATAATTTCAATTGTGCTCTTGCTTTTTTTATTACTTATGTAGTTGCTAATGATTGTTCATTAACATGTTTATCCCAAAGAAATCTCTCCTTAAATAGATTTTTTTAATGACTGCAAGATTGAGATTTTTCTTAGTTATGCATCCTCATCAGTTAAGTTTGTAAGATCTAATGTGCCACCTGTGGGCACTGAATATTAGATTGCCTCCAAAAGAACTAAAACAACTAACCTTACGGACTGAGACTGAATAATATGATTTTTTGTTTGATTTCTTCTAGATTGTCAACATAGCATCTATATTATCCTCACAGCTGACTGATCTTCCTAAATGTTTGTGTTCTGTTAGTTTTTCCAAGTTAATAAAAAAAGTTGTAGCAATTTTTTAGCAACTTTCTAACATTTCTTTAATATATGTACACTAAATTGTAGCATTATACTGTATTGCTGTGAGTGCACACTATTGCATTGTAAAGGCATGTGTGCTTGCCTACTTAACCCATTAAGAAAAGCATTTGCATAGGAAAAGAAAATGTAATTGTGGCAATGTCCATTATACACCAATAAAGCTGCAATCATTTAAATGCTATTGGTAAATCTAATTGCTATTGAAAAGCTTATTTGTTTGACTTTATTATTCTTTTCTCTGTGGCAACAGGACATGTTTCGGGTTCAATAGCCTTTATCAAGTGATAAAGGGTATTGAACCCGAAACATGTTGTGTTGCCACTACTCGGAATAAAAGTTGATTTGCAGTAATATTGCTGGAGCTCTTTTTTCTAATTTTTGGTCATTGAAACAATGTTGCACTATTCAGCTAAGACTCATATTGGCACAATGCCTTCCATGCTTTTGTAATTCTCCACCTTTACAAGTCTATTAATCACAGAACATGGAAGGCATTGCAGGATCTGGAAACTTTGCTGGAGGAGGGTGACTTGCTACATTGTTTTAGTGATGCAGTTAATGAGAGTCAGAAAGAAGAGGCAGGGCCTATTGTAATTAGAACTACCTTTCCAAATGCTTTCTAAAATCTCTAAAAACTATATTGGAATATTGTTAAAACGCACATTTTCTTTTATGTTTTTTTTTTAGCTGTTCTGCCTCATTGAATCATTTCTTAAATTTGTAATGTTTTCAGCATATTTGTTCTCTCTAACCTTTAATAATTCCACTTCTGATATGAACTTTTAATTATTAGGCAAAATATTATTTTAAAATGTTAGATTAAACAACTTTAGAGCTTTAAGACTACTGTCACACTTATTTTGTATTTACACCAGGAAAACACCTATTTGTTACCCCACCCTGTGCACTTTTGGGCTGAAATTTGAATGGCAGGGCGTTTAAATTGAATCTGCCAATATATTTACACTGGTGGAGAAATGCCATGTGTGACAGCCTAGTTAAAACATTGCTGTCTAACTTTTCTATGTAGCGTATATCATAAATTACAGGCCAAAATATAATATTAGTTATAAAAACCTTTATTTGACTCTACTTAACAGTTAATTTTTTTTCTATAGGTTGCAAAATTAAAGCCTTGCGAGCCAAAACAAATACTTACATCAAGACTCCATTACGAGGGGAAGAGCCGATGTTTATCGTGACTGGCCGGAAGGAGGATGTGGAAATGGCTAAAAGAGAGATTTTAGCAGCTGCTGAGCACTTCTCTATCATAAGAGCCACACGCAACAAAGCCACTGGAATTGCAGGTTCCACACAAAGTCCTCCTAACTTACCAGGCCATACCACAATACAAGTTCGTGTTCCCTACCGAGTTGTAGGTTTGGTAGTGGGACCTAAGGGGGCTACCATAAAAAAGATCCAACAGAGTACTCATACCTACATTGTAACACCCAGCCGAGACAAAGAACCAGTTTTTGAGGTCACAGGTATGCCAGAGAATGTTGACCGAGCACGGGAGGAAATAGAAGCACACATTAGTATGAGGACAGGGGCTATGGTAGATATTGTTCCAGATAATGATTTTCACTACAATGGCACAGATGTTTGCATGGACTTGCTTGGTGGAAGCTCTGCCGCTTTATGGGCAAAAACATCAGCTCCTCGGCGAGGATCCAGTGGGTCACGCATTGAAAGTCTGAGTAGTTTGTCTGGTGAGAGCCTATATTGCGGTACAACAGGCAGGGAACAGTGCCAAGATAATCTATTTAGACCAATGCTAGGGGGAGGCTTTACAGTGGCTGCCGAAACCCATAGGGTTCCTCCACCATTGGGCACTGAGGATTCCGAATTTGGTTTTGATTTCCTAGCGCTAGATCTTAGCACACCAACTGCAATTTGGTCATCCTTTGAACCAAATGGAGGGCAATGTCAGAGCTTAACTGTGTGTCCAGTACAGCGGAAGCACAGTTTCAGTGAAACTCCACGGCTTTCACCAACCCTGCCTGATTCAAGTATTGGACTAGAACATCCTTTAGCACGTCGCATACATAGCGATCCAATCAGTGGGGTCTCCTGGCTGCCGCCCCAAGGCTCATTGTCCTCCTTCTCCAGCAGCACTGGCTATTCCTCGTCTTCCTCACTGCCTGGGAGCTCCTCTGTTGCATCAGGTTCTCCGACTGACTCAAGCAACTCAGAAGGCCAACACAAGTGTGTTAGGGATTGTGTTGTGTGCTGTGAAAGTGAGGTAATTGCTGCCCTTGTGCCATGTGGACACAATCTTTTTTGCATGGAATGTGCCATCAGAATCTGTGAACAAGAATTACCCGAATGCCCATCCTGCCATGCTCCTGCAACACAAGCAATACGTATCTTCTCCTAGCCTCAGAAACAGTTAATAACACTAAACCAACAAAAATAGCATTGCTGAAACTAATTGTCTGGATTATGTGTGTTACCAATTTATAATTTTTAAAGCAAGATATTTTGATCAATTAAGATATGAGGAAAGTGAGAGGCATGTAACTATACAGAGAAGATGTCTTGGGAGATGGGGGTTAACTCATAATCAAAATACTCTGATGTTTACAAAACAAGTAGACCCCTTCTAAGCTTTTAATGTTTCTTATAAACACCAAAAACAACACCGATCACAAGTAGTCTGAACAGTATTCCATTTAAAAAAGTAAATAAACTGAAAGAGAAGAATACGTTTGCACATTTTATGCTTTGTTAGGTGAAAAATAGGGACATGTTGAAACAATACAATATTTTTAAACCCACAGTGCTGGATATGTTTATAATTTAGAGCTGTTTAGGTATATATATCCTCTGTGCACTGCAGGGATGAGTTTTATATGTGATTCTGAAAAAATCCATATTACCCATAAATAAAACAACTTACTCTCCTAGGCATAAGGTTTCCTATTCTATATAGAATGGTTTCTGTATATTAATTTGTAATATACTGCATGCAAAAATCACACATTTTATTGTGTACACATCTAAGAATATTTGCATGCTTACAAAATACAGAAATTTCCCAACATTTAGAAAAGTAGGGTTAAAACCATCTTTAACCCTTAAGTGACCTTAGCATGGAGAAAACTTCAAGGCCATGTTATACATTTAAGCAAATGCGATACACTTATCTTGCAGTAGGGAATGTAGGCTGTGTGTATGTATAGTGCATGATCATTACATATTTTGCACAAATTCTTACTAATGGCAAGCATTGGGAGGAATCCTTTCCCTGCTTACGATGTAGACTCTACACTGGCAAGGAGACTACAGTGCCAATGAGTTTCTACGTTCTGCATTTTATTCAGTTGTGGGGAAAAACATGTTTCCTAACAAAAGCTAAAGGTTTTATAACAGAGCCAAAATTAAAATAGTAAATAATGTATGTCCTTATTTAATTACTTGTTCCCTTTGAGAAATTAGTAGTACGCTCAATTTTAACTGAACTAAATTGTCTTTTAGGATGATGGCACACCGTGTGATTCATAGCGTTTTGCTGTCAACACAATTTCCAGCTTTGGGTCGGCAGCAAACTGTTGGGAATTTTCTCTCCTCTGACTTAAATGGTAATTTTTTTAATTAGCAAGTCGGCTCATGCTGCTTTAAGTTTGTAGAAAACTGCAAATATTTCTTGTAAGAAGCAAAACACAAGACTTAGTCTCCGTATCGCCCAGATTTTGCATTGTGCTGATATTTTTAGTAGCTCAGTGACTGATGTTAGGACACATGCCAATGCTTGTCAGGTAATTGTCACTTGGATGCATGGCAGCACTGGAATCACCTAAAAGAGTTTGTATAAGCAATAACGGGTGATTTTAAGCCACTTCCTAAGTCACTAAAAAGGCGTCCCAGCTCACTGAAAGAAAGGGAGTGCATTTCCAGCTCTATGTGTCTTGTTTAATACAGCTTACCTATGTGCTTCCAGCAGCAATAGCCATCAACTAAAGATGTATTACGACACATGTGTTTGCTTGCCTGTCAGACTTGGATATCTGTTTTAGCACACATGCACAGTTTCTGTTTTTTAATGTGTGATGAGAGAGAAAAGGCCTAGAAGACTACAACCACCTGCATAAAGTACACAAAATATATCTGTTTGCTCTTTGATGCGAATGTAGTGTGACTGAAGATGCAAACACAGCAATACTGACCTTAATCTAAAATGACTAAAGTTTGTTTGACCTATCATCATGTCTCCAGTGTCAGGAAAAATAAACGATTCAGACATTCAGAGCTAAAACAAAGTTGGAGAAACTAGACATGTTGGTTTCTCACTCCTGTATCACTATCGTTTTTGAAGACAAAAGAGTGTTGAAAAAAAAAAAAAAGTGGGGTTGGAATATGCCATATATATATATATCACCAGGTTAACACTGTTCTATGTTTTGTAATTTCCTGCATTTATAAAGCTGTGTGATGAAATGTGGCATATGTGTAGCCGAGTATAAGTCTGGTGTAAAAAAAGAGATGTGCAATAACTGCTGCAAAGCTGCACAGCTTTCTACACAGGTTATATATATGCTGCTTCTAACCATGGAATGAAGCTTTCCTGCTGGTATTAACAATAGCAATGTAGAATGTTAAGGGCAATCAAATACAAGTAGATTTGTGTCCCATGGGGAATTTATGCTTACCATATTTTCTCCTGAAATTCTTTGCTATCTGGATCCATTTGAATTTTATGGAAAACATTTCTTAAGCATTTTCTCACATTTAGCCAGGATCACCGCATTTTTCAGTAGGAAACAAATTACTTGTGCCATTGCTCCAATTCAGGAAGGGTAAAACCAAAGCTTTATAATTACACCTATTGTTTTACACAACTTTATAAAGATATCCCCTAGTCTAAAGCTTTCATGAACAGAATGTTATATACTTCATTGGTCACCTTCTTCTTCTGTAGATACTTTATCTCAGGCTAGATTTTAAATGAGCGTGGCCATCAAAATGTCATACCAATGTGGTATTCCCATGATCAAGCACAGAAATAATTAAGCTGACAGGGCCCTTTAACACTTCTAGGTATAACAATGGATTCAAAATAACTGATCCATATTGACTTAAAGGGATTCTGTCATGATTTTTATGATGTATTTTTTATTTTGAAATTACATTGTTTACACTGCAAATAATTCACTATACAATATAAAATTTCATTCCGGAACCAGCAAGTGTATTTTTTTTTTAAGTTGTAATATTGTTGTGCAGGCAGCCATCTCAGGTCATTTTGCCTGGTCATGTGCTTTCAGAATAAGCTAGCACTTTAGGATGGAACTGCTTTCTGGTAGGCTATAATGTAACCAAATGTGACGCAGTGGGACCTGGCTTTTTCTACCATGGAGCTGTTATCTTGTGTTACGGAGTTGCTATCTTGTTACCTTCCCATTGTTCTGTTGTTAGGCTGCTGGAGGGGGGATGATATCACTCCAACTTGTCGTACAGCAGTAAAGAGTGGCTGAAGTTTATCAGAGCACAAGTCACATGACTTGGGGCAGCTGGGAAACTGAAAATATGTCTAGCCCCATGTCAGATTTCAAAATTAAATATTAAAAAAATCTGTTTGCTCTTTTGAGAAATCTATTTCAGTACTATTACCTGATACGTTTTGAATTTTTTTTTTCCCATGACAGTATCCCTTTAAGGAATTCAGTTCCTACTTATGAAACACTATTTTTGTGGAACGAACACAGTGAAAGTAAAGGTGAAAATCCTCACTATATATCCGGTAGCAACTAGTAAATCAACCAATCCACTGCCAGAGGGGCTTATAGCTTGTTCCCCCTCCAGTGGTAAAACAGATCTAGTTTTTCCACCTGTGTTTTAATTGTGATATTTTTATTTTTTTTATTGTTTTTGTATTTAGATCTATTTTTTTATTCCCTCACCTCTGTTAGATTAATAGATTTTTTTCAAAGACATTTTAAATAAAAAGGTTAAAAAAGCATATATATATTAAAATATAAAGTATATATTTTATTTGTAAAAGAAACAAGCATTGTTAACCTTAACAGGAATCTGTTTACATCTACAGACCCCTGTTAGGTGTAAAGTGCATGAAGAGTTTTATTTTTTTGTAATCTTTCTTTAATAAAATACAATTTGCTATAAATCTGTGTGCTTCATAATTGAACATTTTGTGCAATGGTCTAACTAGAATTTAGAAACCCCTCCTCCAAACCCTGATGGGGGGCACTTATGTTGACATTTTACATCACACATTAGTTCTCTAGGACATGTTGTCAATACTAATTGTGCTAATTGTGTATATCATCCAAGGAAGAAATTTCTCTAACATTTGGATTTAAAACGCTTAAAGTGTAATTAACTGGTGTTTAATTCAAAGCATGTGGAACCAAAATCATTTGATCCTTTATATGGCTCAGAGAAAACTGCTACAGGTATGCATACCTTGTATCCAGAATCCTCGAGACCTGCGGTTTTCTGGATAAGGGGTCTTTCCATAATTTGGATCACCATACCTTAAGTCTACTAAAAAATCATTTCAACTCCTACAGTCTCAGATAGATGATGCCAAAACTGTGGACAGTTGGGGGCTTTTTCCCCACATATTCTGGGACTGCCGCATGATTACCCCCTATTGGGGAGAGCTTTTACAAAAGGTCCTCCAAACAAATATACAGAAGGAACCATGTACCTTTCTTGTAGGGAAACCCAAACTTAAATACACAAAGGTGGCAAGGAAACTGATGAACCATATTTTAACAGCAGCCAGGAGATTGCTCTGTCAGAAATGGAAGCAATCAATTATCCCCACAGAAAGGGAACTAAAGAATAAAATAGAGGAAGTAAAAAGAATGGAATACCTTTCAGCATTGAGTAATAGAATGATGCCTACAAATTATGAGATATGAAATAACTGGACTTATTGTTTCGCTGAGGGTTGATCTGCTTAGTAGTTTACCCATATAACAAATGGTTTATTTTGTTTCATTGCCCTCCTGATCCTGTACTTATTTTTTTCTTCCTTTTTTATCTTTTACTGGTCCGTTTGTTTGTTTTTTAATTTTCCTTCTTGACTGGATTTAACCAAGCTGTACAGATAAGAACAATATAGCAACTGTATGATTAGACTGCTGAATACAGCAAGACACTAAACCAAATGTCCCAACTGCATTTAAACTTTATGAAAATTAAAAAAATAAAGATATAAAAAAAAATCTTTAAACATGAATCAAACTCAAGAGGACTGTTACTAGTACATGGTACTGTTTTATAATTACAGAGATAAAGGAAATGTTTTTTAACTATTTAAAATGGAGTCTACTGCAGATGGCCATTCTGTAATTCAGAACTTTATGGATTACGCTTTACAGATACAGGGAGTCCTTGCGTAACATACACCAATTTACATACAACTTATACTTACAGTACATACAGAGGCTATTACTGTAATGTACTGTGGTTTGCACGGCCTTTATTAGCATTTAGCTTTAATAAATCACCTCCCGAATCCCCTCTGGTGTGTGTTGTCTACTGCGGAGCACGGAAAGGTAAAGATAAATATGCGCAGAAAGGTAAAAATAAATTTGCGCAGAAAGGTAAAAATAAATGCTACTTTCATCTCTAAGATCTCCCCAATGTGCTTTCGAGGATGTGGTGCAATTGGTAATTTCATACCTGGTGGACATGCCCAGCTGCAAATACATACCGGGAAGAAGTTTTTAAATTAATACATACAGTATTTCAGAAGCCATTACAGAAAGATATTCGATTAGACCTTTTAACACTCCCTACCAAGGTGTTAAATAAACCTGCAAAATAAACTCTTATCTCAGATTCTAGCATCTGACAGGATTATTCTAGCAAAACAATGGCTGCAAAACACCATTATGACTCATGAATTAGAGGGAGGAATAAACACTACACAAAATTTATTATACTTAAATGCTTTATTAACAGACCAAATGTATAAACATACAGAAATATGGTCCCCATGGCAGACATTCTAAATCCAAACTGAAAGAAACGAATGCATCAGTATGAAAGATATATACCGGCCCTTTTTTTTCTTCCTCTTTTATTTTTATTTTAGTTCTCTTTCCTTCTTCACCTTGTTTCTATGTAATAAGGTTCCCCCTCCCTTCTACTTTGCAATATTAAAGTTGTGACTCAAATGGTCATCTTAAATGTATGTATTAAGACATTGCGAATGTGTAGAAGTGTAGATGATGACTGTATCTGTTTTATTAAAATGTATAAATAAAAGAGATTTAGAAAAAAAAATAAATGCTATGTTAAGACAAACAAAGTGCCAATTGGGGTTGTTGAAGCAGTTCAAGGGTAAAGTATAATAAAAGTGCCATTGACCTGGGTAAAATTGCCTTGGACATAACATATGGACATATGCTAACCTCCTGTTTTAACCAATACATTTTCTGCAAGTGCACACGCTGTACCCTCTCTCCCGGGAAAAATGGATAGTAGAATAGTAATAAAATAAAATTTCTCTGCAAGGAGAGGATTCCATGTCTCTTACTTTTTAGTGAAAAACTTTGAAGAAACACCACCTAATGAAATTCTTGCAACCAACTGGATAATGAATACACGGCCTTGCAGACCAGATCTCCACAGTATGCTATCCTCACAGGGAAGCCTCTAATTACAGATCCCTGTGAAGTGTATGTACCAGTTAGGCCACGATACAAAGGACATGAACATGCCATTCAGCAGTATGTGATTGTCACAATCCTCTAAGAGAAAAAACTGAGATCAAAATGCCTGTCTGCGCAGACAGACGCTTCACATGGAAAATGAACTGTCTATGATAGCATTTGTACTATCTGGCAGATATTGTTCAGAAATGGCAGTCAGCGGCAGAGAAGACCTTAGAGATAATGCATGAACATTTTTTTTTTGTTCTCTTTATATAACATTCCAAAACCTTAGTTGTGCTAGTGTATAGTTAGGTCTATAGATCTTTGGAGACAACTTTTTTCTAATTTTGGTTCTGTACATTACCACAATGAATTTTAAATAAAACAACTCACATGCAGTTGAACTGCAGACTTTCAGCTGCATAAAAATGTGCGGAACTAAAGCCTTTTTTTAACACAATCACTTCATTTCAGGGGCTCAAAAGTAATTGGACAAATTAAAAAACCGAAAATAAAATGTTCATTTCTAATACTTGGTTGAAAACCCTTTGCTGGCAATGACAGCCTGAATCTTGAACTCATGGACATCACCAGATTCTGGGTTTCCTCCTGTTTAATGCTCTGCCAGGCCTTTACTGCAGTGGCTTTCAGTTGCTGTTTGTTTGTGGGTCTTTCTGTCTGAAGTTTAGTCTTCAACAAGTGAAATGCATGCTCAATTGGGTTCAGATCAGGTGACTGACTTGGCCATTCAAGAATATTCCACTTCTTTGCTTTCATAAACTCCTGGGTTGCTTTGGCTGTATGTTTTGGGTCATTATGAAACACCTCCCAATCAATTTGACTGCATTTAGCTGGATTTGAGCAGACAGTGTCTCTGAACACCTCAGAATTCATTTGGCTGCTTTTGTCCTGTGTCACATCATGGATAAACACTAGTGTCCCAGGGTCACTGGCAGCCATGCAAGCGCAAGCCATCACACTGCCTCCGCCATGTTTTATAGATGATGTGGTATGCTTTGGATCATGAGCTGTTCCACTTTGCTTTTGATTTAATATAGCAGTATTGTCTTGGCGCATTGTTGTGTATAAGTGATATCTGATCAGTTATTCCCAGCCAATCCTGAATGCTACATTTTTTCAATTTAATGGCTACTACCTACTTTGCTGCCTGCCGATAAGAAGTTTGTTTGGGTGCTTTTTCTAATATTAAGCATGAGAGTTATCTTTATACTTTGGAGAGTAATGAAAAAGCAAAAGGTAGAAATTTATTTATTCTGGAACATAAAAGGCATTTGGTGCAGATTCATTTCATTTTCCCGAACAAAATTGTGGTGTTGTTTGAAACTGTAGCTCAATTGTTATTTTTTTGGTGTTACTGTTGCTTTAAATACTTTTATGGGTATATATGCTATAGAGATGGCATTGATTAGTTGTGGGATAGCCAAGACAATTTACAACTCGGTTTTCAAAAAGAGTTGGGACACTGTGTAATATGTAAATAAACAGAGAATGGGGTAATTTTCTAATCATTTATACTTTATATTTAATTGCACATAGTGGAAAAACAACATATCCAATGTTGAAACTGAGGAATTTTATAGTTTTCATAATGCACCACGTGTCTTCGATGGGTGACACATCTGGAATGCAAGGAGTTGTAATTACCACAATTATAGTAGTGAAGAAGGCAGTTATTAATGTATCGTGTTTAGCAGTGGGAATTTAATTGGATACTAGGATGTCTACACAAGCCATTTTCATAATATTCCAGTTAATAGAGTTCCTCTGTGATATTGTTGTACTGAAATCTTTCAAAAGAGCAAATCGATTTTGTAAAAATTGATTTGCATCAGGTTTTCCCATGTCCCCTTTATCCTTCTGCATTGTGCTTTGATATGCTGCAATCTCTCTGTGCAGCTGCTTTGCAAACTAAAGCGATGACATGAACCAGCTTATGTAATGTAAATGGTTTACTCTGGTCAATGTATCAATAGAACTATGAAACGATAACACTGATCCTGTAAGAAACAGCTATCTGGAGCTCCCAGGTGTTTATCTGCTGGTGGAAATACATTATTGTTGCAAAAATATATGGGGAAATAAAACACTGGGGTTTGCTATGTTTTTATGTGTGTTATTAATACTATTATATGAAAGGTATACTAAAGGACAAAGAAAGCCTTTCCTCCAACATTAAGGGACAGATTGTGAGTTTAGATTTTAATAACTAAAAGCTCATCTATGTTCTATTCATTCCTATGGGATTTTTAGAAGGATATTTATCAATGGGCAAAAATCGGAACTCACCATTTAATAAATATGTTTCCAAAAATCCTATAAGAATGATCAGAAAGTGGGTGAGCTTTTATTTATTAAAATCTGCTCTCACATTTTGATAAATCTGCCCAATTGTGTTACAGAGGAGCCCATCCTCTACCTGATAACTAGGTTAATTTGGCATTTGGTTCTGCTGCTTCCAGAGCTGTCTTGGGGTTCCAAAGATATAGATTTGCGCATGGGTATGTTGGCTGTTAAGCCTCAAGTGCCTAATGCTTTGTTTAAAAGTACATCATCTACTGACTGACGGTAGCAGTCATAAACCTTTAACTTTTACACAATTTCAAACCAAATTTCCGTTCCTACAACACAATATATTTGCCTTCCTACAAGCTCAGATGTACACTAGCAGAACCATACGACTTTTGTTGGACACAGACTGGAATAATTCTTTAGATAATTTCCTCTTACGAACTAATTCCACTAGAGGAGCTATATCTCAGAATTATAAATTTCTACAGGACGACATTGACTATACTGGCTTACTCACAGGACCTAAACTTGTGGACTATTGATATACCGGAAATAACAATGGAGGTCTTATTCAGGATGTATAAGCAACTATGGTATACTCTGCCTTCCAGTATCTATAGAGAAATGTTTCTCAATCTACTGCACAGAACGTATCTGACTCCAGAAATACTTTTTAAAATGAATAGGAGGGATAGTAGCGATTGCCCGAAATGTGGTCAAACCGCAGCTAATCTTATGCACTGTCTATGGGCCTGCCCGTTCATCAGGGGATTCTGGAGTCAGATACGTGATTATGCAACAAAACACTTGGTTAACTATATTCCACTCTCAGCATCGTGGGCGCTCTGGGGCGTCACCCCATACATTCATACCAAAATTTCGAGGGGGGCTAGAAGGCTCCTACTGATTATATCAGCAGTGGCGAAAAAAACTATATTACAAGTCTGGATATCCAACACCCCTCCCACTATCAAACTCTTCCTGGAGAAACTGGTTCGAGTTTTTTACATGGACTGGATAGAAACATCTTTAAATAAAAACTCAATAATTCAAAGGTTTTTTGATACTTGGGAGACATTTATTGAGATTATACCACACACAATGAAGGTGAAATTGCATGAATGTTTTCAACATAATGAGTGGTATGTTACGAGAATTGTATGTGGGGATCCCCCTATTAACTTTAACTTTAACTTTAAAAGCACTGCGTATCTTGACAGCGCTATATAAATAAATGATGATGATGATGATGATTAACTTATGACTGAACGTATGCACAATGTAGCTGTAACCTCCGGCACGGCAGCGGCAGAGACATAATGTAACCAGCGAACAAGCAAAGAGAAAATGGACGGGTTATCACTGTGATATGGGTTAGAGGATGACAAACACGACAGTTAACATGTTACTTATGTTGTTAAGTTTACACCGCAACATACTGACCATTCTTGCTACTTAACAATTTATTTTGAACCTCCATCTCGTTACATGCGAGACTGACTGGTGACTCAATTTATGCATCCAATTAAATTAACGGTATTCTGTATATACCTTATGTGACCTATGTATGATTATCTTACCTTGTATTATTGTTGCCATGTACTCCTGACTGATACAGTGTACCGAGTTGTACAGGAACTATGTGTCACTACCTTGAGATGGATATAATTGTATCTGAATGTTGCTCGAATAAAAAAAAGTTTAAAAAAAAAAAAAACAAGTACATCATCTAAGCATAGTGCTTGTTGGGCATTTAATGATAATCTTTGTAAATGGCCGAAATAAACATGAATGCTCTGTTTGCAGTGGAGCGCATCCGGTATTTCACTGTGCGAGAAAGTTCTCAGTAATGCCAGTAATCCAAAGGAGTCGGGCGTTAAAGGGGACAACGCCGGTGAAGTGGAGTGTAATTTCAATACCAATATAGTTTTATTGGAAATTTTTCCAGTGTCAGTTGCCTTGGGGTTCTTTATTGGGTAATAGATGCATTCTTCTTTTTTGTGATAATTTGGGGGTTGTGCAGGTTATTAATAATTTGTCTGCTAAGTGGTGAGGGTAATGAGGCAAATTTTGTTTTTGGCTTTAAGGCATAATGTTTGACTTATTGCAAAGCATATTCCAGGTTGTCAGAATGATATAGCCAATGCCGATGCAAGGGTATTAAGTATTACATTATGTTTAACCTGGCTTGGGGTGTAAGGCGGGGGATATTTGCATTGATTAAGCCACATCTTCAATAGGCAACCTTGAATGAAATATAATTCTAGGCCGGCTAGGGATTGTCTTATCTAATTATAATAATGAGCTAATTATGGTTATTTGTGATATGATAATAAAAGCTGAGGCCACTTTTTATCTACTCAATTCTGACTCGTATGTCGTTATTTGTGTGTAAAATTTTACAGTATACCATTCCCATGCTATTATGAAAGTTGATTAAACTTTGATAGTCCATGGGAGGGTTGCTGCCATACACAGGGTTAATGTGCAGTGACAGTTTCTGTTTTTGACAGTTGAAGTTCATTCTTTAGTGTGGGCTGATTGGTGGTTTTCTTCATCACGCAGGACGGTGGTTGCAAGCTTACCTTTTCATTCCATTTGAGCTGGCTTGGAGGCGTCTTCAGAATGTTGTCAAGATTTGTATTTGGAAAAATGCTCAATGTATCTTACCATTAGCCATTTTGAGACTATACGTAATGCATGGCAAACAATTTACATTTTCTTACTTGGACCGAAATAACTTTATCTGCAAAGAAAAAAGTTAATAATTCGTGCCATATAACACAAGTATCTCAATAGAGGAAACATTTCAAACTTCACCTATAATTAAAACCTGCCCACCACCCGTGCCCGACTTCTGGGTTCCTTTTATAGACCCGCGCAGCCACACCCGAGAAGAACCCTGAAGTCGGAAGCCGGCATTTGACGGTGGGAGAGCAGGAGAAGAGCTCAACCCACCCGCCACCCGCAGAGAAGAGTGCGAGGTCGGCCCGACCCACAGTTATCTGGCCGGCCTGCACATCACTAATTCGAACCTAGGCTATAATGTATTCAGTTTCTTAATCCAAAAAGCTTTTCTTTGCAGCAGTCTCCATTTCATATAGCTACCTCAATTGTGATTGATTGTGGTTAGCAGAATCTACACTGTACTGTCTGTGGCTGTCCCCTATAACCAATATTTCCACTGTGTTCATTGATATGTGTTTTTGTGGTCCTTGCTGTTTGGCCTATATACGCCATACAATATGGTCATTTCAGAAGGTAAATCTAGCAAAATTTTTACTATTTACTGAGGTTTCTCGAGGTTTAGGAGGCTATACTTTGTTTCAAAGGTACAGGGGAAATAGAAAAGGAGGAGGGGGGGGTATGTCTGTTTGTTAAGCAGGATCTAAAAGGAAGAGATGATTGTTAGAAAATGAGGGGGCTGAAGCCTTATGAGTGGAGCTTTTCACAGATTGTAAAGAGATAAGCAAAATAATTTCAGAGTATGCTATATTCAGTGGCGTAACTACTGCAGGAGCAGGGGGTGCGATTGGACTAGTGCCCGTACCCCCGCAGGGCCCCCCGTTAGATAGCGCCCTGCTGCAGCCGCAAAAAAATCAGCACGGGAGGGGGGCCCGGTTGCACGGCCCGCCCCACCTAGTTACGTTACTGGCTATAGACCCTCTAATGTAAGTACAAAGGAAGAGGCTAAGCTCCTCATGTAATAAAAAAAGGCTGCCTGTTTGGGGCAAGTACCCAGTGTGGTAGAGTGACCAAAACAATGTGGGAAAATGTGTGTTTTCCCTTTAAGTTCTCCTTAGTGGGAGAGGTAGGCACCAGGAAGGGCGTTCATAAAGCGAGAATAGGTTCTCTGTTTAAAGGCTTTGGCTGCCAGGTCCTGGAAGCTGGAGTATTCTGGAAAGAGCAGGCAAGCCAGTTCCGATCCAGTAGTCCAGCTTATGGATTAGAGCTCACCTTCCACAGGAAGGCTGTCCTGTGGAAAGGTATTTAGTTCTAGTGGGCTTATTAGGAAACTCTCTTAGAGCAGGACACAGAGCAGGAAGGACACCTGCCTGTGTGTGGAACTCCCAGAGGGGCTGGGCGCTGGGGGTGTCATTTTCTACTGCAAGGTGCAGAGAGAGAAGATCAAGTGACAGAGGGTCTTTCTAACTGAGGAAAGCCAGTATAATGATCTGTTCACCTCGGATCCCAGAGGAAGGCAGCTGATCCAGGAGAACTGATGGTAACAGGAACCTCTCTACGGCTCCGGTATTCACCGACGCCCTTTTGGGGCCCCGGGCTTTCTGCTGCGGAGGTGGTAGAGAAGCCAGGTGAGTTACCAGGAGCGAAGTAACAAGGGATCAGGCAAGGCATAGTCAAGTGCAGGCAAAGGTCGTTTCCAGAAGACAGGTTTCAGAGAAGCGAAGTACCAAGGGGTCAGGCTAAGGTGTAGTTAAATGCAGGCAGAGGTCGGATTCAGGCAGCGAAGGTTCGGAGGTCAGGAAAACAGGCAGAGGGTCAAAACCAGGAAACTCTAACAACCAGGGCTTTAGCAGGAACAGTAGGAACTGAAGCCAGCTTGGGCAATGTGAGGAGGCCCCTGGACCTCAATAATCGGGGGGCATGTGTATCAGCAGCATTCACCCAAGATCTCTCCTCAGGACCAAAGCCTCTCCAGTGGACCAGGTACTGGACTCCCCTTCTAGACTTACGGGAATCGATGATGTCTTGCACCTCAAATTCTTGATGACCATTCAAGAGAACAGGAGGAGGAGGTGCTTCCATAGAAGAAAATGCATTCTGGACGAAAGGCTTAAACAAAGAAACATGGAACAAGCTTGAAATGTTCATGCTGGGAGGAAGGTCCAACCTCACTGACACCGGGTTAATGATTTCCTTGACCTTGAAAGGACAGAGGAAGCGGGGACCCAGCTTAGGGCAGGACTGCCTGATCTTGATATTTCTGGAAGAGAGTCAGAGTCCCCTACCTTGAACCTGGGAGCAGGGCGACGATGCTTATCGGCAGCCACCTTCTGGCGCGAAGAAGCCTTAGTAAGGGCATCTGTCCAGATCTTCTGAAAGTCCCGAAACAGGGAGTCAGCCGCAGGAACATCCACCTTGACAGCAGTTGGAGGAAGAGCTGAAGGAGAGAGACCATAGACACAGAAAAAGGGAGAGCAGTTTAAGGAGCAATGCTTAAGGTCATTATGTGCAAACTCAGCCCAAGGGAGTAGATCCGACCAATTGATTGCGAGATGAAACATCGGAGAAACTGCTCCAAAGACTGATTCGTCCTCTCAGTCTGGCCATTACTCTGAGGATGGTAAGCCATGGAAAAGTTCAAGTGAATGTCCAAAAGTTCACAAAAAGCCCTCCAGAATTTCGAAACAAACTGAACGCCACGATCAGAGACAATGGAGGCAGGAATGCCATGCAGACGAAAGATCTCCTTGACAAAAAGTTGAGCAAGAGTGGAGGCGGTAGGCAACTTCTTCAAGGGGACAAAATGTGCCATCTTCGAGAACCTATCCACGACAACCCAGATGGTAGTCATCCCTGAAGACTTGGGTAGGTCCACCACAAAGTCCATAGCAATGTCAACCCAGGGTCGGGAGGGAGTAGGTAGAGGTTGAAGAAGGCCACAAGGAAGAGATCTTGGAATCTTCTGTTGGGCACAGATAACACAGGAAGATACAAACAAAGAGACATCTTGTTTCAAGGAGGGCCACCAAAAATATCTGGACACCAGGTCAAAGGTCTTACCGACACCAGGATGCCCTGCCAACTTTGAAGAATGAGCCCAGCCCAGGACTTGAGGAACAGAGAAAGCAGGCACAAAGGTTTTCCCAGGAGGACACTCAGGAGGAATAACGGATACAGGAGCAACGATGCATTCAGGAGGGATAATGGGAATGGGAGGAAGAACCGAAACTTCATCAGTAGAAAATGATTTGGACAAAGCATCAGCCTTGGAGTTCTTTGAACCAGGACGATAGGAGATAATGAAGTTAAACCTGGAAAAGAAGAGGGCCCAACGTGCTTGACGAGGATTCAGTCTCTTGGCGGCAGAGATGTATTCCAGGTTCTTATGGTCTGTAAGAATGGTAATGGGTTCAACCGAACCTTCCAAAAGATGACGCCATTCCTCCAGAGCCAGCTTAACCGCCAAAAGTTCCCTGTTGCCAACGTCGTAATTCCTCCTCCAAAACAAAAGGTCGAGAGACATCTGGATGAACTAAGACGGGAGCAGAACAAAAAGCTTGCTTCAGATCGTCGAACGCTCTCTGAGCCACAGGAGACCAGACAAATCGTGTTCCCTTCCGGGTAAGAGCAGTGGGGAGGACAATGCCGGAAAAATTCTTGGTGAATTTCCTGTAAAAATTGGCGAACCCCAAGAAGCGTTGGACTGCTTTCATATTAGAGGGAGGAACCCAATTCAGGACTGCGGAAACCTTGGCCGGATCCATTTCAAAGCCAGAGGGAGAGATGACATAACCAAGGAAAGAAATTTTCGACTGATGGAACTCGCACTTGTCAATCTTGGCGAACAAATGATTCTCTCTGAGACGTTGAAGGACTTGCCTCACATGAGAAGCATGGAGAGACTCACAAGAAGAAAAAATCAAAATGTCATCCAGATAGACAAAAACAGAAGAATAGAGGAGATCTCGAAAAATATCGTTCATAAAGTCCTGGAAGACAGCGGGCACGTTGCAGAGGCCAAATGGCATAACTAGATATTCATAATGGCCATCACGTGTGTTAAACGCTGTCTTCCATTCGTCCCCTTGACGAACCCGAATCAGACTATAGGCTCCCCTCAGGTCCAGCTTCGAAAAAATGTTGGCGTCCTTGAGTTTATCGAACAGCTCAGGGATAAGGGGAAGAGGATACCTGTTCTTAACGGTAATCTTGTTAAGACCCCGGTAATCAATGCACGGTCAAAGACCCCCATCCTTCTTCTGGATGAAGAGAAATCCAGCACCGGCAGGCGAGTTGGACTTCCGAATAAACCCCCTAGCCAAATTTTCCTGGATGTACTCCTTTTTGGCTTGGGTTTCAGGCACAGAGGGTAGGTTCTTCCCCTAGGAGGGACAGTTCCAGGGATCAGGTCAATAGGACAGTCATAGGGCCGATGGGGGGGAAGAACCTCAGCACTCTTCTTCTCGAAGACGTCAGAAAAGTCTCTATAACAGGAAGGAAGAGACTCAAGCGTGGAGACGGAGCAAATGGAGACTGGAGAAGAGTATGAGGAGGATAAACATTTAGAGGAACTCCCGGATGACAGCTTTCCAGAAGACCAATCAATCATAGGGTTATGTAGCTGGAGCCAGGGTTACCCTAAAATGATAGGGGTCGAAGGACAGGAGATGGCCAGAAACGAGATCTCTTCTTTTTGGAGGTCACCAACTTGCAAATACAGAGGAGAAGTGGAGTGGGTGATAAGACCATGAGAGAGGGGATGACCATCAATTGCATGAGCCACCAGAGGCACTTGAAGAGGGACAAGAGGCAGGGAAGAAGCTCGGTCAAAAGAGATCAATGAAGTTCCCAGCAGCACCTGAGTCAATAAAGGCTTGACAAGGGATGGTCCTGGAGAGATGTTTAATACAGCAGGGAACCAACAGACGAGAGAAATTTCTTGATGGAGAAGAAGTGGCAGTGCCCAGGATGGTCTCCACCCGCCGACCTAGGCTTTGGAGTTTCCCCTTTGGATGAGTTTGAGGCTTATTAGGACAGGTCTTAACAGGCCACAATAAAGACACAGACCTGCTGTACGGTGACGAAACCTTTCCTCAGGAGTAAGTCTGGTAGCCCCCAGCTGCATGGGTTCCTCCGGCACAGGAAGAGAATCAGCCGGAGCAGCTGGGATGTTGGAGTCGAGGAGCAGTCTATGGGCTTGTGACTTGGCCGAAAGCCTCTCCTTCAGGCGAACATCAATGCGGATCACCAGAGAGACCAGGTCTTCAAACAGCGGAGGAAGATCTCGAGCAGCCAATTCATCTTTAAGGGACTCATTGAGACCGTTCCAGAAGGCAGCTACAAGGGCCTCGTTGTTCCAGGATACTGTACCTCCGCGGCAATGGTACGGAAATCTATGGCGTACTCAGCTGCGGAGAGTGCCCCTTGGGAAATTTTCAGGAGGCGAGTAGAGGCATTCTCCTTCCTGCCGGGGGCATCAAAAATCTCACGAAAAGTGGAAAGAAATGCCGTGGAGTTGTGAACCAACGGATCATCCCGTTCCCAAAGAGGAGGAGCCCAGGCCAAGGCTTTCCCATGAAGCAAGGTCATGACGTAGGCCACTTTGGACTTCTCATTCGGGAAGTGTGAGAGTTCAAAATGAATCTTGCATTGATTAAAAAAACCCCGACAGGTCTCTTGATCACCAGAATAGCTAAGAGGAGCTGAGATCTTGGGTCTCTAGGAAAAACTCTCCCCGCTGGACAATGGAGCCGGAACCAAAACTGGGGTTGGTGGTGCAACAGAGACAGGAGGCAGCGGAGTCTGGGAAGCCTGCAAGGCATCAAGGCGATTTGAGAGGTGCTGCAAGCTCTAAGCAAGGTGCAACTGAGAAGCCTCTGAGTCCTCGAGACACTTCATAAGGGCCTCTAAGACTGTCTCCAACGAGGAAGAACGAACAGCGGCTTGGGAGGGATCCATCCTTTTGGCCCATGCTAACTATAACGATCCGTTTACCTCGGATCCCGGAGGAAGGTAGCTGATCCAGGAGAACTGATGGTAACAGGAACCTCTCTACGGCTCCGGTATTCACCGACGCTGCAGAGGTGGTAGAGGAGCCAGGCGAGTTACCAGGAGCGAAGTAACAAGGGATCAGGCAAGGCGTAGTGAAGTGCAGGCAAAGGTCGTTTCCAGAAGACGGGTTTCAGAGAAGCGAAGTACCAAGGGGTCAGGCTAAGGCGTAGTTAAATGCAGGCAGAGGTCGGATTCAGGCAGCGAAGGTTCGGAGGTCAGGAAAACAGGCAGAGAGTCAAAACCAGGAAACTCGAACAACCAGGGCTTTAGCAGGAACAGTAGGAACTGGAGCCAGCTTGGGCAATGTGAGGAGGAAGAGGAAGGTATTTAAGGGAACAGGAACCAATCAGGAGCAGGCTGAGGAAGACAGACACATCAGGGACCAATAGGAAGCCAGGCACCCAAATTAGAGGTCATTGCTCTTAAGTATGCGAGCGTCCATTCCTGCGCAGGCGTCTGATTTGACGTACACGGGCGCCTCGACGCCGGCACCCAAGTTGATGCATGCCTGCGCTAATGCGCTGGCGCTCAAAACCAGTGGCGGGTGTTACAGCCAGGAGGCTGAGCAATCCCCCAGGAGATTTGAGTACAGGGGTGACCCCTACTTATGTGTTTGCTTACTGGTAGTCCGCAAGGGGCCCAGTGTAGTAAGGGAACGCTTTATGTGTGAAGTTAGAGCCCAGTGGGCAGGATTTATTTTTATGATTTGTTTTGTATCCTGAAATGGTCACCCCTGTGTATAAATAAACTGCCTTAAAAAGGAGAAACGTGTCTGTTGTGGATCCCGCAGCTTACACCAAATATTGACTGGAGCAACAGTACAGCCAGGTCAGGTAATGGGAACAAGTTTATAAATTTGTTGCACAACCAATTGATGTCACAGGTTGTTGAGAAGCCAACCAAATGCTATACTTTATCTAATAATTTCTAATAACCCAGGATGTATATCAAACATGCTAATAGTTGAACCCCTGGGTAAAGAAATAGACCATAATCTCATTTAATGTTTAGTGAAAAAGCCAAATACACACATGGATTTCAATGCAGGATTCTGCTGGAGGAGCACTATTAACTGATGCATTTTCTAAAAAACATGTTTTCACATGACAGAATACCTTTCACTTGTTCATTAATGACTTATGGGAGGCTATTGTAAGTAATGTATCAATGTTTGTAGATGACACAGAATTATCCAGCCCAATTAATTCCATCCAGGATGAGGCATCCTTGCAACAGGATCTTGACAAACTGGCAATCTGGGCAGCTAAGTGGCAGATGAGATTCAATGTTGATAAATGTAAAGTCATGCACCTGGGATGTAAAAATATCTAAGCCACTTATATCCTTAATGGGACTGCACTAGGCAAATCCATAATGGAAAAGGACCTTGGAGACTTTGTAGATAAAAACTTGGCTGTAGTAAACAATGCCAGTCAGCAGCATCAAGAGTAAATAAGGGCCATTAATTAGCGGGAGGAGGAGATCATTCTTTAATTATACAGAGCTGGTAAGTCCCCATCTAGAATATGCAGTTTTTCAGTGCTCATACAGAATATTTTTGAATTGGTGAAGGTCTACAGAAGGGTTTATAAGCTGGTAAAAGACAACTAAGCTGGTATGAAAAGTCTCAGTTATTAAGAAAGACAAGCACCAAATACTATCCCATCTCAGGAATTCCCAAAGGCACATATTTTACCCTTTCAAAACCAGGCAAGGTACACATTGCCAAATATAGTCCTTTAATTAAATGGTCCTGAATCTATGCTAAAATCTTGGCTTAAATATTAAACCAGTTCTCCACAAACGAATCTATGGAGGGTTCATTTACTTATCTAGTTGCTAATTTGCTAAGTGCTGTTGCCAACAGCAACCGGTCAGCACTTTGCTTTTATTTTCTAATTAGTGGTAGACTATTAAAAAATAATTAATGGTTATTTGCTATTGAGAACTGCCCTTGCCTTCATTCATAAATCAGCCCCTAGATTGGGTTGGCGGCACAAAGACTTGAGACACCATAAAGACTTTCCATCTTATCTAGATGGAAGCACAATAAATACTTATAGTTAAAACTCCTTGCACAATTTATTTATTTATGTTTGCTGTAAGCACCGCAAAAGAAAATATGTAGCCATAATGTGCAACTCCCTGTACACCTGCAACACCAGTGAGATATATTATATGAATTGGGTATTCTCTCTTTTCGGTTGGGTACTAAAAACCACTGTATACAGCAAGTCCCGGAAGGCAGGTTTACAAACAAACGTGAAAAAGAAAAAAAAATGGCTATAGTAATGTATTGCCTTTCCTTCATTCCTTACTTAAAAATATGATTGTCTGTGTTACATGATTGATATATGATTTATTATTATTTTTTTTTTGATTAGTTGTGCTGTTTTTTGTATTACAATCTTGTATTTCACTAATTTATTCATGCTGAGATCAGCTTTGTCAGCATATTGGGCAACTAGAAACCGTATTCCTTGCACAAGGTATAGTGATGTGAGTGTATAAAATGATCTCTTAAAGGACAAGTCAAGTGATATTCATTACGGGTGTGGCAGTCACCCCCCCCCAGTGAATTTTAAAATGATAACAGGAACATTTAGACCATGTTACTAAGCATGTACATTATGACTGTTTTTTCAAAATTAGTACTGTCACATGCTGACCTATATACACTTCTTTAAATAGCAACTAGAAATTTGCAAAACTGAATACAAAAACATTCTGTATTCAGAATTAACTGTTCGCTGACATGGATGCAGACCCACATGGGAGACTGAAACCAACTAACAGTTGTGTTGTCATGTATAACATCCACTGCATGGCACATTTCTGTATATCAGTGCTGCCCAATTTATACGGTACAGAGGGCCAGAATTTTTCTAATCTACATGGTGGAGGGCCGATAACGGAAGCCAGTGTTAGCCACTCTATGTTTTTAGACCACACCCACTTTAAACCACACGCATGTTACCACAAGACCATGTCCACATTAATAGCACACCAAAAAAACAGATGGTTGGTGCTCACTGCAGGGATCAGGGCTGGAACTAGGGGTAGGCAGAGTAGGCGGCTGTCTAGGACACCATCATTGAGGGGCGCACTTTTAATGGGGGTTTTTTTTTTCATTTTTTCAATTTATTTAATAATTTGTTTCAGTAATCATGGTCACTCAGGCAGGTGGAATCTCCCTCCTTCACCTTCTCCCTTTTGCCAGCAAGTAATAGTAATAATGGGTGGCAGAGAGAGGCAGAGAGCTGGCAGCCTGCTTGGTGTGGCTCGCTCTCGCTGCTCACAGCCTTGCACAGTTGCACTGAACTGAAGACATTCTTTCTATTACTGTGAAAGTGTGAATCTTCCTGCTGGCACAGCCAGGTACAGATTTGGGCCGGGGCCCATATGTTTGCTGTTGCTGCTGGGCACTGGCACAGGTACAAAAATACTTGGGGGCAATATGATGTGATCAAATTTATTTTTGGCTGCTGCTGGCACAGTTAAAGATTGGGGGCAATATGATGGCTGCAGGAGGGCTGTATGATGGATGGCTGCTGAGCTTGCTGGTACAGGTATGGGGGGGGCAGTATAATGGATGGCTACTGGCACAGGTACAGGAGGGCTGTATGATGGATGGCTGCTGGGCTTGCTGGTACAGGTACAGGGGGCAGTAATATAAATAAAAAGTGTTCTACATTTTCTTGCTTTCTTTATTTAAAAAACATCATGGTAAGGAGGTAAATGGTAATATAAGTCCAAAATCAAGCGTATATATACTCCCAAAGGGGGTATGTATAGGAAGAGATCAGCGCCTGTGGCAACAGAAATTAAAAACAAGCATAGCGTAATACGTTCATAGTGTAAAAATCACCCCGTGCATACACTAGATGTTGGATAGGTGTATTCTCCTTTTCCTTCAAGTAGCTAGTGATAGGGGTATAGATTAGCGATAGAGGTAAAGGAAGGATGGTGCCTTTCTTGTAAAATAAAATATATTCCAGCGGTGAAGCACCTCCACCTTCTATATAAAATGCCTACTTACAGACCACTACTGTGGTATTATGCATATAACAAGGCGCCCTTTCTGGTCCCTCCTTCAAGGTTCACGCTCCTTCCAGGTCCCAAATCAGGAATAAAACCAGTAATAGTGTAATACCATTTATTATTAAAAAATAATTAAAATCAATTAAAAAATTCACACTCACATTTACCCTGGCGGGTTTTGCGCATTGAGTCCAATAAAAAGTTTGTGTGGGGTTCACAGGGATGGTCCTGTCAGCTCACTCCAGACTCCCTTGTGGTGCCTTGCTTCTGGGCTGTTGTGTCCCCCAAACTGTGCCTAACGCGTTTCACTGTGTGTTATCAGATTCCTCAGAGGCGTAGTTTCCATACTGGTTTTTGTCCTGCTTTTTAAAGCTCTTTTCGATGCGTCCGGTCGACTTCCGCCTTCATTTCCGGTTTTGTGCGTTCCACCTGATGCGTTCCAACGCGCTCACTTCCTCTTTGGCGCACATAATCCTGGATTTTCTTTCTTTTCACATATTGCGATGAAGGCAATATCTTTCTCCTTTATACTGTCACTTGATTGGTTTAGCACCTTGTTTGGTTGATAATTTACAGTCCAATAGACCAATTTTGTGTATATATTTACAATGCATACTTTTTAACAACATGTACAGACATCGATTAGAGGGGATCATGGGAAATGTAGTTCCTCCTATTTCTTCTAATTTCAAAAAAGAATTTTATTTCACACATTCCTTTCTAGTTTATTCACCTTATGTTATTCCTTTACTCTTCTATTCTCTATTTCCTTTATCTCTTTTTTTTATATCCTATAGAGAAAGGCATGCAGTGCTTTTCTTGTGATATACCCATAATTAAAATCTTACTCACAATGTGATTGTGTATTTTTCTCCCTTTTCTTAATTTTTCTCGTTAGTTTTTGTGTTCAATACTTTTTTATAAATTTTGTGTTTTTTTATATTATTTTTTGTTTTTCTTTTTTATATGTTTTACTTTCATAAAAATGCTCTTAGGTTTATGTCTATATTTAACCCTTGTGGTATGAAGGTGTGCATTTTGTGAATCCATTTGCTCTCCTCTTGTAATGTTTTCCTTATTAGATCACCCCCTCTCCAATCTCTTTGTACTATGCTTGCACCCCAGAATTTTAAATCTTTAGCTTTCTGATTATGGTGCTCTTTGAAGTGTTTTGACACACTATGGTTCATAACTCCCCTTTCTATGTTCCTTACATGTTCATTAATTCTTTCCCTTAGTTTCCTATTAGTTTTGCCGATGTATTGGAGGCCACAGGAGCATTCTAAACAGTATATCACATTTTGTGTTGTGCATTTGATACATTGGTCAATGTTATATTCCCTTTTTGTGACATTTGATGTGAATTGTGTCCCTTTCTTTCCATACCTACAGGCTTTACAGAGTGCACAAGGAAAAAAGCCTTTCCATTCACCCTTCGGTTTCTTTATTTGTGTTCTCTCTGTGGGGATGAAATTACGCACTCATCAAACCATGTTTTTTAAGTTCATTTGGGCGAAGTCGAGACACAGAGTCTCCAGAAAGGTAATGTCTATGAATAGATCTCAGGGGGGATTGGCAGTACCCAATATCCGCAGATACTACGAAGCGGCACAACTTCTGGCTAATCCTCGCTTTATCCCGGGGATGTCTCCCGCCTTCCAGAACCGTTGGGGTTCCAAGGGCCTCTTTAGAATATATGATTTTCTCAAGCCATTGGAGAATAGAGTCCACTCGTTCGCAGAACTTCAAGAGAAGTATCAAATCCCCCAGACCTGGTGTTATGACTTTTTGCAAATTCTACATTTCATTAAGGGGGTGTTCCAGGGGCGTCCTCCATCTCGCTCACTGACGTTCTTTGAAAGGACGTGTCTCCGGGGTCTGCCACAGAAAGCGTTGATCTCGACTATTTATTCTGTACTTAACACTGTATTAGAGGAACCGTTTCCTAAACATAGGTATATGCTACAATGGGAAAGAGAGCTCTCCACCACTTACACCTTGGAACAATGGCAGGACATATGGGAGAATGCCAGGAGAAGTGTCACTTGTGTAAGACAGAAAGAGAGCGTTTACAAGGCTATCTTCCATTGGTACTATACCCCGGTGAAATTAAGCAAAATGTATCCAACTACCTCAGCGCTGTGCTGGAGGGCTTGTGGACAGGAGGGCTCTCTCTCCCATATATTGTGGTCCTGTCCGAGACTATCTGCATTTTGGAAAGCGGTTAGGGATCTGGTGACGAAACTCTTTTTCTATGAGATCCCAATTCAGGCCTCTAATGCAATACTAGGCCTACCTCATGTAGGCATCTCCCCCCCAGAACAGAAGCTTCTGAATTTCATTTACACTGCGGCCAGATTGTCTATTACTTCCAATTGGAAGTCTTCTCGTGCCCCATCCATAGGCGAGACAATTTCCCGTATCAGGGATATGAAATTAATGGAAGAAATGACGGCCAAACATCGCGGATCCTTGCCTAAGCATGACGCTGTTTGGTCGAAATGGGTCTATTATGTATCTCAAACGCGTATGGTGGAAGGGGGGAATGAGAATAAGGATGTTGATAATTGTATTGCTGATGATTGTCTATTGCAGGCCTCTTGCATCTCTATTGCTTCATTGACCTATACTTCAAGCCCTCTGGTCGTTCAATGTTTTCCAACCATCTCTGTAACTCTGTACGTTTACTCTGACATCCATGTTAACTCCCACACTCCTTCTTTTTTACCAACTGAGAACTTTGTGAAAACGATATACATGACTTTTTTTCCTGTTATGTCTGTACCTTGTGCTTTTATTATGCTTGGAAACTTAAATGCTAAACCAAATAAAATTTAAGTTACAAAAAAAAAAAGAAATTACGCACTCATCATTTGGCTCAGGTTGTTTGCTCTTTTATATATAACTTTAGGTTTTTGGGGGATTTTTCCTTTTAGGAGTTCATCTTCTTCCAGGATATTCCAATGTCTGTTTAGAATCCTTTTTATTTCTTGTGCCCCCGGGGTGTATGAAGTGATAAAAGATAGGCCCAGTTGTTTATTCGTTATTTGCTTTTTCATTTTTTCTTTTAATAAATCTGTTCTATCTATTTTCGTTAGTTGTTTCCTTGCTTTTTGAATGAGTTTATTTTTATACCCTCTCTGTTTAAACCGCTCTGACACATGATTTAGTTGATTTTCCAACTCTATTGGGTTAGAACAATTTTTCTTTAAGCGACAAAATTGTCCATATGGGATGTTCTTAAGCCATGTAGGGTTGTGATTACTAGTACTTAATACATAGTTACAGACATCTACCTTTTTAAAATAGGTTTTAAAGTCCAGGAAATCACTGTTTTTATTCTTTCTTATTTCTAGGTCTAGGAAATTTATTGTTTCCTGACTGTAGGTGGAAGTTAATTCTAGATTTTGATCATTTTTATTTATGTCATTGACAAATTTTAACATTTCTACTTCCGATCCCTGCCATAAAAAGACTATGTCATCTATGAAGCTTCGCCATAGGACGAGATCACCCCCCAGCTTAGGTGTTATATTTTGCTGTTCCCAGTGACCCAGGAACAAATTTGCATAGCTGGGGGCGAATCTCGTTCCCATGGCGGTGCCCCATATCTGCAAATAGTATCTATCCTCAAACCAGAAATAGTTATGGTTTAGTATATAGGAGATGGCCTCTATTATAAATTCCTTCTGGTTGGTCGGCATGTCATGGTCTTTTTCTAGGTAGTGTGACACGGCTCTTATTCCTAATTCGTGTTGAATTGAAGTGTACAAGGATTTAACATCCAAGGTACATAAAAATGTTCCTTGTTTTAGTTGTACTTTTTGCAAATCTCTGATTACTTGAGTTGAGTCTTTTAGGTAACTGGGCAAGCTTACTACATATTTTTGTAATATTTTATCGACATATTCTGAAATATTGCATGATATTGAATTTATGCCAGACACAATTGGTCTACCGGGCGGGTTTTTTATATCTTTATGTATTTTCAGCAGAGAGTAAAGGACCGGAATCTTGGGATTTTTCATATATAGATATTCCCTCTCCTTCTGATCTAAAAGAAAGAAAAGGGAGAAAAATACACAATCACATTGTGAGTAAGATTTTAATTATGGGTATATCACAAGAAAAGGACTACATGCCTTTCTCTATAGGATATAAAAAAAATAGATAAAAAAAAAAGAGATAAAGGAAATAGAGAATAGAAGAGTAAAGGAATAACATAAGGTGAATACACATATATAACACTAGAAAGGAATGTGTGAAATAAATTTTTTTTTTTTGAAATTAGAAGAAATAGGAGGAACTACATTTCCCATGATCCCCTCTAATCGATGTCTGTACATGTTGTTAAAAAGTATGCATTGTATATATATATACACAAAATTGGTCTATTGGACTGTAAATTATCAACCAAACAAGGTGCTAAACCAATCAAGTGACAGTATAAAGGAGAAAGATATTGCCTTCATCGCAATATGTGAAAAGAAAGAAAATCCAGGATTATGTGCGCCAAAGAGGAAGTGAGCGCGTTGGAACGCATCAGGTGGAACGCACAAAACCGGAAAAGAAGGCGGAAGTCGACCGGACGCATCGAAAAGAGCTTTAAAAAGCAGGACAAAAACCAGTATGGAAACTACGCCTCTGAGGAAGCTGATAACACACAGTGAAACGCGTTAGGCACAGTTTGGGGGACACAACAGCCCAGAAGCAAGGCACCACAAGGGAGTCTGGAGTGAGCTGACAGGACCATCCCTGTGAACCCCATACAAACTTTTTATTGGACTCAATGCGCAAAACCCGCCAGGGTAAATGTGAGTGTGCATTTTTTAATTGATTTTAATTATTTTTTAATAATAAATGGTATTACACTATTACTGGTTTTATTCCTGATTTGGGACCTGGAAGGAGCGGCGAACCTTGAAGGAGGGACCAGAAAGGGCGCCTTGTTATATGCATAATACCACAGTAGTGGTCTGTAAGTAGGCATTTTATATAGAAGGTGGAGGTGCTTCACCGCTGGAATATATTTTATTTTACAAGAAAGGCACCATCCTTCCTTTACCTCTATCGCTAATCTATACCCCTATCACTAGCTACTTGAAGGAAAAGGAGAATACACCTATCCAACATCTAGTTTATGCACGGGGTGATTTTTACACTATGAACGTATTACGCTATGCTTGTTTTTAATTTCTGTTGCCACAGGCGCTGATCTCTTCCTATACATACCCCCTTTGGGAGTATATATACTCTTGATTTTGGACTTATATACAGTTGAGAGACTGTGAAGGGGTCGGCAAGAAATAATCTAAGAGACTGACATTTTTTAATTGGCTACATCTGTAAGCTATATATTGTTTTTAGGTAAATGGTAATGCAGGACAGGGGGTGCTGATTGAAGCTCTTGCCTAGGGTGCCAAACTACCTTGGCCCAGCACCGGCAGGGATGCCACTCATATGTGAAAAAAGTTGTCATATTATGACATACCCTTAAAACCATATACCTCCTCCTCCCCTGTGTATAATACAGTACCCCAGTATATGATTTAACACCTCAGGGGCCCCTAACAATAATTTTCAAATGCTAACAAACCCCCAGAACAAATACCAGGCTTATGTTCCATAGGGATCATAGGTCAGGCAGAGTATGGCAAACACAGGGTGCAAAGAGCCGGCAAAGTATGACACACACAGGAGTATAGGGAAAACAGAACAGAGCAGGAAAATCAGGACAAGTCTAAGATGTACTACTTACAGTGACACAGTGCTGGTGCCCCATTAGCATTTTGTATGAGGTGTGAATAGGTGAACAATGTGGGCAGTTTCAGTCTGGGTTTTAGGTGTGAACAGTACAGGGCTGTGGGGATGTGAACAATAGAGGTGTCACAAGTGTGAACAATACAGGGGATTAGTCTGAATTTGAGGTTTAAACAATGCAGGGGCCAGTTAATCTCTGTAGTGATACCTTTTAAAGTTTACATATGGTAAGCAGACACAGCAGGCAGACTTTGATGTGGAGGACCACATAAAGGGGGGCGGCCTGCGGACCGCCAGTTGGACAGCCCTGCTGTATATTATTAAAATTGGACTGGAGCCCGCCAAGATTTTTTCACCACTTTTCTCTGTCTGAACTCGTCCTTGTGACACCAAAAGGTTACCCTTACACACAGACGTTTGTTCCAGCATCCCCCTGTGGTTAAACAAAGTCTGTATTTAGCTGCCCTATCATTGATAATGTATCTGCTAGGAACTGCTGTCATCTGATTTAGGGATCCTTTCTGTTCATGGTGCCTTTTCTTAGTCACAAAACTTAGAAGTTTTAAGATAAATACCAAGTATACGCTATATATATAGCCAATTACCAAATCAGGTACAACCTATTCTTATCAGGCCCTTGTCTATTAAAACACTTCCACCTTCTACTCTGACGCTTGAGTACTGAGGCCGTTGCTCTAGTGTCTCTTTGGGTTCCCTGATTCATGTTATATCGTGCCAAGTTCTGGTACCCATCCTGCCTGGTTTCTCACATTTTTTGTTATTGTTTTGCCCCAAGTTCTGAGTTGGTTTCTAATTATCTTCTGGTTGCTCAAGTTTCAATCTGTTATTGTTTGGCTGCCCAACCATTTCCTATCCCTATCCAAGCATGGTAGATAGACCTTTAACTGCTCTGTCCCAGCATCCTCTTGTGACCCATACCTGCTTCATCTCTTCTCAGCATTCTCCTCAGACCTTTTGCCCACTCTTTCCCTAGCTATCTTCTTTGATCTTCCCTGGCACTGGCACTTCCCAGCATCCTACTCTGACATTTGCCTGTTCTGTACATTGCTTGCAAACTCTGCTGACATTCACCTGCTCTATCCCACCTAAGCATACCTGTCTGTGTCTCGTCCCTTTCTGTATCATTTTCTATTTAATGCCCCAGCTGTCATTGGACTTCTACATCATTCTTACTTTATCTCTAAGGGATTCCATGATAATATGTTATCTAATGCTTTTGCTGACACAGTGCAAGCATATACTTAGATTTATTCTTTACTAATTTCTCTGTATAAGTATTTCTGCCTGTCTATTTACAACTTTCTTAAAACACATTCCTGATTGTGTTCTCTCTATTCTGGAGTGCCAAACAAATATAAATAGACATGAAAAACAGATTACGGTAGTCTGATTTGCATAGAGAGCATTAGATCTGCCAGTCACGGGGGAATTGTGTTGCGACTGTCAATGTGATTTCTATAAGACATTTAAGTGCAGATAAGATCACTCTGATAATTATATCGTTTAGAATATACATTAACCATGTAACAAAATGTTTGGTAGTAGAAAATAGTATTTATATAATACCTCAAACAGAAAAACAATCCTTCCACAAACAGATTTAAATGAAGCAATAGAAGAAGAATTTAGTCTTTGTGACTTAAGGCAGAGCAAATCCACTAAATATTTAGCTCCCTAAACTGTGAAACTGGCTCCCAAAAGTCAGTGTTTAGAGAAAACTGGCCTGGAGGTCAGTTAGGGTGAAATTTGCACAGGATACATATTTATGCATATGGCCAAATTACCGCTCACTACAGTGACGTCATCGGGGAGCGCAGCACAGGCAGATACACACTGCTCGCAGCTAAGTAATTTCTCTGCATATGGTGTATTGTTAAGGGCGAATTTCTACGGAATAATTGGGAGTTAACCTGACAGATTATGGTACAATCAAAGGAGCTCTTTGACCTCATTGAGGAATTGTCTGAAAATCCAAAGAGTCCCATCAGACATACAAGGAAAAGGGGAAAGAAAAAGGAAGCGATTTCAGCTTCACCCTCTCCCCCTATTCTACATAAAATAACCAACGCTACTCAATATGCAGATTCAGATAATGATTTAGAGCAACCAGTGCCTATTTCTACCATTGCTATGGTGCATGCTTGTCAGGATCCTCCTACCTCCCCTCATTTTTCACCGGGCCCATCCAGCCCTGCACACACTTCTCACGCACAGTCTGTGCCTCAAGATTCTTCGCCATCCAATGCTAATAATCAGCAAATATAACAATTATTAGGTTGGTTACAATCTCAAATCCATTCTTCTGTCCAGCAGGCAGTTACCAGCCAAGTACAAATCCAGACTCGGCCCAAGGCCAGACCTAAGATACCAGTGCCTATCCTGTCTGATTCATTAGACTCAGAGTCTAATGTGGGTTCAGATTCAGAACACAGTACTTGCGATTCTACTGATTCAGATTCTGCTGAATCAGTAGAGGCGGTTACTTCTAAGCAACCTGATGATATAAAGTTACTCCTCAAGTATCTTTGCGATACATTAGAGATTAAAGAGGCCCCATTGCCAGTTTCCAAGGTAGACAAGGTTTTGGGTAACACCCACAAAAAGACCAGAGCATTTCCCACAAGCAAATCTGTCCCGCAGATTATATCAGATGAATGGTCTTAACCTGACAAACGTACCACTGTTCCACAGAAATTTCACACTAAATATCCAATTACGAATGAACATAAGCATTTCGGGGACAAATCTCCAAAAGTTGATTCCACCATAGTGCGTTTGTCCAGGAATACTACGCTACCATCTGAAGATGCTGGCTCTTTCCGTGACCCTATGGAGTCAGCTCTCAAGAGGGACTTTATCCATTCAGTTGCAGTTTTACGTCCAGCACCAGCTTCCATTAGCATAGCACGCACAGCAAAGTTTTGGTGCCAGGAGCTAAAGAAGTCCCCATTTATCAAACAATCTGACTCAGCAACAGCTTTAGATAAGCTCTCTCTAGCATTATCTTTTCTCAGTGATGCCTCACTGTGAAATAACCAAGTTAGCCGCTAGAGCCTCGGCAGCAGCTATAACAGCCAGACGGGCACTTTGGCTAAGACAATGGTCAGGGGATACAGCTTCTAAGCACAGATTGGTTTCCTTAAAGTTTGAAGGAACACAATTGTTCGATCCAGAACTTAAACAAATCATTGCAGAAGTTACAGGTGGAAAAGGGACATTCCTTCCCCAGGGTAAGACAATCTACAAAGTAGAGCACAGGCGTAATTACCATCATAGATCTTGGGGATCCTACTCCAGACAATCCATCAGAGGTAGACCAAACGCTAATACCTCTAACAAGATTCAAGCCATAGCAATCACAATCAAAGAATGTCAGGAAAGGGGGACCTCCCAAAAGTCAGAATTCCTGACTCCCCTGGAAGCGAGAATCTAAGAATGGGAGGCAGACTGCAACATTTTGCACCAATTTGGCAAGCCTCCATTACAGACCACTGGGTCTTCAATATAATTTCTTCAGGCCTCAGAATATTTTTCACAAGATTCCCACCAGCCTTCCAATTTGTACCTTCAAAACATCAATCAGAACCTAGCAAGGTGGAAGCCACCATTTCAATTCTTCGAGACCTTCAAGAGAAGGGAGTGATAACTTTGGTACCACCAAAGGAACACTTCCGAGGTTTTTATTCAAAACTCTTCTTGGTACCAAAGAAGGACAGTGGTTTCCGACCAGTTCTAAACTTACATCCACTCAACAAGTCTGTCAAGTATCAAATATACAATACACCCAGATCACTATCTGAGATTTTTCATGAACCAACAACATTTTCAGTTCCAAGCAATGCCCTTCGGCTTGACTTCGGCACCACGAGTGTTCACAAAAGTGTTAGGAGCACTAACACAGCATGGCTGGATAATAAATTATCAAAAAAAAGCATTCTCACTCCAACTCAGATTCTCCCTTTTTTAGGCATGGTGGTCAACTCCACACTTCAAAGCCTTTTCCTACCAGCAGAAAAGATTCTTCATATTCAGTCAGCAATAGTTTCATTACAGAGCAAACACCAACAGCATTCTCCATACTTCAACTACTAGGTCTCATGGCATCAACAATAGACGAAGTTCCATTTGCAAAGTTCCACATGCGATCATTACGAAGAGAATTTCTTCGGCAGTGGAACAAGATCACCAGGATCTTTCTCAGACAAAATCTCTATCTGGGACAGTTCGTACAAGCCTTCGCTGGTGGACCAAGGAAGACAGTCTTGCCAGAGGCAAAACATGGCATCTTCCAGCTCCAATCATCATATCCACAGATGCCAGTCTCAAAGGCTGGGGAGCAGCATGGCAACACCGTTCATGCCAGGGCCTGTGGAACCAGCAAAAGCAGAAACTCCACACAAACATACTGGAGATCAAAGCAATTTACAATGCCCTCACTCATTGGTCAACCTTGCTAAGAACATCTCATGTCCAAATTCAATCAGACAACAGTACTGCTGTAGCATACCTCAACAAACAAGGGGGTACAAGGAGTACAGCAGCAATGTTGGAAATATCCAAAATCGTCAATTGGTCAGAGAATCATTCAACGACCATAACAGCCATTTGCATTCCGGGACTACAGAATTGGCAGGCGGACTATCTCAGCTGCAACACACTAGACCCGGGCGAGTGGCAACTCAAAGCGTCAGTTTTTCAACTAATCCCTGTGTGGACATAATGACATCCAGACACAATTGTCAGGTACCCAGATTTTTCTCCAGGATCAGGGACCCAATGGCAGAGGCTGTAGATGCGTTAGCTACTCCATGGGCCTTCCAGATGGGTTATGCCTTTCCACCATTACCAATGTTACAACGAACACTCATGAGAATTCGTCAAGAGGGAATTCCAACCATACTGGTGGCACCACAATGGCCAGCTCACAGCTGGTTTGCGGAAGTGATGCTGGCAGATCAACCTTTTTCGGTTACCTATCACACCGAATCTACTGACCCAGGGTCCAGCTTGGTATCCAGATGTGCACAAACTGAGTTTAACGGCTTTTCTCTTGAATCCAGTATCTGGAAACAAAAAGGATTTCCACAGACAGTGATAGATACCTTGCTATCAGCAAGATGCCCAACAACTGCAGATTAGTAGTCCGCACGACTTCAACTCCCTTCTTTGGCTGGGTGCACGTCCTCCAATGGCCACTTTCCACTGGCAATACTGGCAAAGAAATTAGTCCACCACCCACAGTTTTGGATAAAACGGCCTTTATTGGACCAAGGGCATTACAGCAACGTTTCAGACCAAATGGTTGATTAATAAAAGACCATTTGGTCTGAAACGTTGCTGTAATGCCCTTGGTCCAATAAAGGCCGTTTTATCCAAAACTGTGGGTGGTGGACTAATTTCTTTGCCAGATGCCCAACAACTGCCAGTACATATCATAGAATCTGGCGTATTTTCATTTCCTGGTGTGAAGATAACAATTTAGCTTGGAAGGACTGTCAGTCACCTCAGATCCTACAATTTCTACAAGCCGGATTTGACAAGCAGTTAGGTATTACATCACTTAAAGTGCAGACATCAGCCCTAGCTGCATTATTTCAAAATCAATGGGCATTACTTAATTTATTATTAAATTATTTTTTCAAGGGTTATACCATCTCAAACCACCAACTAAAAGCCCTATTCCTCCTTCGGATTTGAACTTAGTCCTAGAGGCGCTTCAGTCAGCTCCATTTGAACCCATTGAGTCAGATTTTGACTCTCAAAACGGTTTTTCTATTGGCCATAGCATCAGCAAGGAGAGTATCAGAATTAGTTTCTTAATCATGTAAGTCCCCATGGCTCAAGTTTCATCCAGACAAAGCAGTTCTCCGTACCAATCCTTTATTTCTGCCAAAGATGGTTTCAGCCTTTCATGTGAACCAAGACATTCCTACCTTACAGACTCAGGACTTATCTCAGCCATCTGGGAACGCAAATTCCTTAGACCCAGTAACAGCCTTAAAGACTTATGTGCAGAGAACTCAGTCTCTTAGACAATCAGAAGTATTGTTCATCTTATTCGGGGGACATAAAGCTGGTTCCCCTGCCTCAAAGAGAACCATAGCTAGATGGATAGTGGAATACATTTCTGTAGCGTATACACAGGCAGGAATGCCCCCTGCAATTCAGTTAAGGGCACATTCCACTAGAAAAGTCAGTACCTCGTGGGCCTTCCATAATGACGCTTCTTTGGAAACAATTTGCCAGGCAGCCACTTGGGCTTCACCACACACATTCTCAAAGTTCTACAAGTTTGATTTATTTAATGCAAGCCAATCAGAGTTTGGCAGGAAGGTGCTACAAGCAGCAGTAGCACGTAGATAGCTTCCTTTAGTTCAAAAATTGCAGTGTTTTTTTGTTACACATGTTACAAGTTTTTTTCTGCCCTACCCTTTTTCGGACGGCTTAGGGACATCCCCAGTCGTACTGCACTGACAGGTAGGGCCGTATGCATAAAAGGAGATTTACTTACCTGGTAAAGCTCTTTTGCATAGGCCCGTACTGTCAGTGCAGCATCCCGCCCTGTATTTCTGGTGAGGGTGCCGGTTGCTGCCGCTCCTTAGCTAGTTAGGGAGTTAGTTCTATGTTTTCTGAGTGTCTCCATTCACAGACTTTGCAACCAACTCAGGGTGGAAGGAGACACAGGAAGAGGAGGAGCTTTAGCTAGTTAGGGAGTTAGTTCTATGTTTTCTGAGTGTCTCCATTCACAGACTTTACAACCAACTCAGGGTGGAAGGAGACACAGGAAGAGGAGAAGCTTAAGAATTCATTAATTGTTTGTCCTGCCTCCAAAGAGGAGAACTTAACCCCAGTTGTCCTGCACTGACAGTACAGGCTTATGCAAAAGAGCTTTACCAGGTAAGTAAATCTCCTTTTCATCTCCTATATGATTCAGGGAGTTCTGATAGAATATTATTTATGGTAAGATTTGGATTGAACACTTAATCGCTACCCTAAATATTCTTGGGACTACTGCTGAATGACCAATACAGCTAATGATTTTCATGTTTGTAACACTTGCTTTAGGCATTATCACACTTTACCAGCTAATCTAAGTGGTACGTAATACTAACTAGATCCTGTTAGGTAAGTGATGATTTATTAATCTGAATTGTTAGTTTGCTGGTTTACTGGTAAAATATTTTGCAAGGTTTTCACTTTATCTATTCTCCATCTTACATTGCTAATTACTAATACATGCTGTAATGCATTGATATGTATTGCTTTCACAACATGCCAACTCACCTGCTATAATAATTGTTAAACAATAATGTGTTATTCTTTAGTTATACAGGGCTGACACATTTATGCAGTGGTATACAGAGAATGTTCATCATTCAAATCAGTCCTTAAACCAGTTGAGCAATCGTAGGTCACTTTCATGTTCTGTTCATATTTCACACATAAACTCTAGAGCCAATGAACCTGCCTGTATGCTCTTGAAGTGTGGGGGAAACCAGTGTACCTAGAGCAAAACCCATATAAATGCCTAGCTTAAAGGTTAACTGTTTCTATTATAAAAAATCTGTAAACTAAACTGTAGTGGCTTTTTGTCTGTTTCTATATTATAAAATAGACTTTATAATATTTTATTTACAGTTCCTTACACATTTAACAATTTATTTGTCAACCTAGCCAGGCAGATTGCACATGCTGTAATAGGCTATTTGGCTTGAGACAGCCTTTAGCATTACACTTCTCTCAAACAACATGGTTAAATTATATGCAGCAATAAAACATGTTAGCTTAAGCAAGCACACCAATAAACCCTAATATCTCAAAAACCATAAGAAAAAGTAAAAAAAAAAGAGGTTTCATTGCCAGGTGGTGTTCAAAATAAATAAAAAAAGCAAGTAATAGTAATAAGTAACAAGTAATAGTTTTAGTATAATTCCAAATCCTATTTTAGGATATCAGTCAAGCAAAAGAAACTTCACTTTTACTATATAAATTATTTAAATCTTGTTTCTTTCAGTCTTGGAATTTAGAATCACGACAAGCAGGCAGGCACCATTTGCATCAAAGCTAGGAAAGCATTTTCAATAAGGCTAGGGAAGGCTAAACTCCCCCAGATCTGCTTGGCACCTTAAAAAATAAACAAACAACTCACTCCTTTCAAAAGCTGGCCATAGATGCACAGATCCTATCGTATGAATTGAGGATTCGTACGAATTGAGGATTCGTACGAATTGAGGATTCGTACGATTTTCGGCTTGTGTGTGGAGCGTGCCGAAATCTTTCATCCGGCGGAGATCGGTCAGGTTTCATTTTGACCCGACCGATCCCGCCGGAGCCCACTGCAGATCGTAATCGGATTGTCCGGCCATACGGCCTAACGTTCAGATTACCACCAATATAGCCAGGCTCGTTAATAGCATATTGGGGAAAGATCCGCTCGTTTGGCGATGTCGCCAAACGAGCGGATCTTTGCGTCTATGGCCACCTTAACTTGCACTGCTCTGGTACCTTTGACATATTGAAAAGCTTCTTGCCTCCATGCAAGCTCTGGTTTTCTTGTAGTTAGCTGCACCCTGATTGGATCTTTTTCCCTGTGGCTTCTACAGTCAGAGTGTAGCTCTCTTGACAGACAGTAGAATTATCCAATCAAGCCACAGATGTAGGCAAGGGTGGGGAGATACTACATACTGAATGCACTGCAGAAATGAGGGCTCACAAGAAGAATCTGTAGGCTGTAACCATTACCTAAGATCCTTACATTTCCTGCAGAGTTCATCCCACTCCTGCAGGTACTATTCTGTAAGTTTCAAAGGCTGACTCACTAGCTGGAATGAATAGTTTTTGACAACTGCCATCTATAATATCCTTGCACCAGTTCTGAATTAACTCTTTCCCCCTGCCTACATATGTGACTTGATTGGATAATTTTACTGTCCGTCAAGAGAGAGATGCACTCTGATTGGAGAAGTCACAAGGAAAAAGATCTAATCAGGGTGCAGCTAATTGTGCTTTTTTGTTTTTGTACTAGTAGTTTTTTTTCTTACTATTTTCTGCTGTTGTTCATTTTTAGTTAGCTTAGGTGGCTGGGAAACAACCTGATTTTGTGTTTCAGTCATGTTAAAGTGTGGGGGCATGCCTGAAATTTGATATGACTACACACTGCATATAATGTATTTGTTTTGCAAATAGAGACTGCAGCTCACTACATATACGGCTGCAACTTTTCCGGAAAAAAATATTGCCCTTCCTATATGTTTAACTTTTTGCCCTATTAATAACATTGATATAAGAGATCATTTTTTAACCTGGCAATCTTAATTGCATAAAATGTGCCAGGAGAGCCAGTACCCACTGCCCTGCCAGATTTAAGCTACGGTGACTTATCTAGGACACACCATGATTCAATGTTTCATCAAAGTATGCTTTTTATCCCTCAGGGTTGATTGGAGCAATGTTTGCTTTGGATTTAGAAATTTTGAAAAAAACAAAGCTACCACTTTTTAACACTCCACAAAAACATCACCCCTTTGTTAAAATGAAGGGAATATCTGTGAACACAAAAAGATGGAGAACCCCTATAATCTCAGTAACCCCTATAATCTCAGTTGGATCCCAAGGAGTTCTTGTGTAAATACTTTTGCATCTTGAGCACAGTTTCCTGGTGCTCAGTGGGAACTGCTAGAGGTAGTTGGGGGAGTTAATTTTCATGAAAACTGCAAATCCACTCTCTCGTATTATCTTTAGGCCAGTCTATGTATGGCCCATATTTAGCCTTCCAAACAAAAAAATCACCCTCTGCCTATGCCCAATGCCCATGGCCATGCACTGGCTACACAATTAGATTGTGAGGAGAAAGGGGGATGTGAGGAGTGCAGTGACATATAAAAAGAACAGAATGAAAGTAAAAGTAATTAGCTTCCCACCTCTATGCCTAGGGGCAGGCAATACATGATTGACAGCTGAGACATTTAAACTTGTTCATAACAGGATGGATGCTATAATAAAAAAGAAAATTTTGGGCTTCATGTTTAATTTGAAACAAGCTTTTATTATACAGCTTTTTATGTCTAGGTGACAGGTCCCCTTTAAATTCCATTTAGCATGTTACAAAACAGACTATTTTTAACAACATTATATTTCAAGATCGCTTTAGCAGTCCTCTTCATTTTTCCCCTTTATCTCTTTGCTGGAAACTTTGACTTTCTGCATCTCTTGTTGCCTGCTTCTGTTTACAATAAATTGGTAACAGCTGTCGTTGCCACCTGTCCATTATTGACCTGGACAGCCCGGTTTTTTGAAGTGCATTTTTTTCTTAAAAGGAGCACCACCTAGAGAAGAAAAGCAATTAAATTCATTTGAGGGTGCCTAACATATTAGCACTCATGCGAACCCTCAAAAATTGGAAATAGATTTCTTAGCAGGGAACCTAAAAAGGGACCACATTTTTACCTTTAAAGGGAAAGTATAGCACTAAAAAAAGAATATATATATATATATATATATATATATATATATATATATATATATATATATATATATATATATATATATATATATATATATATATATATATATATATATATAGCACCACGACATTTAACTACTGAAGCACCTATTCTCCAAACCTAAGGATATCCTACCAATATGGAAGATTTCTGTGAGAGATCAGGCCAGAACCTTCAATATGCAGAAACCTGGCATATTTCAGAATCGGAAGCGGAAAAAGTGTTATGGCAACATACGCATACTGAAGAAACATTTGTTACCTCTTTGAAGGTTGTTTACAAAAGTCTATTAAACCTAAAGGAACGGGAAATTGATTTGGTCTCTTTTTGTCTGATTATTTTCGTGCAAAGAAAATACCACGTGGATTCCGGATACAGAACACCCCCACTATTGGTCGCACGAATCCAGACTTCTGCCGCAAGTGGATCAGGTTATTGAATAGATGCTCCCTAGACTTAATGGTTCTAGTCATTGAAGAGGTCGGAAACAAAAGTACACAAGGAAATGACAGCGGTGGAAATCTCCAATAAAACGATCATCAATGACACAAATAATACTGAAATGCTCAATACCCTAAAGAAAACAGTGGACAACTATAGAATGGATTTATTGAGATTCAAAAAAGAAAAAATGTGCATTGTGGATGAAGACTATAGCCATCATAGAGTTTATGGTTGGCTCAATGGCGGAGGAGAACCAAGGCAACCCCGCTTCAACCGGCCATATGATGGTGCACGCAGACGCCAGCTGACGTTCAACAGTGATGTCACTTCCGGGGATTCCGGATCGGAAGCTGAACCGAATACAGCAAGCGGTGCTGAGGCTCCGCAAATACAAACACAGATGACCACAAGACAAAGGGGTCTTTTTTCCGACCAGCCGCCTTCCCAGGAACGTGTGATAACAGCGCCTATATTCAGCCCCGCAGGCCAAAGAGGAGGACACGCAGAGGGCAAAAAAGCAAGAGGCTGTCCACCACGCAGTCAGCGATGATACCTATTTTCAATCTCTCGCACCACATGCTTTCAAATGGTGAGTTCTCTTTGCTTTCTAAAGGAGCTAGTTTTATTCCTAGTGTCTGATACAATGAATTTGATTGGTCTATTGAACAATACAAGTTGGGACGCAAATTAAGACTGTTAGAAGAATTTGGTGACCCTAATTCACATGTCACATTTAACAAATGGAAACTTAAAAGTAATTATGATCCTATTTCAAACAACAACAGTATTAAATCCTTTCTACAAACCGTCGAATTTGAAACCAACGATAGACTGGGTAAAGATAAAAAGGGACATATAAATTTAACCAAAGAAGAACGTGTGGCTATATCTACCCTCAAACAAGTTCATTCTATCATTATTAGACCCACAGATAAGGGTGGGGTACTGGTCATATTGGATTATAAAGATTACCATAATGAGGCCATGGGACAATACCAAAATCTATCAGAAACTACAGGGTGATCCAGTTAATGAATACAAAAGAATACAAAAGAATTTTGATGGATACTTTAAATCAAGCTTTAGATCTTCAATGGATTTCCAGAGACACTTATAATTTTTTATTACCATCATTTCCAATATGTCCAATTTTTTACTGTCTCCCAAAGGTCCACAAAAGCATTACAAACCCACCGGGTCGTCCAATTGTGTCCTCAAGATATAGTTTGTTTTACTTCTGTGGTATTTTCATTGATTTCTATCTCCAGAAGCCTGTGCAAATGTTACCATTTTACTTAAAGGATACTCCTCAATTTTTATCTTTTATTAACAAGATTATATTTACTCACAAAAATCTTATTTTGGCTACACTAGATGTTAGTAGCCTGTACACCATCATTCCCCACCATGATGGTGTGGAGGCAGTAAGATCACTGTTAGAGACATCTGAGGAATATGAAGGTCCACTTGTAGAATTTATATGTCATCTATTAGAATTAACTCTAAATTACAATTATTTTCGATTTGAAAATTATTTCTATCTACAAAAAGAGGGCACAACCATGGGTGCTGCCATGGCACCCGCTTATGCCAACTGTTACATGTCTGTATATGAAAACAGATACATAATGGCTAAATATCAATCGAACATTATCAGCTATTATCGTTATATCGATGATATTTTGTATTTTATGGCAGGGTGACCAGACTTCTTTGGAAAACATGGTGGCAGACTTAAATAGTCTGGACACACCGGTACGATTTACCCTTTCAATTGGTGACAAAGAAATAGAATTTCTGGATGTCTCTATTTTAATGGAAGAAGGTGGATTAGGCTATAAACTTCATCGTAAGTCCACTGATAGAAATACCATTCTACATTATAACAGCTTTCATCCACCTTCAACCAAAGATAGTGTCCCCTTTTCTCAATTTTTGATTCGCAATAATTCAAATAGGAAATGGCGCAATAAACAGTTACAAGAAGCATATGATCGCTTCCTAGAGAGGGGCTACAGCCACATAACCTTAGATCGAGCAATGAATAAAGCCCTGAATTACGCCTAGAGACATACCAGAAACACAAAATAGTCTAAAAAAAATGGTAATCACTACCCAATATAATTCTGCCACACCTGTCATTAAAAATATTGGTAACAAAAATTGGTCGATTTTAGCCAGTGATAACAATTTACCAAACATTCTAAAACAAAAACCAATGTGGGGATTTAAAAGAGGGAAGAATCTTAAAGATATTTTGATGCCCACAGACCCTCTAAAAATTTTATAATGTGACCCCTTTACGTTTGGCACCACTTAAAAATGGATGTTACAGATGTGCAGGTTACACAACCTGTAGGAATATGATTACAGGTAAATATTTTTATCATCCACATACAGGCAGGCAGACAGAGATTAGACATCGCATAACATGTACCACTACACATGTAATTTATATTATAATATGTCCATGTGGACTAACTTATGTAGGTAAAACTCAAAATACCATCCGAGAACGTATGGGAAACCATAGGTCATCTCGGAGGGCTGCTTTTGAAAAAGGACATACTGACATTCCCCTATATAAACACTACTTAGAAAAGGGTCATGGTCCTCCTACATTCCGTTTCATGGGTATAAACACCAACCCCACCCCAAGGAGAGGAGGCGACGGTTGCCGCCTACTATTGCAAAAAGAAACCTTTTGGATTAAGAAACTCAATACCGTTTCCCCTAAGGGTTTAAATGAATACTGCTCCTATATATCCTATTTGGATGAACGTTGAAATTGTTTTTATCTGAAGTATTTATTTTTATAGATTTCGGGACATTTCTATGTTTTTACCCCTAGGTGGCAGCATTGATCACCGTCCCAGTGAGGATCAAGGGACTTGTTGGCTTGAAATTGGACACTTTCTGGTAGGGGTGGTTTGTGGGGGAGGTGCACATGTGTGACTATAAATGTGTATGTATGTATCTTGATAAAGGCCCCACTGAGGGTCGAAACGTCGATCTAAATAAAATATATTTTTTACCTTCAGATAAGAGTCCCGTGCAACAGCTCTCCTTTTACAAATATATATATATATATATATATATATATATATATATATATATATATATATATATATATATATATATATATATATATATATGTGTGTGTATGTACATATATATACCAAAATCCAAGAAGATGTGCGCACTCCGTCAAAAATTGAAGTCTTTATTACAAAATTTAAATGATTACATTGACGTTTCGGTTCTGGTCTCGAACCTTTTTCAAAATGTTCACCGTTAAAAAACCATTTAATTACACAATATAAAGCATAATATGCCCCACCTCTCCCACATCACTTCCCCTGGGTCCCAAGCCAAACACGTCGCCATAGCAACCTATTAGCTTGGGACCCAGAGAAGCAGGTGTGAAGCAATGCAACACACACACACAAGAGAACCACAAAAACCCAAATTTAAGGCACTAATCAATAATACAGGTTTATATCAATTAATAAATATCAAATATTAGGAATTATTTTGCACCATAGCCCACTGCATTACAAGCCCCAATTCACAAAATACACCAAAGCTAACGGATGTCTAAAAAGCAATTGAAAGAACAGTATTCGTTGAGGCCTTTCGGTGATAGTGTTCGCAGTTTCTTGATCCAAAAAGACTCTCTCTCTGTAACAATAGTCTTGATCTATCACCTCCACGTCTGGGCATAGGAATATGATCTATTGCTATATATTTAAATGTCGGTAATCTATGCCCCAATTCTAAATAATGTTTCGCAACTGGTTTATTGGATTTCTGATCGCGATATGCTGTATTAATCGCTGATCTGTGGGCATCCATACGCTGGCGCAGGGTCAGATCCTTTTTTTGCCAACATATGCAAGTCCACACGGCAAGTGATTAAATAAATCACGTGAGTGGTGGTACAGGTAATATGATGTCGTATCTGCATACGTTTTCCAGTCTGTGGATGCGCAAACGTGGTGCCAGGAGACATATATCTACACGATGTACACATTGGACATTTAAAACAACCCATTTTTTTAGGGGGCATCCACGTGGCACCAGAGACTTCATTCTTATAGCTATTGATAGGGTCACTAACCACCAACAAATCACGTAAATTCTGACCTCTTCGAAAACCCAGTATACTGTAGGTGGATCTGGACACACTTTCCTCAATGTCTCATCGGCCTGTATAATCTTCCAATTAGTCTTCAATGCATGCTGTAGCGGAGTGGCATAATTGTTATAACAGGTGGAAAAAATTAGGAGTGAATTAAAACTAAAAAGTCAGTATTGTCCCCCAACAACAAATTCGGCAGTGAAATTATTTAAAAATGCCATGATTCAGGAGATTAATACTATTGAAGCACAACATATGAAGGCACATGGGAATCTGACAATAGCAGAGAGACAGGCTATAGAAACTTTGACTAATGATACATCTATAGTTATCCGCCCTGCCGATAAGGGAGGGGGGATTGTGCTGCTGAATTATGTGGATTATAGGACTGAAATCTTGTCTCAATTGAATGCAGGGCCGGAACTAGGGGTAGGCAGAGTAGGCACGTGCCTAGGGCGCGTTTAAATTTTGTAATAAAGACTTCAATTTTTGGCGGAGTGCGCACATCTTCTTGGATTTTGGTGTGAATATACAACTAAGTGCAGCACCCGACATCACCTGAGAGACATTTGGGAGAGTGCGGCCTATGTTTGTTTATATGTATATATATATTGTGAGACACCAGCTGGAAAAGTAATAAATGGTGTCTATATTTCACCTAGGTTTCTTACCTATACATGGTGAGGTAATAGGGAATAGATATAGGGAGAAAACCAGCTTATGGGTTTTCTCCGAGTTGTTTTGAATCTCTGGTCTGGGTCCTGGAGTCCGGAGGCTTTGTACAGCATTGGGTGGGATCAAGCTTCCATTCCTAGGTCCATTACGGATTTTGTGCCAGGAGCATGTTCAGCTGACTGAATGGTAAAAGGAGTGTTACAATTCAGAACAGTGAGAAGGGGGAAGCCCTGAGAGGAGAGATCAGGCTCCCTAAAACCAAGCCAGTCACACTCATTGGGAGAGGTACTGGGGCTTGTAAGGAGGCATTGAAAGTTCCTGACTGTTTGGATTTATGCCATGCTGAATATATATATAAACCAAAAAAGGATCAGCACTCACTTATTAAAGAGTTATGAACTGACGTGTCGGCTCTTCCAGAGCCTTTCTCAAAGTAGCCAAATAAACAGTGAAGGATGTTTAAATACACTTACTGGCGGGAAAACACAGCAATGACTACGTACATACATCGTCATAAACTAAGCGACTCAAACTGTTGCAGTCTTACAATCCATAAATAGTTAAAAGCTTACCCATAAATACATAAAACAATGAATTTCTACATGTATCATAGTTACAGGTTACAGAGTAAAAACAAACCTAAATGTAACTTTCTTATCACTAATAGTTGGTAATATTGTATCATTCTCGTGAAGATCACTTAATGTTGCTAAACTCTGTGACCTGTGTTACAAAATGTTAGAAGATGAGAAAAAAGATCTAATAAATGGCTCATGGGTATTCATCTCAAGGTCCCAGATCTCTCTATTTGCCAAAAGGTCATTGTTGCCCAACTACACTTTGCTTATCCACATCCCCTTTACACGTAAATACTGCCAAACTATTATCTTTTCTTTACTTTTTTATTATTATTTTTATTATTATTCTTTAACTTTATTACCCATACTCTACTTATCAGATGATCAGTTTCAATGTTTAAATGGTATTGTACCACTGGAAGCCTGCATGTGGAGGACACACTCATGTTGTAATCGCTCATTTCCCATGTGCACTAATTGGTAATCGACCATTATGCGTATTCCTTGATTACCCCATGTGTGTGTAATCCGTCACTACGTTTATGTGAAACCATAATATTGGAATGTTTCCTACTCAATCTATATATATATATAGTAGATATAACACCACTGTGATGATAGAAAATCAATGTGAATTAATATCTAGTAATACATTTAAAATACATCACACATTGCATAAATGTTAACACCGTGATCTTCAAATAAATTTAGTTAGTTATTATAATACCATCCTATAGAAGACCTGTATAGAATATAAAACAAACAATAATAGTGTAAAGATTCTAAATTAAAAACTAATGGAAAAATATATAAAGTGAAAAAAATCGATATAACCCCTTAATAAGTGTATGGAGTAATTGATAGTCAATAAATATGCCGTTATCTGGTGTCTGTACACATATCAGATAAAATGATACACCCGTAAAAGTTCATATGTGGATATAGGGTCCACCGGTCCATCTTCCAAGGTATAGGTGTGGATCATAAAGTATATTTGCTATATGGATATCCCCTAGTGTAATACTACACCGTCCCCTTCCATAAGACCATATGTTTTATAGTGAACTGCAGATCGACCGAAGGCCCCATCAGTCCTCCCATGTCTGCGAGAAAGTAAATCATTATGTCCACTACGGGCCAACCTCCTAGAAGTCTGAAGCTCCCAGGAAGCGTTTTGGGACCGGTAATCTATCCCAGTTACATACCCTGGTTAGGAACCTTCCAGGCAACACGGACGGCCCTGAAGTTTTGTCTGTCCGCGGAGCGTACCATTATTGCGCTAGACGCGTAATCCATAAAGTATATTTGCTATAGGTTGGCCAGTTGCATCAAGTTGTTAAGAAACATTTAAAGGTGTTGGTACCTTTAAGTTTATACAGTAAATGAACCCTGTTATCTTTAAGGTACCAACCTGCAATTTCTTTGCCTGACAACCAGTGCCTTAACTATAGAGGAAGCAGATCCCACAGTCATGGGGGGCCTGGGGGATGAAGCTTCCTCTGTAGAATAGTAATCCCCCTCTTCTGCCACTCTCCAACTTGAGAGCTGGCAGGAAACTGCAAACACAAACAGCCAGGAGGGCAGGGGGTGGGCTATTCTGGTTAGGGATGCCAATGTGTCACTGGCCCACCTGAAGATTTTTTTGCAGGGGGGCCTGGTGCAAATTAGTTATTTTTCTTATGACAATCATCCTAGAGTCATAATAAATCTGATCCTACTTGTGAAAACCATATCCTGTTAATATTTGATATGAATTTGCTCCAGGTGTTTCCTGAGCTTTTATTCTAAATTTGCCCTTTAACCAATAAATTAACCAATAAAGGTTAATGTCCAGCTAAACAGTAGATCAAGGGCTATAATTGACTCCAACACACAAGGCTGGGCTTTCGCTATGTGGAAGTTATGAAGGAAGAGTGTAGTTGTACTAGAAATCATATAGGCTGCTGTGTTAAAAAAAAAATCAATAAATAAAAAAATAGATCCACAGAGGCAAGGTATTAGCAGATGTTAAATTTGCCAGGACAGTTCAGCAAAGGCAGTACACTGTGACACCATGCGGATGTGGCTAGGGAAGTTTAAGGTGCACCTCTAGGTTGGAATGCCCTGTCGTGGTCCAGATCCCATACAGTAGAATGAACAGAAAGAACAAATCTAAGCCTGATTCCCTATCCAGCTTCGGTCCCTTTACTTTAGGTAGACTCAGAGCCTAGGGGAGAGCTACTTCCTACTATAATCCTGGTTGGTGCACAGGCTGCTCGTGCTTTTTAATCTCACTATCTCAAACTCCTAGAGAGTGCTATTAAAGAGTTAACCTGTCACTGGCTAAGCCTCATTCACGGGATCCCTGCTACCAGACTTTCACTAAAGGTACAGATCCCTCTAGAGCAGAACAGCTTTACTGGGTCGTGCTGATCCCAGGCCCAATGGAACAGATCCAGCTGGGTCAGCAACCAAAGGCCAAAGAGGAAGATCCACCCCTAAGCAGACACTATGTTAAAGTGTGACAGGAAGTGATCATAGCCTCTGAAATCTCCTTGGAATCATCGCAGATTGACAGACAACCTCTTCGGACAGCGATTCATCTAATAAGGCGCATTACACACGTGTACTGGGTATCGCCTCTACTACTTAGATTTCCGAGATAAGCGGAAAATCAAGAAAGTACTCTGTGAGTAGATCCGATTATCGATTTGCCTGTTTGAAAAAAACTGTAATACGCTATTAGATCTTTATCTTTATTTAGGCATTGGGGATTCTATATCAAATAGCGCACCTGACCCAGGAACTTTTTATTGCTTATTCTGTGGACCAGTTGATTCACATAAATCTATGGTGCTGCTGACTATCTCCCTAATTGGACTGGGCGCAGCGCTCACACCTGATTGACGCTCATAATATGTAAAAATATGTAAATAAGATAACTAGATACATGGACATCTGCCGAGCAACTAGAGAGATAAGGAAGTGTAGAGATTTAAAGCCATAGGGACTTAGTAAACCAATGGGCCCCTATAAACACTCGGGGGGGGAATGTTACATCCCGACAATGCTGCAAAATATAAATACATATTCTCAAAACAAAAACAAGTAAAAAGTATCCAAATTATTTTTTAAATATGTAAATAGTAAAAAAAAGAAGCTGGAAGGGGCGGGACCGTTAATATCAGAGGGGGGGTCAGCTGATTGATGAGAACAAAACAAAAAAAAGCTGAGATTCTGAACTCATATTTTTCATCTGCCTACACAAAGGAGGAACCAATTTATGAGGGTTTCCTTCGTAATAGTTCCAATTCTATTAATACAACTAATGATGCATGGTTCACATATGAGGAAATTCAAAAGAGACTAAAACATGTTAAGGTAAACAAAGGTCCGGGGCCAGATGGTATTCATCTCAGGGTACTTGGCAAGCTTAGCTCTGTGATTGCCAAACCTCTTTACTTAATTTTTTAGGATTTATTGTTCAAAACGGGATCCTGTTCACCAGGGCTGATCCTATCAAATGTGGGGCCCAATTGGGACCATGTTGGCGGGGCCCCTAGACAAAGTGTTGCTGGCTACTGACACACCAAGTATTTAGGAAAATAAGGGCATACAGGCACAAAATAGAAAGGAAAGGGGCAGACAAGGTAAGAGAGTGAGAGGGATGAAATAGGGGCACATAATAGGGGCACACAGGGTAAGAGAGAGAGGGAGGAAATAGGAGAGTGGACTGGGCCAATTAGTTTGGGGCAGGCTGGGCCGATTCAGCTTGGGAGCAGGCTTGGTTGGATTGGGAGCAGGCAGGGCCTATCAAGGTTGAGGAAAGCTGGGCCTATGAGAGTTGGGAGCAGGCTAGACCTATGGAGTTGGGGGATAGGCTGGCTTATCAGAGTTGGGGGTGGGCTGGACCTATGGATTTGGGGATGGGCTGGACTCTCAAAGTTGGGGGCAGGCCAGGCAGCATCATGTGCTGAGGGAAATATCTGTGCTGCCCTGTGGTGCGGGGCCCCCAGAGGTGCGGGGCCCTATTGGGCCCATTTGGTCCAATAGGCCTAAGGCCGGCCCTGCTGTTCACAGCCTCAAAACTATAGGCGAGTTAGTCTGACGTCTTTGGTAGGAAAGCTTTTTGAAGGGTTAATAAAGGATAAGATACTGGACTTCGTAGCAAATACTATGAGTATGTGCCAGCATGGTTTTATGTGTAATAGATCTTGCCAGACTAACTTAATTTCTTTTTATGAGAAGGTGAGCAGGGACCTCAATTCTAGGATGGCAGTGGATGTGATTTACTTAGACTTTGCTAAAGCATTCGATACAGTGCCATACAGAAGGTTTCTGGTTATATTAAGGAATGTTGGCCTGGAACATAGTATTTGTACCTGGATAAAGAACTGGCTAAAAGATAGACTACAAAGAGTGGTGGTAAATGGAACATTTTCTAATTGGACCAGTGTTGTTAGTGGAGTACCGCAGGACTCTGTACTAGGTCCTTTGCTTTTCAACTTGTTTATTAATGACCTTGAGGTGGGCATTGAAAGTACTGGTTCTATTTTTGCAGATGATACTAAATTGTGCAGAACTATAGGTTTGATGCAGGATGCTGCCAATTTGCAGAGTGATTTGACTAAGCAAGGTTATACACTTTTGGCAAAAACAATATAAATGCAAGGTTATACACTAAATTGCAGCATGTTGGGTGTTTCTGTAACTGAGGATCTAGGGGTTTTTGTAGATCACAAGTTGTCTAATTCTGGGAAGTGTCATTCTGTGGCCACTAAAGCAAATAAAGTTCTGTCTTGCATAAAAAAGGGCATAAACTTAAGGGATGAAAACATAATTATGCCTCTTTATAGGTCCCTGGTAAGGTCTCATCTGGAGTATGCAGTGCAGTTTTGGACTTCAGTCCTTAATAGGGATATAAATGAGCTGGAGAGAGTGCAGAGACGTGCAACTAAATTGGTTAGAGGGATGGAAGACTTAAATTATGAGGGTAGACTGTCAAGGTTGGGGTTGTTTTCTCTGGAAAAAAGGCGCTTGCGAGGGGACATGATTACACTTTACAAGTACATTAGAGGACATTATAGACAAATAGCAATAGCAGGGGACCTTTTTACCCATAAAGAGAATCACCACACCAGAGGCCACCCCTTCAGAATAGCAACGTAGGTGGTTCTTCACAGTGAGATCAGTGAGGTTGTGGAATGCACTGCTGGTGATGTTGTGATGGCTGATTCAGTTAATGCCTTTAAGAATGGCTTGGATGATTTTTTGGACAGACATAATATCAAAGGCTATTGTGATACTAAACTCTATAGTTAGTATAGATATGGGTATATATCATTTATGTGAAGGTATGTGTGTATGGATGCTGGGTTTTTATTTGGAAGGGTTGAACTTGTGGGCCTTGTCTTTTTTCAACCTAATTTAACTATGTAACTATGTAACTATATGAAATCAGAACCATCACATCCTCTTCTGGTATCCTCTCCTGAGGATTACCGGGTGACAATGGTTGCTGTGAATAAAAAAACAGTGAAAGCATACAATAATGGAGACATTTTCAAATGCAAATAACAGTTGCATCCTGCCCTGCTATTAGGGATACCCAGGCACATACTTGAGAACAACCTGCCTCATATACAGGAGTACCCAGTCACAAGCTTAGAAAGAAAAAACATGGAATATCCTGCTTTGCTCAGTATACCCCAGGCATAAGCATAGCTGTAAAGAAAATTATATATCCTTGCATTTAAAGGGGTTGTTCACCTTTAAATTAATTCATTGTTAGTATGATATAAAGAGTGATATTCTGAGACAATTTGCAATTGGTTTTCATTTTCTATTATTTGTGTTTTTTTTACTCAACACCTCTCCAGTTTGTAATTTCAGCAATCTGGTTGCCAGGGTACATATTACCCTAGCAACCAGGCATTGATTTGAATAAGAGACTGGAATATGAATAGCAGAGGCCTGCATAGAAAGGAGTATTACAGCAATAGCAATATATGTGTAGCCTTACAGAACATTTGTTTTTAGATAGGGGTCAGTGACCCCCATTTGAAAGCGTGAAAGGCAAATCTTTTAAAAACTCTAAAAATGAAAAAAATTAAGGCCATTTGAAAAGTTGCTTAGAATTAGCCATTCTATAACATACTAAAAGTTAACTCAAAGGCGAACCACCCCTTTAAAGTCTTTTTTTGACCCATTGTATAGTGCAACACTTATTTTTAAGGCAAAAACTGGATTAGTAAAGCCACATCAATAACCAAACATTATTTCATTCCATCTTATCCCACCCCTCCCTAGTGTCCAAAGTGTGCTATGCACTTTGAAGATAGTTAGCATTAGGAAATAAGTCCTACTCAGCCAAGTAGATAGAGGTAGAAGAGTTGTGGTGGGGGCTCAACAGTCTTTTATTTGAACCCACCCCTTTAAAGTCTTTTTTTGACCCATTGTATAGTGCAACACTTATTTTTAAGGCAAAAACTGGATTAGTAAAGCCACATCAATAACCAAACATTATTTCATTCCATCTTATCCCACCCCTCCCTAGTGTCCAAAGTGTGCTATGCACTTTGAAGATAGTTAGCATTAGGAAATAAGTCCTACTCAGCCAAGTAGATAGAGGTAGAAGAGTTGTGGTGGGGGCTCAACAGTCTTTTATTTGAACCCAACTATGTACAGGGTGCAAGTCCCAAACAAAAGTTCTGAGGATTTAGGCTCCATGATCACTGGGGCCAAGATGTAAATGTAACTGAAATGTTAACTTAAATGTTTCCCAACTCTCAGACGAGAGAGTCCATTTGTTAAACAGAAGGAAATCTCAGGGGTGAGTTCCTGAGAATTGAATAGATGAAGTCCTTTATGGATATTGTCACTCAACCAAGGATCCAGCTGGAACCACTGTGGACAGTTACTAAACTTCTTAAAGGTGTCCTCATAAGACAGATAGTAGGAGAGGAGTGGTTTAGCCACCATACCCCCATTGGGCAGTGTAGGGGTCCAGAGGGTTAACTCCCCTCTCGTCCTTAAAATGTGAAACCACACGTGGGGAAATCCCCTGACTGTTCAGCTATAGGTTAAACTTAGAGTAAAGGTAGGGGCAAGAGCCTTGTCCCTGTGCGGGTGTTTGGCAGATACTGGAGGGTGTCACAAGGTGTTGCTGCTGCACAACTATTTGATATATGCAGAGCCATGTGCACACACTGCCATTTCTAGTTTCACTTTTAATGGAGTGACTGTCTGCTGGGGTGCTGCAGGGAAGACCTCATGCTATGGAGAGACACCACATAAATGGTGATGCCCTGTGTGGGCTCACGGATAAAAGGACCCTGATATTCGTGAGAGATGCTGCCCAGGATGAGAGAGAGATTCCTGGAGATGGCTGCCAGTTGGATAAGCTTTGCTGTCCTCACACTGTGAATTGTATTGGGAGGTTGCCCAAGATTCCAGCATGTTATGCGCTCAGCCAAGAGAGCTTGGAGCCTCTGAGGATGTCGTTGTTGTAGATGCCTGTTCTAGCTCTGTGTGAAGCCCCCGAGTGAGTTTGCCTGGGGGAGGGTAGAGTTAGAAAGGAACCAGCGTGTCTCCTGTTTGTGAACAGGCTTTGTTGCTGTGCCTGCCACGTGGGAGCAAATTACCTCTGTTCAGCCGAAGAGGTATTTGGGCAGGTAGCACTAACTGAGGAAAGTAATGCTCTTTGGGGAAAATGGACTGCGATTCTTTATCCACTAGGTGTGAAGTGTGAGACTCTGCCTGGCTGGGATATGCCAGGATTGGACTGCAACAAGTTCCCCAGGGTAGTAGGTCATTGTTATATGAATGTATATTTAATCTGCATTTCCCTTCTAATATAAAGTCTCTATTTGTTATACAGCACTTGGTGTGTTTTATTATGTTGTTTTCCTGATGGAGCCACCCGCAGGTGTATTCCCAGATCCCATTAGGTAGAGGCACTGCCATAGAGGTGATTTCCAGTACCCTTTCACTTTGCAAAGAGGACTCAGGACCTCAGTTGGTAAGACAATGTGGTGTATAACTTGTGGCGCAGGAGGGTGGCCAAAAAGGGGTTACAGCAGTTTCATGCTTAAACTAAAGTACCAGTTCTCCTGAAACTTGCCACAACTGTTTTATATGATGTTTCAAGATGTTTCTCCAAAACCAACAAGCACCCATGTAGGTGCATGTGGGAATTAAGTACATTTGTCTTTTTGCTAAGAATAGAAATGTTTTAAATACATAAATAACATTTGCTTGAAACTATTCACATTGACTATAGAACCTTTTCAGCTTATACTTGCTGATTTTAACTTTTTTACTGTTATACAGTAAATTCAGAGTCTTCCTGGTTTAAAAAAATACTTGCATGAGTATTGGTATCATATTAGTATTAAAACAGTACCACTAGTGATCAGTAAATCTGATGCATTTGCAGTAGCTTTCTAAAGACAATGCTTCGGCAGACACAAGCAATTTAACAATTCCCACACAAAAATCTATATAATACACTGGATTTTTCACAGCCTTTTACAAATATAGTGTATAATCTATTCATAAATATGAACATCAGCAGAGGAGGTGAGAAATGCAAAATCACACAGAAAATAGGCAAGAAGAGAAAGGACTAGGGTAAGTACAATAAGGGACTGCAAACAATAAGAGCAGCAAATATGTAAATTATAGAATCAAACAAGAATAATTATAAAAAAAAATAGAATAAATAAAAAGGAATACTGTGCAGTACACAGACAGATTTGAATTCCTGGTGTCCAAAAATTTTTTATGGAAAGCACTTGCTTGAAATTGGAGTAAGTTTATGGAAGAAAATGTTTGACTTAGTTGTTCAGAAAAAACAAGAGCTATGTTTCATCAAACATAAAAAGTTTGATGAAAAAAAATATGCCTGCAGAATATTCAAGGATTTTTCGTCCACATATGAATTCATACATCAGACCTCAAGTCCAGAGTATACAGAGGGAAATAGATTGGCAGAAGCAGGAGTACGTATACTAAAAACTATACTCAAAAAAATCTAGGGAAGACCCCTGTTTGGCATTGATGGGTTACCATGCAGCTCCACAAAGCTTTGAAAATATCCAGCAGAACTTATGTTTGGGCGTCAGATTGTCACTAGTGTTCCAACCACTCAACCATAGCCAACATACCAAGATGAAACACTGGTGTACAAAAAGCTTAAAGGGGAACTCCGGCTTCCAAACCAAAATTTGATAAAGAGGCCCACATAACACAGAACCCCCTAATATACCCATGCAAGTTATCGGTTTCTATAAAAAGTATAAATAAATGCAAATTTCTATGCTGAAATACAGCTGTTTAACAGTTCTACTCTTTCTGCATCATTTGAAATCCTGGCGGAAAGGAGGGACTAAATACTGATGTTACAAATTGTTACAACTTCTCCACAGCTTACAGACAGCATGCAAGCACTATATTACCCACAATGCATTGCACTGTGATGTTATGTTCCTAATTGAAATTATGTGTGCAGGGAATTGTGGGGTTTGGAGGATGCAGGCTGAGGGCAGCTGGTTGTTCATACAAAGTAACAGTAGTCAGAAAGCTCAGCAAAGTAGTCAGACAGATCAGCAGGAGAGCAGGGGCTAGGGTTAGGGAACTGTTCCAAACCCTTAAAAATCATGAAAAGTCTGCATATTTTTTAATTGATGTATATTGCAAAGTTGCTTGAAATTATGTTTACTTTTCAAAAAGCTTAAATTATGTTTGTGTGACGTTCCCCTTTAATTTTATAACCAAGAGAAATGAAGTTCATGCCAAACATTCCAGATAACGTCCACTTTTTGAGTGTGATTCAAAGGCTGAGCCCACTGTATGTGGTTCGTACAGATACAGGGCAGATCCTGCGTAGGAATTGCAGACATATTTTATAAATTCCAGAGGAACATGTACCTTCTGCCCAGGTCAGTGGAACCAATGATAGCACAACAGGCAGGCCCAGATTTGTGGAAAGGCAACCTAGGCCGGCAGGATTTTAGGGGGGTGGCATGCTGCCCAACCACACCTACATAAGTTCAAAAACACTGGGGATGCGCTGGAGATCATTTTTTAACTTTCCCGTGCGCCAATCCCCATTGCTCCTGTCCCCTTGGAGGGGACAGGGGCGATGAATGGTAGTGGGCCTAGGGGTGCCCACTATGTAAATCCAGCCCTGACAACGGGTGCAACACAAGAGCCCCTCATTCTGGGGAAATGCCTGCCACAGGAAGTCTGTCAAACAATAGCAAAGAGTGAGACAGCTGTGAAGTAACTTTATCGGGACGAGTTATTTGCATACTATTGCGCCTAATACTAAAGATCTAATTTTAGACTCTAAAACTTTGTCCACTTTGAAACAATTGGCCAAAGTATTGTACTAACACTCATTTTTTGTAATGATGATTTTTAAAGGCAGACCATGTGCTGCCAATTTTTCTCTGTGTGTACAAATATTGGCTTTTTATCTTTTATAGCAGCTGGTCAACTCCAGAATGTGGGTTAGACCGAGGGACGTGCACTACGTGCTTCTTTCTGTCTCCATTGCTGGTTCCTTTATGGTGTGCGTGGCGCGCACTTCTGGGTTTTAGGCGCCAGCGTGATGACATCATCGCGCTTGGCGCAAAATTCAAAATGTATTTTTAGTAGATGCCTGTTGTTAGGTCTAACTTTTTTTTTTTTTTAACAATTCTTTTATTTAGCATCTCAATTGTACAAGTTGCATTGCATATAAACAGTAAGAAAGTATCTTATTTGTGAGATTGCTGCATATTCAATAAACTTTAAATAAAGAAAAAACATAACAAAATGGTGTCATATTAACATTCTTTATTTCTAGACAGTAATGAATTGAGTAAGAGCATAAAGAAATTACAATCAAAATGGAGGAAGTAAAAGATGATTCCAAGTAGCCTACCCCTTCCCCTTTTTCTTTTTCTGTGTTTCTGTTTATTTCCCCCATTTCTCTTTTGTTATACATTTATTTATTTAGTTATTTCCCCACTACCTCCCAACCTTCGAGCACTAGAGGGGGGTGGGAGCGGGTACCCATCCACCCTGGTCATATTTTGCTATAACCAACTCTTACATGTGTGATAGTTATATCCGGTTAGGAGAACTTACATCAGGGTCTTTGTCAATCCATAATTCCCAGATCTTTTTAAAGTTTTCCAGGCAGCCTCTTCTCATGTAAATGAGTTTATACAAGGGTATATATTTCTCAATGAACTGCTCCCAAATTTTTACGGTTGGCCCCAACCTGGATTTCCAGTGCATGGCAATCACTTTCTTGGCGTACATACAAAGCACAGTTATTAATGTGCGTTGGGCCCGGCCCGGGGAGATATCTTCCACCTGGTTAAGTACTAGAACCCTGGGCTCCAATGGAAGAAAAATGTCTGTTTTACCTTGTTCTATTATCTGTGTTACTGATTTCCAAAACAGTCGAATTAGGGCGCATTCCCAAGTCATGTGGAAGAAATCCGCTGGGGAGTGCTGACACCTGGGGCATTCCTGACTTAGAAGAGGATTCATTTTGTGTAGCCGTTGTGGGGTAACATAGGTGCGGTGCAAATAGTTTAATTGCGTCATTTTGTCTTTGCTACCAATTACCCCAACAAGAGCATTGTCCAAAATATCTTCCCAGCTCTCATCCATAATCTCTGATACATTTTGTTGCCATGAGGCTTTCAGTTTATACAGTTTGGCATTTCCTGCTCTAGACAATTGCGCATAAAAATGAGAGAGAGGTTTAATTAAATCTGTATTGTGTATGCCGACCTCCAAACTATTTGGAGTCGTGTCTATATTTCCAGGTTGAAATTGGGTTTCCCAAGCATGCCTTAGTTGCAAGTACCTGAAAAACATGGCATTAGGGAGAGAAAATTTTTCTTTCAGTTCTTGAAAACTCAAAAGCTTACCCTCAGTTATAACATCTACGACAGTGATCCCCAACCAGTAGCTCATGAGCAACATGTTGCTCTCCAACCCCTTGGATGTTGCTCCCAGTGGCCTCAAAGCAGGTGCTTATTTTTTAATTCCAGGCTTGGAGGCAAGTTTTGGTTGCATAAAAACCAGGTGCACTGCCAAACAGAGCCTCAATGTAGGTTGACAATATACATAGGGGCTAATGGCCAATCACAGCACTTATTTGGCACCCCAAGAACAATTTTCATGCTAGTGTTGCTCCCTAACTCCTTTTTCTTCTGAATGTTGCTCACAGGTTCAAAAGGTTGGGGATCCCTGATCTACGACATACTTGATACTGTGCCTAGCCCAGGCTTGTGGGTCTGGGAGACCGGATAGATGTTTTAAGTTTGGGGTTCCCCACAATGGGGAAAACAATGAGCAGTATTGTGGTGGCTTTGGATAGAACCTTCGTACGATTTGCCAGGCCTTAACGGTTGCTCCCATAAGAGGAGAGGCCTTAGTAGTGTATTATAACCTCTATATGGTAGGTTTCTGAGTTCCTCAAATGACCCCAATACTTGTGCTTCCAGTACTGTAGCTGCATTTGTATGGGATGATAGAGCCCAATTTCTGACCACTGACATTTGTGTTGCCAGGTAGTATAGGAATAGGTTGGGGTCTGCAAGGCCTCCTTGGCTGGTTGGTAACTGCAGGGTATTAAGTGCTAATCGAGGAGCAGCCCCAGCCCAGAACAAAGATAACATGTGACTCTTTAGCTTTATGAAAGTTGAGGATGATATCAGTAATGGGGATTGTCTAAAGATGTACGTGAGCTTGGGTAATAGCACCATTTTAAAGAGATTTATTCTACCTAGTAGAGTGAGTGGCAGATTGGCCCACAGTTCCTTTTTTGTCTCCATAGTTCGTAAAACAGGCAGGATGTTAAGTTCCTCAAACCTAGTTAAGTCGGCGTGTATCCATATACCTAAGTATTTGAAAGATGCCACCCAATTCAGGCCATGAGTGTGCTGAGGAACAATAATCGGGAGGGGATCAAGTGGAAAAAGCACCGACTTTGACCAATTTATCTTTACACCTGAGAATTCGTATGTGTATTAATTTTGCATAGTGCGTGTGTGAGGTCTTGTTGCGGATTGGCCAGGTACAGGAGGGTATCGTCTGCATACATGCTTATTACCTCTTTCAAGGCGCCAAGTTTTAGGCCAATTACATCAGGCAAGGATCTTATAGGGCAGGCCAAGGGTTCCATGGCTAATGCAAATAAAAAAGGAGATAAAGGGCAACCCTGCCTTGTACCTCTAGTGATCTTGAAAGTGCCTGATAGGTTTGTATTGGTTTGAATCCTTGCTACTGGGAGATAGTACAATGCTTTAACCCATTTCACAAATGTTGGGTGTATCCCAACCCTAGACATTGTGGCCCAGAGGTACTCCCATTCGAGTCGAATGTTTTTTCATTGTCTAAAGAGGCTATCAACCTAGTCCCTGGGTTGTCATGAGTCGTGGCGATGTTAGTGAATAGCCTCCTTATATTTATGTCCGTGGTGCATCCTGGCATAAAGCCAGTTTGATGATGTTAGATAGGTGAGGTGCCAACCGTGTAGCCAGAACTTTCGCCAGGATTTTGGCGTCTACGTTAATTAGTGAGATCGGCCTATACAAGGAGCAGTCAAGATGGTCTTTTCCTGGCTTTGGGATAAGAATTATTAGGGCCTCCCTCATAGAAAGTGGTAGGGGCTCGTCCTCTGTTATCCCATTATATAATTGTGTGAGGATGGGCGCTAAGAGTTTCACATTTTGTTTATACCAGTCTATGGGCAAGCCATCTGTGCCTGGTGTTTTCCCACTTGGGAAAGCTGTTATCGCTGTCTCCACTTCAGCTTGTGTTATGGCTTGCCCTAGCGCTGCAGCACACTGATGCTCCAGTTCAAACATATCTGTATCCCGTAGGTAGTTATTTATCTCTGTAGGGGAAACCTCTAGTTTGGAGTGGTATAATTCTGAGTAGTAGTTTGCAAATCGTTCATTAATTTTAACCGGGGCAGAGACCACCTTGCCGTCTAACAGTTTCACAGCTGGTATTGTCATGTCTGCTGCTTTGTCTTTTGACAACATAGCCAGAAGTTTCCCGTTTCTATCACCATATTCGAAGATATTAGCCTGTTGGTATCATATGTGTTTCTTTGTAAGTTCTAATTGAGCTAAAGTTAGTTCCCTCTGACCATGTTGCCATGCTTGCTGGGCTTGCTGTGTTGGGGAGTTTACATAGTCAGCCTCCAGATCTAGCACCCTTTGTGACTTTTGAGATATATCTGCTTCTTGGATTTTTGTTATTGCTGCAATGTTACTAATATATTCACGCCGTGTGTGTGCTTTAAATGCATCCCAGGTAAGATTGATTGGGCTAAGTTCTGCATTGAGATCCCAAAAGTTCTTAATATTGTATTGAATATTTTCCTGTATAACAGCATGTTTGGCCCAAAAGGGGCTCAGTCTCCAGATTCTGTCCTCTGGAGCGGGGCATTAAAGTAAGTAGGAGTGGGGAGTAATCAAATATGCCTCTGGTCAGTATTTCCACAGACTTAACCCATTTGTTAAGTTCTACACATCCCAGTGCCAGGTCTATCCTTGACATGTTATTATACCCTTGGGAGTAGCAAGTAAACTGTTTAGCCCCAGGATTACGTACTCTCCATAAATCAATCAGATTAAACGTGGAGGCCCATCTATTAAAAAATGTTGTGGACACTCTAGGGCAGCGATCCCCAACCAGTAGCTCGTGAGCAACATGTTGCTCACCAACCCCTTGGATGGTGCTCCCAGTGGCCTCAAAGCAGTTGCTTATTTTTGAATTCCAGGCTTGGAAGCAAGTTTTGGCTGCATAAAAACCAGGTGCACTGCTAAACAGAGCCTCAATGTAGGTTGACAATGCACATAGGGGCTACTAAATGGCCAATCACAGCACTTATTTGGCACTTTAGGAACATTTTCATGCTAGTGTTGCTCCCCAACTCCTTTTACTTCTGAATATTGCTCATGGGTTCACAAGGTTGGGGATCCCTGCTCTAGGGGGATGCAGTTTATCAAGGACAGCATCTGATATTACATTAAAGTCCCCCATGAGTAAGTAAGTTTTTTCCCCTGTAGCATGCCATGGAGAAGGATATATCTCCCCTCCTTGTCAGAGATAATTTGTTCCGTTATGAAAGGACAAGACCTGCTGAGCAATATGGTGACTCCCTTGGAGTAGCTAGAGTAGAGTGAATGATACGTTGAACCTATCCAGGGTTTCTTTAGTGCCATTACCTTTCCACCCACCAGATGAGTCTCATGTAGGAAAATTATTTGGGGCTTGTGTCTACGTATAAAGTCAAAAACAAGGCGCCTCTTTATTGCGTCACCCAGCCCCCTCACGTTCCATGACATAACCTCAACTGAGGCTATTGTGCAGTGAGGACACATGACTAACAGTAGTGAAAAAAAATGAGTTGGTGGGATTACTCCTCCCTTTGTTCACCCATACATTGCTCTCGGATTCCAAGACACCATAACATCCAATAACCTTAACAAAAAACATACTCATAAGTGTAAGCAAAACAGTTTGGAGACTGATAACTTGTACCCGCTCCCACCCCACCCACTCCATATACCTACTTGGAGTGAGTTTACACCCTTAGCCAACAATTAACTATTTGGGGGTTGGTGTACCCACCAAGTCCAGATCAGTTGCAACTATTGTACAAGAACCTGCTACCCCTGTACAGGGGGGAAGTGTTACACAAAAGTCCTGCATACAGTCAATGTTACATGTTGTTACCTGGCCTGAAGAGGATTCACAGGAGAGACTGTCCATAGATGTAAAGAGACAGTTGCAGCCACGTCCCACTGATGTCAGCGAAGAGCAGTTGCAGAAGACCAGAGTGTTAATAGAGTAGATAGGAGTGATTAAATTTCTTGATCTCTCCTCGGTGAAGGCCTGGGTCTCTCTTCCATCCACGTTATAACTTCCTCCGGTGATGAGAAAAAAAGGGTTCTTCCTCTGTCTGCCTTTTCGCTTCTGTAAATTTCACCCTTTGCTTCCTAACCTCAGTGGAAAAGTCAGGGTAAAAAGAAATTCGTTGGTTTTCAAAAATGATGTCTCCTGCTTTCCAGCTGCCGCCAGGGCTGCATCTCTATCTCTGTAATTTAGCATACGTGCTATTAATGGTCTTGGGGGAGCTCCAGGATGTGGTGGTCTGCCTGGGACCCTGTGTGCTCTTTCCACTACAAATATGGAGGAGAAAGCCGATTGACCAAATGTAGATGTTAACCAGTGTTCCATGAATTTTTTTAGTTTCACCCCCTTCAGCTCTTTCTGGCAGACCCAGTATCCGTATGTTGTTACGCCTTAAGCGATTTTCTAAATCATCCGCTTTAATTTCCAAAATGGCCAGTTGCCTGTCTGTAGCCGCCAGGCGCCCGTGAAGGTGATCTTTGTGATGCAGGTGGAGTGCCTCTCGAATCATGTTGGGGTAATGGGTCCCTAGCAAACTTTGCTAGCTTCCCTGCCGCACTTGTCCCCTGCTCCGGTGAGTTTGCAGCTACAGTGCGGTGTGCTCAGGTTTCGGCGCCATTTTGAGAAAGCATGGTGTGCGTTGTACTCTGATCTTGCACTGTATATTTCGGTTTAGACCTCCGCATCGTCAGAAACTGCCAGGGCAGGTGCAAGATAGTGGTCGCTTTGGTAGCTCGAAAAAAGTATGTTTAATCGCAGGATATCTGCAGTATTTGGCACCCCCGCACAGAGCGCGCAGTTGTTGCTTCCTACCCGGACGCCATGCAGGACACGCCCCCCAGGTCTAACTTGTTTAGTTCCTAGGTGCTTATTCCTTGTGAATCCTGGTTGTTTATACTGGTATTGACTCTTGCCTGACTATTCTAAACTCTCTAATCCTGTTCCTTGCCTGCCTGCCTGACTATTCTGAACTCTTCAATCCTGATCCTTGCCTGTCTGACTATCCTGTGAACTCAGCCTGTCTGACCTTGCTTGAACTCTGCCTGTACTAACCCGGCCTGTCTGACCACGCTATTCAGTTGGATCCTCCTGGGTTGTGTTGCCTTCTGTCCTAAATCCTTGGTAAAACAATTGTGCCCCTTTGCTCGTCCAGAACTCTTGCTCAGCTCCTCTCTTAATAATACCTGGCGGCATATGATTAGCGGAGGGCTCCTCCTGAAGTTAAAGGCTAGTGATGGGTGAATTTATTCGCCAGGTGTGAATTCACGGCGAATTTGCGCGATTCGCTACCAGCGAATAAATTTGCGAAACGCCCGCGAAAATTTCGAAAAAACGGACGCCAGCGTCAAAAACGGGCGCCGGTGTAAAAAAAACTGGCGCCAGCATCAAAAACGGGCGCCGGCGTCAAAAATGAGATGCCAGCGTCATTTCGCAAATTCGCCCATCACTATTAAAGGCAGCTGCTACAGGCGGAAGCAGAGCCGAGACCAGGGAGCCTAGCACTTGTTCTGGATTTAGGGTGCCGATCGTGACAACTACATAGTTATACGCAGGGCCGCCATTAGAAATCACGGGGCCCCGTACAACAAAATTTTTGGGGCCCCCTGGGCCCCGCCCACACTGACGACCAAGCTCCACCCCATATCCCGCCCACATCGCAGTTAAAAGACCACACAGACATCAGCGCTAAAAAAGTAACCCCCCCCCCCACACAAGTTGTAAAAAGCTATTGATGGTCAGGGCCCCCTTATAAAAAAAATTGGGGCCCCAAAAAAAAAAAATTAAAATTTTTTTTTTTTAAAAACATTGGTGGCAGGGGCCCCCTGTTAAAAAAAACTTGGGGCCCCAACAAAAAAAAATGTAAAAAAAACTAAAAAATAAACAAACATTGGTGGCAGGGGCCCCCTTCTAAGTTAAAAACAAATTGGGGCCCCAAAAAAAAATTTGAAAAAAAATTAATTTTTTTTTGAAAAAAAAAAAAAACATTGGCGGCAGGGGCCCCCTTATAAGTTAAAAACAAATTGGGGCCCCAAAAAAAAATTTGAAAAAAAATTAATTTTTTTTTGAAAAAAAAAAAAAAACATTGGTGGCAGGGGCCCCCTTATAAGTTAAAAACAAATTGGGGCCCCAAAAAAAAAATTTGGAGAAAAAAAAATTTTTTTGAAAAAAAAAAAAAATGGTGGCAGGGGCCCCCTTACAAGTTAAAAACAAATTGGGGCCCCAAAAAAAATTTAAAAAAAAAATAATTTTTTTTTGAAAAAAAAAAAACTGGTGGCAGGGGCCCCCTTACAAGTTAAAAAAATTTGGGGCCACCAAAAAGAAAATTAATTTTTTTTTTTAAAAAAAAAAAACAATGGTGGCAAGGGGCCCCTTACGAGTTAAAAAAAAAATTGGGGGCCCCAAAAACAAAAGTTTTAAAAAAAAGATTGGTGGCAGGGGCCTATAGAATATTAAAATAATACATTGGTGGCCAGGGGTTTAAAAAAAAAAAAAACACAAACTGGTGTTCAGTAGAATTGAACTCATGGCTTCAGTACTTCAACTTCGCCTCCTTTCGTGACTTCGGGTCTTTTCACCGCTTCAGGACTTCGGCTTCGGCTGTTTTCGTGACTTCGGGTCTTTGCGCTGCTTCAGGACTTCGGCTTCGGCTGTTTTCGTGACTTCGGGTCTTTTCGGCGCTTCGTGACTTCGGGACTTCGGCTTTTTCCGTGACTTCGGGTCTTTTCATCGCATCGGCTTCGGCTTTTCGGCACTTCCGCATTCGGCACTGAAGAGGCAAGACGTACGGCTCGGGCGCTCGTAAGGGGGGCCCGGATCTTCAAAAAAATGCAGCGCTGCCGGGCCCCCCTTCATGCCCGGGCCCGGTACGCTTGTCCCCCCTGTCCCCCCCTGATGGCGGCCCTGGTTATACGTAGGTATTAGGCTGCATCAATCAAGTATAACCATTCAGTCACTGATTAATTTCTTTACTCAAATCCAAAAGTAAGGCCTCAATAAAGCTATTCTAATAATTGGGGGAGACTGCATCTTGACATTTACAAAAGTGTCTTCATCCTTTCACAAACAGTATCTGCTGGATGCAAAGCTAAAATGTCACAAACCAAAAGTGATGTGGTGTGCGTACCAAGATAACATTAAAAAACTAGAAGTAAGTAATTAAAAAATATCACACATTATGGCAAGTTCTTTCTGACTAAACCTCTGCAGATGCTACATTTTATTTTCACACATGAGCCATTCACAGAACAAAGCAAAAACTACCCAGATCAACACAATGAATGCACTCAATTAAAGTCAAGAGAAAAATGAGGTGAGAATACATTATGAGGATTCATAATATGTTCGGCATTATTATAAGTAATTATATATATATATATATATATATATATATATATATATATATATACTGGTATTGCACGCACTCCTGAAGAAATTGCTGTTTATTAATCAAAAAGCAGCATTATAAACACATCAACGTTTTGGTTCATGGTCTAGTACCTTTCTCAAGATGTATAACCATATGGTACATGGCATAACAAATATGCCATGTAGAATACAATGGTGTTTTATCTGTTGTTTTCTATGTAACCTGTGCCTTTTCTCCTTTTTCCAGCTTGAATGGCTGCCCCTTATGCCTATATAGAAGCTTGTTTATATAAACTACAGTAGTCTTGCTGAAGCAAACACACAACTTTCCCAGTGCATGTCGACACTGCATTATATTGTAATTATTTTGATAAACTGTCAAAAGGCCCAGGCCTACGGTGGGATAATTTTAGGAGGCGGCATGCTGCTTAGCCGCATAGCATAGCTAACGCATGCAAAGATGCGCTCGCGGGGGGCAGGGGTGTGCGTGTAAAGGCAATCATGGGCAAAGGACCAAGCAGCCTCAGGGTGTCACCGAGGGAAATCCTCCCTTGACTGTTCCTTTAGGGTTTCAAAAGGAGTTATCGTGGGAGAGCATAGCGGTATCTCTTCACAGCACAGAAAAACAAAGCACTGCTCTTACAGCCAAACATGTGGCTCTTACCTTAAGGCCGGCGTAGTAGTGACCAAGGCTAGCATAAGAACACAATAACTAATAAACACTGAAGTTGAGCAGTTAACTCCTGCTGTATTGCCTTTTTCTTGTAAACTTTATTTTCTTGGATACTACTTTTGCATCCACGGCAGAGGTGTATACAAGAAAACTGGCAAATTATTTTTTCTGCAAATCAGTTTGAAGGTAAACAGTAAACTTTCTTTGATTTGGGGCTATTCCGGGGAATCTGAATACACAGAACTTTGTTCTCGATCGATGCCATGCTCTACATCCCACAAAGACATTAATCATTCAAAACTCACTTTATGAGCGTGTGCCGGGCCAGACCTGAAGTACTTTGATTCCCACCGAACAACTCTATTTTAAGATGGCAACAAGCTACTCTTATTGGCAGTTTAAGCAATTCACAAACTAAACTTCAGAGCCTAGACAACTTTACTTTATAGCTAATTAGTTATGGGCAAAGGCCTGCTGAGTTCTGTGGGTGGGCTAGGGTTGCCACCATTTTTTGAAGGGCTCCACATCATAGCATAATTGACCTGTTCCCTACGTCACCACACCGCCCCCATCTGGAGTTAGCGGCGGGAAAAGGTGGCAACCCTTGTATGGGGAGAAGAAGGGAAAAGTTGGTTGTTACTGTTGTACTTTTTCTTCGAGTATTAATTTGTGATTGAAAAATTTGTTATATTGAAAGTTTATAAAGTCCCTCCACATCACAGACCTGATGATTGTCAAAGCATCTGCATGACTTGCAATATGGCTCACTTCCCAAACATTAGTCTTGATGGAACATCATCCTATGCATTGCTTATGTAGGTAATAGTGATAATGCTAATAGTGATAATCACTCCTACGATGTCACACCCCAGTGCTTACCATTAATGTGCAGGAGCGGGCTCAGGGTAGGGGCGCATCGCTAGTGCAAATGCATGGTTTTGGGTGTTAAGGGGGGGTAGTTAGTGAGCTCCAGACTTCAGAAGGGAGGGCAGGCAGGAGTTACGGTGTCTGAATATTTTTTTCTATATTCTCTGATTTTCCAGTGAATTGTAAATCCCAGTACAGCCACATTGGGATCGGATAGGTGAAGTTTGAACCTCCAGCGTATCCTATCCTCATGTGACTTTACTGGGACTTACACTTCCCTGGCAAATCAGAGCACAGAAAGCTTAAGATGCAGGCACTGGAGCTCCCCCCAAACTCTGCAGCTCACTCACAGCGAGCCCAGCTGAAGTAAGTACAAAGTTTTTTTTAATAACTTGTAGATGCCCTGGTCATCAAATGTTTTTATATATAACTTTTGGGGCCCTAGCCACCAATTTTTTTATAAATAATTTGTAGGGGGTCTGGCCACCAATATTATTTTGTATAACTTGTAGGGGCCCTAGCCAACAATGTTTTTATATATAACTTGTAGGGCCCTGACCACCATTTTTTTTTATAACTTGTAGGGGCCCTGGCTAACAATTTTTTAAATATATAACTTGAAGGGGTGCCCTGGCCACCAATGTTTTTTTCTTTTTTTTTTAAAAAAAATGTTTTTATATATAAATTGTAGTGGGGCTCTGGCCAACAAGTTATTTGTTAATACCTTGTAGGGGCCCTGGCTAATAATGTTTTTTTAATAACTTGTAGTCTGACCACCAATGTCTTATTTTGTATAACTTGTAGGGGCCCTGGCCAACATTTTTTTATATAAAGATTGTGGGGGGGGATTGTTATTTTTTAATTAGAGACCCATGCCACAAATTGTTTTTTAATAACTTATTGTATTTGGCCACCATTTTTTTTTTATAATTTATAGGGGCCCTGGTCACCATTTTTTTTGTTATATATAACTTGAAGGTAGAGCCCTGCCCCATGTAACTTGCATGCTCATGACAGCCTCATGGCAGCAACACTCTTGCTGGCCACAAGCTATTTTTGATTTTAAATACAGTTGCATACCAAGACAGCGCTGAGGTTTGCTCAGGTGCAGTAACCCATAACAATCACTTTAAAAAGGTGACCAATAAACACTTCCTGTTGTGAAAAATGATTAGACTAGTAGCAAAAGTTGCACTTTTCACTAAATATACCATTACACTTTTAGAATGATTTTAAATGATAAGCTAAATATATGCAATAACCTTAGAAGAGCTAGCCAGGAGACATCAGTACATAAGTCACAAGTCTTCAACACTACCATTAGGCCTGTTTATACATGTCTTTAAGCATCTTAAGATTTCGTTTAACGTATATGACTACTCCATTAAACATAAAAACACATATCCTATGGGGTTATTAGAAATCAGTATAGTTGTAAAATACAACCTGCACTTTTTCAACTGTTGTTCAGCATAAAGATGCTGGAAGTACAAAACAATAGCTGGAGGGTGGCCTGTCCGGATATGCTTATTATACAGCCAGTTACAGATTAATGAGATTTGAGGCCTACTCCCACTCCCAAAAGTTTAGAAATATACAACAATTAATCAGGGTCACGGATATACCTGGAGACACAAGGGGCCCATGATCTCGATTTTTTCAATTATTATTTATAGTTTCTTTTATTTTTATCTGCAATGCTGGGCCTGGGTCCAGTAGGTACCTGCTGGGAGAAGATTAGGCAGCCAGATGAAGTTGTGCAAGTGGCATGCAACCTAATAAACCAATCCCCATTTTACAAATACACCATCAGTGAATAATATAATTGCCACTCCATTTGTTTATGTGTATATACACATAAACAAATGGAGTGGCAATTTCAATTATAATTCCCCCAGGACTCATAGCAGGATGACATATTGGCAATTTCCTGGATGGCACAGTGGCTAGTGAAGTAATAGATGTTACTGGGCATTACAGCAAATTCAGTTTAGGGCCCCTATTATATTAAAATGACTCACTAATTGGAATATCACTGGGCCCTCTATACTCCCAGGCCCCCATGCAACCGCAAGGTCTGCTTTCTCTGTAGTTACACCCCTGGTAGTGGCAAATCCATATATAAAGACCCATAGAACTCTTAGCAGGACAGCACAGTTTCAATTTAATTTATAAATACTCACAGAACTAACAGTGGCCAGAGGAGTAAGTAGACGTTACTGGGCTCTACCAAAAATTCAGTGTAGGGCTCCAAAACATTTGTAAATTGACCTACTCCTAATCTATCAAAATATATTTAAATTGCAAACTAATTGAAATCTCACTAAGCTCTCTACACTCCCCGGCCCTCCTGCAACTGCTGGGTCTGCTTCCTCTGTATTTACACCCCTGACAGTGGTAAATGTATATATAAAGATCCCCAGCACTCATAGCAGGACAACACAGCAGCACTTACATGTATAAATACCACCAGAACCCATGGCAGGATGACAAGTTGGCAACTCCATGGATCATATATTTGTTAATCTTATAAGTCCCTGAAAAACCATCCACCACAAGAAAACAGCAAAAAGGAGCTTTGAAATGTTCCTCCTTCCAGAGAAAATGTGGGTAGGAAGAGCAGCTGCAGGCTGAGGGATATTAGAGCGACAAAGCAAAGGTGCTGAACAAGCATAGATTCCCTTCCCTGCTCACTGCCCTTTACTGTCTGCTACCAACACACTTAAACTTAGCCACCAAAGTTCATTACAGAAGGAAGGAACCAGCTGTAACAGTCACTGCAGCCCCACAATCTATAGTGCAGATCCCTTACCTGTCATGTAAGGGGCAGAGCAGCAACATGCAGTAGTTTGTAGGGCAGTCATTTTGGCCCTTGCTATCAGGAGAACAGGCATGAGAATTTTGAAATGGGTGGGGGTCGGGTTACAGCTGATGGCTCCCTGTCATGCAGAAAGCAAGGGAGGAAGGGAAGGGGATCAGGTTACAGAGAAAGCAAAGCTCTTTCCTTTTTAGTCAGAAAGCAGGAATTGGCAGCAGCAAAAAAAAGCTCTGTTATTATGAATCTTTACATTCAAGCTACATGGGCCAGGCCCCTAGGCTACAGTTATTGTAAGATACCTATTCATTAATCCAGCCATGTATACAGCATCCATTTTGTCCTAGGTCGATAGCCCTTTTCTCATCAACGAGGTACTGCAAGAATAGCCTCATCGCCACTTTTCTCAATGACGTGTAACATTGAGCAGACGCCCCGTCTCACCCACGCTCCCTCCTCTTTTGCAAATCAGGTGTGTTCACTCCCTCCCCCCACCCCCTTCTCCTCGGCTCCCAGCGTGACGTCAGAAGGAGCTCTCCATAGCCTTGGTGCTGAAGCAGAAAGATGGAAGACTCAGTGCAGTGGGAGTGACAGTCATAATGTCCAGCTGTAGCCGGAGGAGGGCACTGACCAGCTAACCCTGCTGAAGAAGGAGTGGGCATTTTGCCTGCTCGGGACCGGGTACCATGTCTTTGCTTTGCGTGGGAGGTAAGACTCATAACTGGGTGGGTGTTGGCTGGAGATTTTCCTTTACTATCTGCCATCCTATAGCATTGGTCCTGTACCTATTAGCAACAGGATGTGACATTTAGATTTGTTGTGTTTAATGCATTTGAAAATGATTTTCACACAAATACATGTAAAGCACTCAAGAGGCATGGGAATGATAAGCTATATTATGTTAAGTATGCAGTGTTATTGGTAAAACAGGCAGATAGATAAGGGATTAGCACACTGCAGCCCTCTGGCTTTTAATGAACTACAATCTCCAGCATCCATCAGAAAACTGTAGGCTGGCCATTATCATCAATGTAGGAAGGTAGTCATGTAATGTGTATGGAAATTCTGTAAATATGACATTCCACTTCTGCATTCACTGAGTGTGGTGCTTGGAAAGGTTATTTCTGTCAGAAAATAGCTGAACCAGGGTCGCCTGTGTTTTTCAGAAAAGGATTATTATTATTATTTTGTCATCAATATTAGGTAGCCTATGTTTGCACAACACACACACACACACACACACACACACACACACACACACACACACACACACACACACACACACACACACACACACACACACACACACATATACACAATAACAATGTGCTAATTATGTTATATATGTATATAATTTATTATTATTTGGTAAGTAGTTGGTGTACAAGCAAGCAAATATTAAATATCCCTATATTAGCTCTTGATATGTACCCATTACTTTTATATCTGTAATACTTTCATTTAAAACATGCTCTTTTTTCTGCTTACTTAACTTTATACTTGTCACTTTCTCCCTGACACTATCACACCATCCATATTATAACTGCAACATGGCAATTGCTCACAAATCTTAGTCAATCATTCTTGATGATTCTGCAACATTGCCAGTGTTATGCATATCTTCAAACACGATTCCTGACCTGTTCTCTCTTGTTACTCTGGTCATCATTAAACATACATATGTGATGCCCTAACTCATCCAGCAGTGTTAAAATCCAAAAGTAGAACATGTAAACCCCCTGTTTTAGCCTGACTGAATACACAAAAAACTCCACTCAACTGGAATATTTTAGAGTCCCTTATGCAGAACCTTTGCCAAGAAGTACAACATTTTGGGAATGGCACTGTCCTCCAATTAAAAGACACCCCTGTGCAATACATATATCCCTAATGCAAAGTCAGTCTGTCCATGCCACATATCAAGACCACTGGTAGCTATATTTGTGTGTGTCGAGATTGCACTACCCTTCTCTGTTGTACTCTTATAACACTACCACTCTCGCTTTAGTATTGGTAAGATACACATCATTAATAATTCTCCACTCTTCCTCCACTCAATATACTGTCACTCTTATTGTACTCTAGCACTGCCCTTTAGCACTCAGACTGTTCATGTGAACACAATATTGTAATAGTGCTGTGTGGGCTGATTTTTACAATAATATACAGAATTCTTCTGGTTTGGATTATGTTGAAATCCTAGTGTGTTACAAATGGTTGAGTGAACTGATGGGCAGACTTTGGGCCATAGAAAATGGCTGGCTACATCTGCCCCTTGGTTGGCCAGCCCTGTCCTATACACCATTAAAATAAGCTGTAAACAGACTCTCTAGTGTGCTTTACTGCCATATTAACTACCTGCTGTATTATTACAACCTTTCTGTACATTGACAGTGTACACTCAAACTTTTAACAATCTATTTGCACAGTCATTACATGCTATCTACATGTTATCTAAACATTTTCTCCTGATGCAGCCTCTACATACACTATGCAGCCTTCATTTACTGCTGATTCTGCTGCGTTTACTATGTCTTTGAGCAGTTTTTTGTAATAGAAAATGGAGAGGATAAGTGTGAAGATATAGTGAGCAAGTACAAAAGCAAAAGCAACAAGCACACATATGTGTGCGTGTGTGCGTGTGCTTATTGCTTTTGTATAACTTCTGTAAATTACTCCATCGGTTAATGCATATTGCTGAGGTTGAGAGTTTACCTTGCAGCTTTAGTAGTGGCTTTATGATGTAAGATAACTTTTGCTTTTTAATATAAAGCATATTTGAAATGTCTGTAGAAAACCAGCATTTGCTACTGGCTATACCTGCTACAGATATATACTGCATTGTAATAACTAGTTAAATGTTTTTTAAATAATGTTGCATCAACATTTTCTGGATTTGTTATATGCAGAAATTATGTGATTTTATATATATATACTGTATATGTGTGTGTGTTGGTTGCGGCACACTGAACCCGAGTGCAATTGCACACCATTCCAAATATATATATATATATATATATATATATATATATATCTGTACAAAATGGAGTGGAGCTCACCCTTAGTCCATGACTTAGTCCACGTTCGTGGACAAATTATATAACCAACAAAAAAGTCAAGACAACTCAGTGCAATTAAAAAAATTCTTTACCAACAGGTAACAGCAAACATGCAACGTTTCGAAGCTCCCACTTCTTTCTCAAGCATAAATGATTGCCATGACATCACAACCTCATTTAAAGCATAGGCAGTACACGCCTCTCGTCATTATGCAAATTAGTGCCCTTATGTTCCAGATCAATTCAATCTAGAAAGTTAAACAGCATTTAGTATATTTCAACAACATGCATCATCTCATAAAGATTAGTTACAGGATAAAAGACCTGACTAAATTCAATCGACATGTGAAATATTTGGTGATCTGCAAAGATTGCTCGGTTGTGTGCCCATACATCTTTTTGTCCCAATCCCTTAACTCTCTAAATTCCACAATAACTTACAGAATAATATAAACTAGGTAAATGCATATAGGTCATACTCTTTATTCAAACCCCTAGGGTGCATGGTCTGTAATGTATGTATCCAAAATTTTTCTCTTTTCTGGAGTTGTAAGAGTCTGTTGCCCCCCCGACGTGGGGGGGCAACAGACTCTATGACAAGAAACCTGAGGGATGCTGCCATCTTAAAGTGTGCAGGTACTGGTAACTTCACCACCTCCTTCCTAATCGTGGACTTATGCTGGCTAATCCTATCACGTTTCTCCAATATATGCCAACCCACACGGGCACTTGAGCATGTACACCACATACTCCGAGTTGCATGTGTGGTGGCCTTGTATGGAAAACTTTTTCCCTGAATGTGGGTGGGTAAATGTGTCCGTGCGTATGATGCTTGAACACTGACTACATCTACCACAGCTGTGCATACCATTCCTCAAGGGTGCTAGAACTCTCTGTGGATCATTACGTGTGGTGCCTAGATCAGCCTTCACTAATCTATCCCTCAAACTCCGAGGGCGCTTATAGGAAAGGAGTGGGGGTGCCTGAAACTGCGGAACATCGGGATATGCTTTCCTCAGTAGGGGCCAGTGTTTATGTATAATACGATGAAATTTCCGTACATATGGATGGTATGTGTGTACAAAAGGTATACGGGCTTGCTGTCTGGGTTTCTGTGCCTTGCTCTGTATAGTAGAGACCCGATCCAATGCATTAACCCTTTCCACTTCATGTGCAAGCATCTCCTTAGGGTATCCTCTCTGAATGAATTTAGAAGACATCTCGTCCAATCGTAAAGTAAGTTTATCCTCCTCTGTAACTATCCTCTTAACTCGCAAGAGTTGTGACCTAGGAAGAGAGGAAATGTTAGCCCTTGGGTGTGCACTGTCATAACGCAACAAATTGTTGCGATCGGTGGATTTAACATGTAAATCCGTAAATAGCGAGTTTCCTTTACGATAAACCCTTGTGTCAAGAAACGTGACACTTTCCTCACTATATTCAAGTGTGAATTTTATACTGGGAATACACTCATCCAAATATGTCTTAAATCGCAGAAGGGACCCAATGTCGCCCCGCCACACCACCAACAAATCATCTATGTAGCGCCACCATTGTACACAATGCGTGTTAAAGAGTAAATGTGGATACACATATTCCGTCTCAAACCGATTCATGAAGATGTTGGCATAAGTAGGGGCGACATTGGATCCCATAGCTGTCCCTTGTAGTTGGAGATAAAACGTGTCCTGAAACAGGAAATAGTTGTTATGTAAAATCAATGTAAGGAGTTCCATAAAGAAACTCACCTGCGTCGGATTATATTCCGAATGTTCAAGTGTGCTGTGTACCGCATTAATTCCCAGGGCATGGGGTATTGCCGTATATAAGCTACATACATCAAACGCTGCCAATAGTACTGGCTCATCCCACAAATCGAGGTCATGAACTGCCCTGAGGAAATGTGACGTGTCCCTAATATAGGAATCACCCAAAGGTACAAACGGGGCCAACATTTTTTACTTCCTTGTTTTCTGACAAAAAGTCATGCAATTTCCCTCCCCGCCCCTAATCTGCATATGCAAATTAGGATTCGGATTCAGTTCGGCCGGGCAGAAGGATTCGGCCGAATCCGAATCCTGCTGAAAAAGGCCGAATCCTGGCCGAATCCCGAACCGAATCCTAATATATATATATATATATATATGTCCATATACTTGGGAGGCAGAGCATCTTGTCTGTGTTGTATTTCAGTCAGAATTATATTTATCCCTAGTTTTATATAAATCTCCATTCAGTCTTTCCTTCACTGTCTTGCTTTCCACTGAATGCATTGATTTCTTGTAGAGATCTGGGGATGTTTTAAATAATAGGAGGCAAGCTGGCGTCCCTCCCCCATTCTCCTTTTTATCTCTTCCTCCCTGGGGTTCTGAAGCATCAGCTGAGCCGTGAAATAAAACAACTGCTCACACAATTTTCTAAAAGAGATTAAATGCCAGTACACCACATAGACAGAAAAAAATGGTGTACATATAATGTAGTGGTAATCTCTTGACTGCAAATTATGTGTAGACCCTAGGTGATCTATCTAATATTATTTGATGCAAAAGATTTAGGAATTATTACAGACAGTTCTGTGTGATGTGTTGGCATCCAGACATATTCAAAGAATTATTATTTTAGTCTTAGAAATTTGTATAGACCATGTTCACTTTTAAAGGTAATTCCCAGTTTGTAGCCAAGCTCACATATCTTATATATCTTCTGTACCTTTTATCTGCTCTTCTTTGCACTTTCTCTTTTTAATTAGTTTCCCTTTTGAATACTGGAGACTCCAATTTAACTGCTATATGGGGCCTTACCAGTGCTATGTAAATGAGAAGAATATTAAAATAATAAAATTAATTAATAAATAAATAAATAAATAAAATTAAACCCCATACAGATCCTAGTGGTACACCACTAAACAGTAGGGCACTTAGAGAACATTCCTAATGTCCAGCATCCTTCTTTGAGAATCTGAGAAAATAAAAATTAGCAGCCAGGTAAAAATGGAACATATTTCTTAGTACTAGTACTTAGTACAGGATCCCTTATCCGGAAACCCAATATCCAGAAAGCTCTTAATTACGGAATGGCTGTCTCCCATAGATTCCGTTTTATCCAAATCAAAATTTTTAAAAATGATTTCCTTTTTCTCTGTTATAATAAAACAGTAGCTTGTACTTGATCCCAACTAAGATATAATTAATCCTTATTGGAAGCAAAACCAGCCTATTGGGTTTATTTAATGTTTAAATTAATTTCTAGTAGACTTAAGGCATGAAGACCCAAATTACGGAAAGATCCGTTATCCGGAAAACCCCAGGTCCTGAGCATTCTGGATAACAGGTCTCATACATGTAGATTCAATGAGGCCCAGGATCTCTGTTCAAAGTAACATTGCTTAAATGTTTGGGTACCATGTACTGTTATCCACTGACGATTTCTTTTTTGTAATACTGCAGAGTTAGTTCTGTACATTATTCCCTGTAATTGAAATATTTAAATTCTTTCATAGACCTACATTATCAACCCACATATGTTTACTGTTAATGTACTTAAACTTTATTTGGAGGGGATTGTCTTTTGCAATAGAATCAGTTTCTAATCATCCTGATTTACAGTTCCTGTAGGGTAAACCAACACTTGCTGTATTACTGTTCCTGTAGTGTAAAAGCCTGGCCATGATGCATTGGTACACTGCCAGGAAATCTTGGATTGATGGGAGTCCTAGTATCTGACTGAGTATAATAATAAAGTACAAGGAAACCTAATTCTTTGGCGTTGCCAAAATGTTCGGTAATTCCCAGTGAAATGTACACTGCTGTACATGCACAGTCTTAATTCTTTGCCAGAATCAGATAAGATGCCCATGCTGCATTCTTTAGAAAGTTCCCATGTTGTTACAGTTTTTTTCAGTAAACACTGTGCAATTTAATGTGGGATATCTAAAATTTAAGCCTCACCATGTATGAGACTGTCCTTGTCATTTATCTAAAAGCACATTTTTCAGCAGGGCTAGGTGCTACATAATGTGGTACATGTATTGTGACATATCCACTCATTGACAGAAGGGGCAAACATTCACAAAAAACACATTTGGCAAGGTTTTCTTAAATAGTTAATATGTGACTTTTTAACCCAAAAATTCGGCTCCACTAGTGCAGAGAACTATTGCGCTCATTGAACTATCGATGCTGTCCCCCTTTGGCCTGCTCTGACTCTGATTTCTAAGCGCGGAGCGGGAAGGGGGGCCAGGGTCGGACTGGCCTGCCGGGGTACCGGGAAAAGTCCCGGTGGGCCCTAGCCTCGGTGGGCCCCTGACTGTGCGGTCCTAGTGACACATATGTGGGCGGCGTGGGCTCCACTTAAATTAAATCACAAATGTTACCGGTAAGTACTTGCCATAGGGCCCACCGCCGCCCGCTTCAATCACTTCCGCCCTCAGCTGCCTGCATGCTGAGGACCCTGCTCTGCTAGGGACTGTCTGCGGTGTGCCTGGCTGCAGCCTGCACGTAAATTCTACGTTTCAGGCAGGAGGCAGCCAATCCAAGAGTCGGAGTCCCTCCCGCATAATTCTAGGTGCGGCTTTAGATTAACCGAGTGTAAGGGCTGCCCTGACAATCATTGGCCCGTCCTGTTCCCTCGCACAAGTCTCCAGCAAAAGCAGCTCCACAATCAGCACATACCCTCTATTGGAAGGAGTCACTCCGATCGCCATCTGCAGCACAGTCAAGTATTTCTGGTATTTCATTTTACCTCCCCCCTTGTTTCTCCCCTCCGATGCCCCCCTTAAAACACTGCATTTGACCATGAAATTGCAAGTACTGTGTTGCCCTGTGACCCCCTGTCGCCTCCCTCCTTCTTCCCGTCTGTCCTCCTCTCTCCCGTTGGCAGCGTGTCTGATCAGCACAGCACCATTTGTTAGCAGCAACTAGAGATAACATTGACAGCTAGAGATGGCAACTAAATCCTTCTTCCCTCTCTCTCTGTCTCTGCCTTCCTTCCTGTGTCACAGGAGCTCATGGTAGCTGAAGTTTTCATACAGATGTAGCGATTTTACAAAGAGAAAGTTATTGGATTTTTAGATTTGACAAGCTACTGTATCTGAAATTAGGTTTTAATGATTCATTAGAGTGGCATTTCTTCCTGCAGTATGGGTAAATAAACAGGGTTGAATGCAGGATAATCTATTCTATATTGGCAGGAATATTTGTCTATAAATAAATTAAAAGAAACTGCTGTCTCTTGATCACAGTACTTATGTTCATTTCACATTTACAATTCCCTACTCTCTATTTTCCCTTAAATATTTAGGATAAGACAAGTTTCACCATACATACTAGATTATGCATGTACTGGCAGCTACCTGACCTGCAAAATGACTAAACTTCCTTAAAGGGGCAAAACCTAAAATACAAGTTTCCACTCTGCGGGTTCACTCCATCTGTGGGTTTTCGCTTTGCTCAATGGAATCTTCTTTTGTTGTTGCTGGGAATGTGGTTGTGTTGTGTGACCAACCATGATGCGGATTGGGAAGGGAAAATGTAGAAAATCGGCGGTCAGCTGATGGTTACCATCTGGTCATGTGCTTTCAGAAAGAGCGAGTGCTGCACTATGAAACTGCTATTTTAATTTAATATTGTTATGGCCATTACAGTTTTTTTTAAAATAAAAATATTAATTTTGATATTAGTGGACACTATTTTGTACCAGGGGTGGGCCCTTGAGATGAGGTTTCCTGGTGGGCCCCAGGGACCCCAGTCCGACACTGAGGGGGGCAGTATCTGCCTCTGGCAGCAGCAGCCCCAGAATTGACCCTGCTTATAGTGAAAAGCAGTTTTGCGTTGATGAGGGCAGTATGCAGGTTTTTAAACATTAACTGATAAACTGTATAGCATGTCTTAAAGACATACATATACAATGTCTATTTGTGATAACTCATAAAATGTTTTTCAACTGTTCTTTACAGCCTGTTTGTTTGGGGTCTGGGACTTGGTCCATGGATCAGCAATGTTCAGTATACATAATAACAACAACCTTGTATTTTCTTATTGCATAAAATACATTCTGTTATTTTTAAGTTCATTTAAATAGTTTATTGTACCTGCTAGTGTGAAAATGGAGTAAATTCATACAACTACCGTTATCATTGTAAAAAAACAAAACAAAAACACTTACATTGCCTTTGAAGATTTGTTTTAATCTTAAGGAATACCCATGGGCCCTATCTGGATTTACTGATTTTATTATGGGCACCTTATTAATTTATTCATGCTGAACTATCAATTATTTAGTTAAAGGAACAATAACATCTAAAAACGAAAAAATAATATATATATATATATATATATATATACATACATATATATATATATATATATATATATATATATATATATATATATATATATATATATACTGATGTGTATCCATGGGGGCAAATAAGGTATACTGGCTATTGAATTATTGAATTCTTAATATCTCAACTACCACAGGTATCAAAGAATCATTAAGCAAAGTTTTATTTACCAGAAAAGCTGATAAGCATGAACATAAAATGTAAATTTGTCATCAGGTAGAAAAAATAAGATATGTGCATGCACACTTAATCTAGAAGATAAAAATATCCCACCTACACTGATAGAAGCTGACACATTTTAAGTTAATGACATAAATGTGCCTTTCTCACAAATATAACAGGAAGCATTTGAGAATTCTAATTTAAGGAAAGCATCTGCAATGTTGCCGTTTTTATTTTTGGCTTGAAAACATTAACAAGAGTGCTTCTGAAGACTATGTTGGTCATAAGGGCATTTAGACATCATTTAAATGCTTTTGGCAAAAGCAGAAGAAAAGAAACCACTGGAGAAACAAACGACAAGGGTAATCCAGATCATGGCTGCATTCAGGGCTGGATTTACATAGCAGGCGCCCCTAGGCCCTCTGCTGTTCATCATCCCCTCTCCCTCCTCTTCCTTTGTACGTATGCACAAATTTTCAGCATATGGTCCGGAGTACTGGAAAATACTGATGCACAGGAAAATAAAAAATTATTGTATCTCCTGCGAATCACCAGTGCTTCTGAACTAATGCGGGTGTGGTTGGGCAGCTTGCCCCCCCCCTAAAATTCTGCTGCCCTAGGCCTGGGCCTCTGTGGTCTTTCCACAAAGCCGGGCCTGGCTGCATTATTATGAACAAACCTTTACCGAAGTTTACCCTGTCAAGGCAGTTAATGGGGTGATCATTAATACCATAAGGCAGTGCTGTCCAACTTCTGTGGTACCAAGGTGCAAGGCCGATAATGGAAGCCAGTGTTGACCACTCCCTGTTTTTAAACCACACCTACTTTATACCACACCCATGTTATCACAAGATCTTTTGAGACCATGTCCACACTGGTATTGGTGGCACACAAAAAACACCAAATGATTGGTGCTCACTGCAGGGATATCCCTCATCAAAAATGTAAGTCATATTAAAACATATGCCTCCTCCACCCCTGTGGATAACACAGCACATAATAAATATCTTAGGGGTCCCTAACACCAATTTCCAAATGCTAGCAAACACTACCAGGCTCACGTCCCACAGGTAGCATAGGGCAGGCAGAGTATGGTACACATAGGGAGCATAGGGCAGGCAGAGTATGGCTCATACAGGAAGCATGGGATACACATATATATATATATATATATATATATATATATATATATATATATATATATATATATATATATATATATATACATACAGAATATAGTAGGAGACAGGGAAACCTACCACTCTAAGATGAACAGTTCATACTGTGCTAGATACAGTGACACAATGCTAGTGCTCCTTTAGCAGTTTCTAAAAGGTGTGACCATGTGAACAAAGTAGGCACTTGCAGCCTGGGTCTGAGGTGTGAACAGTACAGGGCATTAGGGGTGTGAAGAATGGAGGTGTTACAGGGGTGAACATTTCAGGTGGGGATTACAGGTGTGAACAATGCAGGAGTTTACAGTCTGAATTGAGGTGTATGCAGGAGCCCGTTAATCTCAGTATTGATAATTTTTAAAGTTTACACAAGTTAAGGAATCACAGTAGGCAGGCTTTCATGTGGAGGGACACACAAGGGGGTTGCTGGCTGCCAGTTGGACAGCACTGAAATAAGGCATTTCACTTGCTCATCATACAAGATGCCACCAAGTTCTTATTCACTCCCTCATATTGTTATGTAGTAACTACTTCAGTTCTCAGTTCGGGGGGGGGGGGGGCTGGGTCTGTATTTGCTTGAGGGAACAGACCCATTGCCGCGCTTAATTTCAGTGCTCAAACCAGGGCAAGGGGTGTGGGTTTGCAAGTGTAGTGTTGCTAAATTTCTGATTGAAAAAATTTATTTCAACTTTTGCCCCTCTGATAAAGCCAGGTTGTTTGCCTCATGGCAGAAACTACTCTGTTTCTATTGACAAGCTTATCCTTTCAAAGACTGTCAGACCAAAATAAATTCAGCTGCAACTCATACAACTCACCAGGAGCTCATCCTCTGCCATGCCACTCAGCCAATCCTAACACTGGATTCTGCAAACATTTGGGATATAAGTCTTTTACTCCATACAAGGCAGTTCACAGTTCTGCCCTACCCTATATCTCGTATCTTCAAATATTATCCTGTTAATTATCATTCCTTAACACTTTAAATAAACATAAACAAGATTAGTAAAGCTATAGTAATTTTTCTTGAGTTCTGTTTCATTGGACTTTCTCTTATCTTTTACCCTTTAAAGGGCAAAGAAATTTAAAATCATAGGAGGTGCCAAATGTTAGCTGCCCCAGTAATTATAATCACTTATCTGATCCCCAGGGAATCTGCTGTTAGCAGAAAACTTCACAGGCCCAAGGTACTTCTATAATAGCACTATGTAGTGATCATCCTCTTCCGTTTCTTCTTTAGCCCAGGCCAGCACAAGATCAGGAGCGTGAAAAAGGTGTCTTTTTGTTTACAATTAAGCCTTTCATTGTAGTGTGCATGCACAGCCATTGAGCAGAAGTTAAGAAAATCACAACATGGTGCTCTACCCCAGGCTGGCACAGTTTAAAAAATGGGGTGCCTAATATTTGGCACCTGCTATGATATTAACTTTCCTTAACATCAGTATTTGTATGGCATATCTATGTCTTTTTGTACAGTGCCTCTGAGTATGTTGGCACTTTATAAATATGTATTAATAATAACTGAAGCAAGGGCGTGTGTCTGATGAACATTGTATCCAAAGTTTAAGTTTAAATTGTATTCAAAGTTTATACCAGCTTGAATGTTAAAAAGGGTTACATTTAGTTAAATACGTGTTTTCCACCATAAATAATGGGAAACTATAGCGGAATAGCTGTGACAACATGTTTTCATATATCCTCTTGCATTGTTATACGCCTAAAAGTAAAAAAAATCAAAAAATCATTGCTATAAAGGGACACTTGTTTACAAATAAACATGAATTCAGAATTTTTGAGTTAATTTATGGAATTGTGGACTCCATTATGTCCATAGCAAAAAGCTCATCCAAGTGGCTTCTTCAGTTTAGCAATTGTACTGAAGAAACTTTACTGTAGGTAATGCAATGTATGTACAGTATGCAATGACCAGAATGAATGAAACCGTTCATATGTATATTAACTCTGAAGGAGACACAAAAGAGTAGCTAAGTCCTCTCTCAAGAGAAAAGCATTGATTTCTTCAGCAGATTTGATACTGTTATCATGACATACTAATGACATACTAATGTTGCAGCCTCGTTTTTACATCAGATGAAACAGGATTGATAGCATTCAATAGAACAAATAGAGTGAAGCAGCTCTTGAGTAGCTTTTCAGTCTTGATTAATTTATACAGATTTCAATCCAATATGGGAAATAACTAAAAGAGAACAAAGAAATAGCACCTGACAGATGTATTACTAGTCTGTCAGGTAAAAAAATATTTGGACCAGATGTGAGTAGACCGAGCTGATCCAGAAGCAGTTTTGGTTTTCTGTTGATAGATCTTATGGCAAGAGCTCAGAGCGCCATTAAGTTTCTGCTCAGGAATTTTTTATTAACAATGAAAGGCTAGGATTATTTTGCTCAAGACTTTGGTATTACTAATGAAAGGGTAGGATTATTTTGTATTAATAATTAGAAAGATGGGACAAATCTGTTGGTTGCAGTCTTAGGAATTAACTCAAAGGTTCCTAGAGAAATGTTATTATAGAGAAGTGTTAGAGAAAATACAGAAGAGGGTGGATAAGATCAATAGGGAATCATTACTGGAACAAATAAGGTAGAAAAATCACTAAGGTAACTATTGATTACATGCTATGACAATAAAGGGCCTATTTACTAAACCTCAAAATTTTATGGTCACGTTTTTAACGGCACATGGTCCCTTTAACAATTGGAACATTTTTTTACCTGCAGGATTTTTGATATTTTCGGCAGTTTGATGCTGGTTTTCATTTGATATTCTGCTAAATTCTAGTTGTCGAGGTGACAATTTTATTTGAATTGATAGATGCAATTTTGTTGTGACTTTTTCCCACATTAATTTTTTCAAGGAGATTAATAGGTAAATTAAGGGAATTTGGATTTGGGTGGTAGGTTGAATATTATTTATTATATTGAGAAAAAGTCAAGTTTTAGTAAATACCCCCATAAAAGGAAAAAAACTGAATAGGTAGTGGAAAGGTTTTATTTTTTAAATTATATTGAGAAAAAGTCAAGTTTTAGTAAATACCCCCATAAAAGGAAAAAAAACTGAATAGGTAGTGGAAAGGTTCTGGCCCATTATTCAGCAAGACAAGGAATATGGGAAATTGCAGACACACATTTGTTCTTATATAAAAAAGGCATGGCCCAGACAAAGGGACAGACATGCAGGTCTTATATAAAGGGGAAAAAAAGTGTACAAGATTCCTAGGAACACTGAAGACGGGTATATTCCCTGCTTCAACTGTGTATTATGTAATTTTTTTACCAAAGGTGACCCTATTACCCACCTGTACTCTGGCAAGAAAATTCCTTTAAGAATATATGAAACATGTCAATTATGTAGTACACCAATCCTTGTCCTTGTGGCAAGATATATTTATAGGGGCGAGACCATGCAGCCAGTAAAAGAAAGAATTAAAGAACACCATAAAAACATCAGGAATTTTATTGCAAAAGACACACAGAATCCTAGGGCTCAATATTCCACTTGCATTAAAAAATAATACTATAATAAAATAATCCAAATGTATAAAGTAGCATTTCTCATGTGTATTTTCGCTCCTCTGCCTTCAGCTAGGGGAGAGTAAACCACTATATGTATAAAAGCAGGCACTCAATGAGCAGTCCTCAAGGAAGGATAGTAAAAGACAGCCTTAGGCTTGTTTTGTCATAGACTTGAGTGTGAGTGTTATGACAACTCAAAAAGCATAAGGCTGCCTCTGCTGCTCTGATACTTCAAGAAATCTATTTGACTTTTACTTTCCTGCCATTTCCTGCGCATTGAGTGCCTGTTCCTAAATTTAAAACATACTGTAATCCTTAATCCTAGAAAATACCTAGATATTATGCAAAGAGCATTCATTAAATTTGGCAGAATGGCTATCCCTGACATTCTAAGATACACAATATAAATTAAATATATGTAGAGTTTTAGGCTTTCCAGTTTAAATTGTTAATATCAATTGGCTCAGATGTACAACTGTACATATAACCTGTACATATAACCTGTACATATTACTAGTCTGGTTTTTCAGGAACAATCTCTTGGGAGCGGCAAAATGCTGGAAAAATCCCTTCCATATATAAAAATGGTAATTGTGCTGACCCAGCTGCTGCGATTATAGGTCATGTTTTTCTTTCAAATGCTTACTGCAGCAGTGCATAAAACAGAAAATCATGACAGCAACCAGACACCAACCATTGCTAGGGGCAACTTATAATTGGGCAATAAGTACAGTGTTTGTTATACTTTTCAGTTTCCTGGTTAATAAAAAGTCTAATTCTGTTTTAAAAGGGGGGTTTCTGAAGTTCCCATTGCCATGGATTTGTTGGGAGAAATACATATTATTATGACTATTTTTGTTAGCTTAGAATGGTATATAAAGTATATATTTTTAATTAATTATTCATTGATTCACAATGTGATGAATGCCTCATGGAAGCTACGTTATAATGTGCAATGTACATACAGTGTGGGTCACAGTAGGTGGGAAATCAAGAAATGCAGATAGCAAATAAAATGCTTACCTCTGCAGAGATATAAATATATTGTATATCTTTATTAGCCTATAACTTGATAAAGATGGTTGTTGCTGTTCCTTCTTGCTTTGACATAAAAAGTATTTTTAAGATATTTTTAGCATGATCTATAACCATTTCAGATGCAATATGGCGAACCCACTAAAATGCATTACATACCGGATTTGCTAAGAATTAAAGTCATCTACTCATTCATTTAATTGAAGATATGAAGCTATGGATGTGAAGGCCATGAATGTGCTCAGAACCCTTATACCAAAGGTTTTGAAACTGTGAGGGTGGACTGGACAGCTGATGAAGCTTTTCAGCTGTAAGCAAATCATATATCACTATATATTATATCATATCATTTTGCACATTAATGATTAAGGGTCAGATTTATAAAAAATTGAGTTTGTGAAGAAAACAAAAACATCAAAACGTGTGCAATTTTTTTCCTCAAACGCTCATTGGAAATGGGAAAAAAAGCAAAAAAACTTTCATGTGCATTTTTTTTGCAGGAAAATTCGCCAGTGGGAAATGCATTGTTCCATTAATTTTCAATGAAGTTGTTAGAGGATATTCCATCTGACTTCTATACAACCTCTCCAGCTGTTACTTCCCGAGTTAGTACAACAGAGGGTTGTATTTATAATCGGTCCCATAACTGTACTTACAGTTGGCAAAGAAGGCTATAAACACAAACCTGCAACCAATTTATTCTTGGAGGTTTTAGAAAAATGTGTGTGTTAGATTGATCCCTACATAAATTGTCACCACTGATTTCATTGTAAAATTATAAATTATAGACACATATGTAGCCTGAGTGCCAGGATATGACAGGTTATGAAATCTCCTTTCACTGGCAGTCAATCAACAGGCATATTTCCATTCCCATTTCAGTTCTCATATATTTCAGTTCAATTCACAGACCACTGTCAATGAGTGGATGACCTCTGGGGTATTATTGTTCCAGTCCCCCAGAACAAGAGTAGATATGTAGAAACTGTGTTTGCTGTTAATTTTGGCCCATTGGCCTCACATATTTATATATTTATTTATGTTATGATTTTCTTTTATCTCATTTTAGCTATTTTATTGTATTCTGCATTGTTCTTTTTGAGATATAATTTCTGTCTACTTTTTTCATCTTGGGGTATCTACATGTCCCACGGTTTACATATTGAACTCAAACTCTTTAGAAAACTGCTGGCACTCATTTTTAAGGAAATTTTTGAAAAACATATTTTTTAAGTTAATTGTTATTTTGTAGAAATGCATCTTTAATCATTTTGAATTTGGTAGAATACAAAAATACATGGTTTTCTGGGATTTAAAAAAAGCAAGCAGTATATTCTTGAACCAGCTGTAGTCAGCCATGAAAATTCACATGCATTATTTTCCCACATGCCGTGTACTTTGTTAATCCTATGCATACTGGACATCAATCTGTTCAGAAGGCCCCTGGAATTCAATCTGTTTTCATGATGTTTTATTTTTCTATCAAACATGGGAAATAAGATGCAGTAAAGTGGATGCCAATTTTTTTGAAATTTAATAAAAAACACTAATTTAGCAAAGATTTGTATTTGTGTGGTTATAAACAGAATGATATATTTACACACTGAATTACACACTAATCTTCTATTTAATTTGGGAGTATATCGTAAGCTTTTAGGGAGGCAAATGTATTTTTGAGGATTTTTTTCATAATTGAAAAACCTCAAACATATTGAACATCTCAAATTGCTATATAATTTATGAAAAACCTTGAATCATAAAAACGTAGTCGTGTTTTTTTTTTTTTCTCATTTGTTAAAACTCACATTTGGAAAACTCAAATTTTAAAATAATTGTGATCACATTTTGTTGCCATTATAGTAAAAATGTGATCACACATTGAAATGTGTCTATGGGAGAAAGCAGTGCCCAATGAGCCTTGCCGTATGGGAGTATATTCAAATGCCTCAGATTCAATGTATTTTCTATATAGAAGTTCAGTGAATGGACATATACAGATCTATCTTGTCTGGAATCCTTTTTTCGAGAAAGCTGTGAAATAAAGCATAACCATTTAACATTTGTCCAATTTATATAAGCAATTCTTCATTTTTTATGTATTTCAATTACAGAGGGGAGGTGCTCTGTTGATTAATCAGCACAGTTCCGTTTTTGTTAAAGCCTATAATTTATACATAATGAATGGAGTATTTACAAGTGCTAAGGAACTGGCCAGCTTCAGCGAATTTATTTACAGAAGATAGTACTTTTAGCTTAGAAGGATGAAAGGATGCTGCCCAAGCCATGTATATCTCTCAAACCTTCATCTGTGTTTTCTTCTCTAATGTTAAGGCCTCAGGGGGAAAATGATAAATACAATTGCTAGCATTTCCTTCTCTAAGATGAGAATGGAATTACCTTTGTTCTTCAGTATGAATGATAAATTGGGCCTTAGAGTCTGCTGCGATACACTGCATTTTTTCTGTTCTCCCACATTTTTTAATATCTTTGGCTAGGTGGACACTTTTTGAGGACATATCCCTTACTCATTTACAGTCATATTACATATAATGGATCGAAGTGTTAGAATGTGCTTAAGACAATGAGTTCATCTATAAAACACTTGTGCATGTTTGTTCATGTTTATGTTTCACTCTTTTTCATGTTTTATTTTCTATTCAATCTATATGTATAGCTAATGACTTGCATTTATAAGAAGTAACCTTACCTCATTTAGCATGCTCCTAATATCTTGAACTGTTTTCTTTCAGTAGAAAGTAAGTAGCTGAATGAAACTTATCCACTCTGAAGTCATCTGCGAAATAAGAATACAATTGCACTCTGATCAGAGGTTTTCAGAGTTTTTTCTCACCTGCAGGCCCAGATTTGTGGAAAGGCCACCAAGGCCCAGGCCTAGGGCTGCAGGATTTTAGGGGGTGGCATGCTGCCCAACCACACCCACATTGGTTCAGAAACACTGGGGATTCGCTGGAGATACAAACATTTTTAAAATTTCCTGTGTGCCAATCCCCATTGCTCCAGTCCCGATGATGACAATTTCCAAATTATAAAATAGGGGTGCAAGTGCTCATAATTAAGTACTAAGGGGCCTGCTCCAGGGTTGTAAATTACACCTTTGGTCTTCTATTCATCACTTGTTCTGAGAATTCAGAAAAGTACCTTGTAGTTTCAATATCATAATGGAAAACTGTACACCAAAAAAATTATTAAATAAATGCATAAATAATGAAAACACAAAGGGGGAATGTAATTTAAAATCGCAAGCGTTATTTAAAATGGCGTTTTTGCAAATGTTTAGCGCAGCTGGCAATATATATTATTATTTGTATTATCACTAAGCAAAGGTTAGCATTAACACCTGCTTTGGAGGTTCGTTAAATATTTTGTCTCAAAAATGCTGTGCGAAATTTTATTACATACACTACGCATGTTCGCAAAAGCCATTTGTTCACTTTGCGAGGAAGTCGTTGAGGTCTGTAATCAGTCAAAAAGGATGCAAACATGGTTGGTAACATTCGCAAAGGTGTTTGAGAAAGTGTTTTAAGCTAACAAAACATATTACTCTTCCCCAGAAAATGCAAAGTCTCTTATAATGTCATCTATGCCATATTAAAATTAATTTTAGGCTGAGCAATAAAATATTTTTTTTCTCCCTTTTCTCTTCACAGTGAAAAAGGCCAAGTTTGATGGAGCACAAGGTAAGATGGACATGTGCATTTTTAAACTTTTTATTTATTTTTTAGGAAATATTATTTTGTACATTAGCGGGGGTTCTTTAATAAAACCCACATTTTTCAAGTTGTGGTTTTAAAGGGGAAAATGCTCAATTTTTTTTAGTTTTATTACACTGCGAGGCTGCTAAAAGTCAATGGCAGATGTGCCTTTTAAAATTGGAAGATTTCATGATCTGCACTGGGTTTCATTCAAAAAATTTGTGGGTTTTGGGAGATAATCCAAAAAAGTCAGAAGTTTCGGGCGTCAAATCTAATAAATTCATACGTTTTGAATTTTTTCACGATTTTATAAAGTCTTTTCCCGCACCAAATTTTTCAAGTTATTTTATTGATAAATAAGGCAAAATTACAGATGGGAGTTTGGTTGAAGCAAGCATGGGGCACCACTGTGTGGATTTGTACTGGACACCTGCTGAGTGAGCACTTCTGGTGGCTGAAATGTAGACACCATAAAAATATATATCTAGTTCTTTCCTAAGCACCTGCTCTCCAATCCTTGCACGTGCAGGACATTTTTTTCACAGTTATTGCCATTTACAGAAGAGAGGGGTACCCCCATGACCGCATTTAGTCACAAGTGCCCAGCACTAGGCTGAGGGCCAAAATATTGCCCTTTGTATCAATTGCTTTTCATTTGGGAACACCTGACTTTGGTGCATTTATGTAAATATTCCAGCCCAGGCAGTGGTGAAACTTAGGGAGTCCTTCCCCTGGCCCCAACCTCTGCATGAAACTGTGGATGACCCCATCTCACTTGTTCCCTGTTCTCCTGTGTGCCCCCATATATGGGCCCTGTGTCATGAAACCATTTTATACTTTTCTGATTTCTTTTTCTCGTGACAGAAAAGTTCAATGCCTACGTTACCTTGAAGGTGCAAAATGTGAAGAGCACAACAATAGCAGTGCGGGGAGACCAGCCCTGCTGGGAACAGGATTTCATGTTGTGAGTATGAAATGCATTCATCAAGGGCAGAACAATTACACAATCTAATGTAAATAATACAAATGTCCCATGTAAAAACTAGTGATGGGCGAATTTGCGGTGAAAAATTTGCGAAACGGCGAGACGCCGGCGCCCATTTTTCGCGGGCGTTTCGCAAATTTATTCACTGGTGGCGAATCGCGCAAATTCGCCCATCACTAGTAAAAACTGATTGCATCCGACACAATACTACTGTAAGATGCAAACGATGCATGTTGTGTCTTCATCCGACAGTCTTGTCTTATGCAATCAGCACGGAAGCGCATTGTGTAGTTCTACCCAGACTCGCCTCAGGCGGCAGTGCCCCCCTGGTTGCCAGAGGCGGCAAAAATGTCGCTCCTGGTAACTAAGAGACGAATTTCCGGTTTTCAACCCGGAAATTCGGCTCTTCTAGTGCAGAGAGCGTTCCCTGCACTAGCGACGTGGAACCCCGACCCCCGTCCGGTGCTGAAGGTGAGTGCCGTGGGGGAGGCGGGGGCGGCAAAAACAAAGGCCGTCTCGGGCGGCAAATTGGGCAGGATCGCCCCTGGTTCTACCCTAAAACATTAGTCTCTTAAATTAATGTACATTTAAAAGGTTATAAGCCCTGTTAATTAGTAACTCATTCAGATCACATGGCAGCTCAGAATTTAATAATCAGCCCTATAGAATCAGAGGATATGAGTATCACCTGATATTCAAAAGATGACCTAATAAGATACACGATGGGGCAATTATGTGAATCTCTTTAGTTTAGATCTTAGTATTTTAGCAATTTTGAACCTGGTTGATAGTACAGTACAAAGTTCAGTATATAAAACAGCCTTTTTAGGCCTTATTTCTTCTTTGAATTAATTTACATTCAAGGACACATGCAGCATCACCCATGATATAACAGCAAACGTTTCACACTCAGACTGGTAAACTCTGCATCAAGGTCTGGACTGACAATCAAACATGGTCTTGGCATATCAAATACAAGGTCCAAACAGCCCCCACAGGCCCACTAAATAATGACAGTCTTACAGCAGCCCCTCTCGCGTTTGCCAGGACGGGCCTGCCTGCATTGGAAGGTATTTTTTATACTGTCTGCATGGATATTTACGAGGGTTTACATGACTGCAGGGATACTAACCTTTAAGATTTAACTTTAAGTCAATGTGCTTTTTATACAGTGAGATTAGTCGTTTAGACCTTGGTCTAACAGTGGAAGTTTGGAACAAAGGATTGATTTGGGACACTATGGTGGGAACAGTATGGATCCCTTTAAGGACTATCCGACAATCTAATGAGGTAATCTGCTTTGCAATTCCTTGAATTTAGGGTGTAGACGGTTCAACTTTAAGTTATAAGTAATGTTTGTTGTCCTTTTACATTGTTACTACTTATTTTCCTATTCATGAATTCCATTCCATTAATCCAGTGATCCATTCAAACCACTGCCTGGTTGCTAGTGGAAATTAGACCCTAGCCACCAGATAAATCATACTAACAGTAAACTAAAAGGTGAACTATCCATTTAGAAGACATAGAGGGCTTAAGGCTGTGGTATGCAAAGTGTTTGTGGTCAGTTTGCTATGTTCTTCTTGTTTGTAATTTTTCCAGTTATGTCCATGCAACTGCAACATCAAATGGGATATTTATGGAACATACAGTACAATTAGAGTTAACCGAGGCATAGATTGTTGTTAATACTTGCATCATGGCAAGTAGAATGTACAGCTCCAGTGCAAAACCTTAACAACTATATTAGTTTTCAAGAAATGTACAAAACCATTACACATGCATCCATAACAAATCAGCTAAATTGCTGCTGAGTTTAGTAAATAATGTGCAGCAAATTTGAAAGACATTAGTGGTGGTAATACATGTCTCATAATATAAATACAAAATAAAGGTATGTGCTTATACTGTAAAACTATTCAAGTGATTTATTAAAAGCAAACTTGCAGTTTAAAGGTGGATCATTTAGCTCAGTACCACCGTACCATCAGTCCGAAGCATTTCATAGAATTTACTTCCTCGGGGGAAACTGTGCAACCTAATTTGCTCAGTAAACAGGCTTGTGCACATTGCAGTTTAAATATTCCTGTTTGTGTAGAAGAATTAAATGCAATCTTAATTTTTATATACACTTGTAATACAATCAATCAGTAATCCTTGCTTTGTATTCATTTTGGTATTCAAGGGCCACTACAGCTCACATTTTCCTGCAGTTGTTGTGAAAAGGTGTGTCCCCATATCCATAAAACATGTGTTGCTATATATTCACATTTCAGTAAAAGCAGTAAGAATGGTGCTCCTGCTCATGTATGCAGGTTGTTTCCATTTAAAGTTCTGTTTAGTTTTCCATGCCCATGTAGGCCCATAACATGTTCAATGAAGTAAGTAGTTACTGGGCACCATGGCATAATCATTTAGGGCACCTTGAAAGCATTATACAGATGACCTGTTTCATAGACATAATAAAATAGTTGGTCTGGTACTACTTGTACCCACAAATAGACTGCTTCCTATGTTGGCCCCTGATGGTGTCATATTCATTATGCTTCACATAGTATAAGCAAATAGGTCTTACGATTTATCAGTCTTCAGCTGATCTATAATCATTTTTGACGATTCAGAAATTCTCTTAATGCTGTAATTGTTTTCTTCATTATTAAAGCAAAAGCCATTATATGATTTATTTTGTCTTATTAGAAAAGTATTTGTGGGGGTGGCATAGGCGGGTCCAGGCAGATGGCAGACATTTAAATGTCTGGTTGGTTTTCATTTATCAATTGTTCACTTCTAGACTCTTCCAAAACGACAGCATCGTTTCCTCTGTTTTTACTATCTTTCTTTTTTATATATTTCTCTCTATCCATCTTACACTTAGGAGGGTCCTGGGGAATGGCTGACACTTGATTCACAGGTCATAATGGCAGACAATGAGATTTGTGGTACCAAAGATCCAACCTTCCACTGCATCTTACTAGACACCAGATTTGAGCTTCCTCTAGGTAAGAAATCCCTCAGCAAGAAATCAAACTAGTCTACCTACCATTGTCCTACTTACTTAAATTAGTGCCAGATATAATGAGACGAGATGTCAAATTTTAAATGTACTATAATGAAGAACAGCAGAAGAGCAGTGGCTAACCAGTAGAATACCATTGCTGACATGCTAGACCAAAGTACAAGGACTAATTTAAGTCAGTAAATGCATCTGACAAAGTGTAATTTCGAGCACAATTCCTATGATTTACCCATAATGCAGCATTTTTTCACTAGAATTTTGGCGTTCATGTGATAGCAAAGGGCCGTTGGGTCTGGCCAGTTGTGTGTTGAAAATTGGTTGGCATGATTTACTGCACGTGCATGCTTCAATTCTTTAGAAGTGTGCCGAGCCTATTGATGCAGGGCACCAAGGGGACTCTGGAACTACCACTTGGTTCAGAGGTGATGGTAGCTCCAGGGTTCCTCTATGTCAGGCATCCCCAACCTTTTGAACCCGTGAGCGACATTCAGAAGTAAAAGGAGTTGGAGAGCAACACAAGAATGGATAATATTCTTGTGCTGCCATATAAGTGCTGTGATTTGCAAATTGGTAGCACCTATGTGGATTCGCAACCTACTTTGAGGCTCTATTTGGCAGTGCACCTGGTTTTTATGCAACCAAAACTTGCCTCCAAGCCTGAAATTCAAAAATAAGCTCCTGCTTTGAGGCCACTGGGAGCAACATCCAAGGGGTTGGAGAGCAACATGTTGCTCATGAGCTACTGGTTGGGGATCACTGCTCTATGTCAATAGGTACAACTGTACTTGATTCAGAATGAGAGGAGCTGAGAACAAGTACACGGAAGTACAAGGAGTATATTATGACAAATGTACCTTTAATGAATGGGGTGTTACATGCAACTGACAGCAGTGAAATTTGCGTAAATGCTACTGCAGTATCGGACTTAATGAGCCCTATTATGAATTGCTATACATGCAGTAATATATGACAAGCAGACATCTACCCTTCTATGGATATTTCTGCTTTGTTGCAAGGGGTAAATAGTTGAACTGATAAGTTCCTCCAGGATCATTAACAATATATAAGAATGTGGGGCAGATTCACTAAAGGGCAAAGTCGCCGAAGTTAGCGTCAATTCGTAAAATGCTAATAAAAACAATTGAAAAGAAAGCGTCAATTCGCCAGAAATCCCATCCGCAGGGACTTCGCCAATTTAATAACAGGTGAAGAGGACAATTCACTCGCAAACGAGACCGTCGCCAGTGTTTATTCACACTCTATCGCCTGGCAACTTTTCGCTTTGGCTGATGGTCATTACTCTGCAAATTCAGTAAAATGCAAATTTTACTGAACATTACCTCTTTCGCCAGAGTTTACTTTGCCACCTCAGACCAGACGAACTGATAAAATGAAGCTACATCTTCCTCAATCCTATGTCAGTGACATCATATGCATCAAATACGCTGGTGACTTTTCTTTTTTTAGAGCGGGATTGCCTTCAAAAGTCCAAATTATTAAAGACAAAATTTTCAAACTAATTTGAGGGGCATGCCACATTTGTTAAGGGTGTACTCATGTCTAGGGCATTCAGGGATCTCTTCTGTTTTTAATTTGGCTCTTTGGACATTTGTATTAAAAAGTGGCCACTTCAAGCATTTGCACCAACATTACTATTAAAGACGTCCATATGACTTTTAATTACCCACCCTATTCAAATTAATCTAAGAGCAAGAGTGCTAGCGAAGTTTCGCTAGGCAGAAATAGACACGAGCAATGTGTCATTATGTGAAGAAGAGAAGTTCTTTGTTATGTGTGTTATGCTCACTTAGTTCCCTGTGTGTATTCATAGCCATTTACAGACATGCTTCTGCAGCCAATTAGAGAGGCAACAAGTGGGTTTAGGGTTCCATGCAAAAAATTGAGAACAAAACAGTTGGTTTGTGGTTTGCAGTCTTTTCTTTATTATTATTATTATTATTTTTTTAACTTAGATATACCAGAAGAAGAAGCTCGATACTGGGCAAAGAAACTTGAGCAACTTAATGCAATGAGGGACCAGGATGATGTAAGTGGTTTTATTAGTTTACCCTTATTGCAGAATTTAATTTATGCAGTGTGCCTTTCTGGATCATAAAAAGTGCACTGCTTCTATTGTTTGGTAATCTACTTTCATTCATTCTACCCTATATCTTCAGTATGTTCTTCAAGAAGAAATTCCGGAGAATCCTCTTCCTGTCCGATCTCAATGCTGTAAGTAATGTAAAGTCATTTTCATTTGCCAGACTTACATGAATAGTTATTAATTCAAAGGCTGCCTTGCAGTTGTTTGGTCCATAAGTGTGCAGAGTGTGCAGTATTTTGTGAGTATGGGTTAAAGTGTTGGGATAAAAGATGTTGGAGAAAGGTAAACAGAATGAGATAAAACATGGAAGAATTAAAAACAGTAGATTAAGTAGATAATAAGTGAAACTGGGTATTTTGTTTTGCCTAAAAAATAATATATTTAGTTGTAACTATTTAACAATTAGCATGGGTATATAGTTGCCCTTTTAGAGATGGAAAGAAATTCTGCTTTCCACCATAAGACTGAACCAGCAGTTGTTCTGGTGGGGTGACTATTAAGTTTTGTAAAGCTTTTGCCCTTTTTGTATTTTTGACTTTTTGAGTCCTGTAGTATGTTGTTACATGCACTCACTATTGACAGATGACAGCTGAGACAGACAAGTGTGGATATTTTATACTGTCATGAGAAAGCATGTTTTTTTTTCAAAACGCACCAGTTAATAGTGCTGCTTCGGCAGACTTCTGCACTGAAATCCATTTTTCAAAAAAACAAATAGATTTTTCAATATTTAATTTTGAAATCTGAAATGGGGCTAGACATATTGTCAGTTTCCCAGGTGCCCCCAGTCATGTGACTTGTGTTTTGATAAACTTCAGTCACTTTTTACTGCAGTACTGCAGGTGCTGCAGTAAAAGTGATATCACCCCTCCCTCCCCTCCCACAGCAGCCCATCAGCAGAACAATGGGAAGGTAACCATATAATAGCTCCCTGGTAGATATTAGAACAGCACTCAATAGTAAAATCCATGTCCCACTGAAATACATTCAGTTACATCGAGTAGGAGAAACAACAGCCTGCCTGAAAGTAGTTCCATCCTGAAGTGCTGGCTCTTTCTGAAAGCACATGAGTTGGAATGATATCATCCTCTCCCTTTCCCTTCCAGCAGCCTAACAATAGAACAATGGGAAGGTAACCAGATAACAGCTCTCTGACACAAGATAACAGCTCCTTGGAGAACAGCACTCAATACTAAAAATCCATGTCTTACTGTGACTCCTTCAGTTAAACTGAGTTGGGTTAGGAATGCAATTTTACATGGTACAGTGAATTATTTGCAGTGTAAACAGTGTAATTAAGAAATTTAGAATTTAAGAATTTAGAAAAACTACACCATAAAAATCATGACAGTATCCCTTTAAGGGAGACACAGCCAGTGATGTAGAACACAATTTAAGACGGTAGGTCAAATTACACACTATAATATGAACCATTTGTTGGTGGTTCCTACTGTCCCTGTGCATGCAGTCTACTCCACATATAAGTGGAAATTTATAAGGCTAACTTTGTTCTTATGTTGGTCCATTTTTAATTTGTAGGTAACTGGAATTATTTTGGCTGGGGGGAGCAGCACAGTAAGTATACAAATTTTTATCTGTGTAAATGTAACCCATTTTTTTATAAGCAAATAGTTTCATATGTAATAATCTGCAACAATATCTTTGATGATACACTGTGATTGCATTTTGCCATTTTTAACTAAGTATTTTTATAAATACCTTTTGTTAGGAAATTATAGAAATCTCAATGGCTACCTATCTCTACAAATGTAAGGGCATTTCTCTTTGTTTTGCACAGGTGCCATGAAGCAGTTCCAGCTTGTGGTATATTTGTTATGGTGGTTTTAAGGGCAGTGGGGATGAGTGGCCCTGAGCACAGTTTGCTGTTGCATGTGATAGGAGGATTTAGAACTGCTATTAAAAGAAAAGATATTTTTGATAGCTGTATGGAGCTCAGAGCACTACTGCTTGCCTACAGGTGCAAGTTGCACATGTTTAATAAATATATCAGTTGCTGTAACTGTCAGTTCAAATGATAGAGCAGTACCTCTTGGCATTTACTGGTTAGGACAAAGAGCAGAATCTAAATAAAAAATGCGCTCTTATATGTGTTCTCATATCAGTTTTATACATATATATGTTTTTCTATCCAGGTGCAGGTATAGAACAGATCCCCATGTAAGCAAAATAAAAGCAACGAGACACTGCAGGACAAAAATTAAATGTGTAATTCATAGACAATTCTTTAACCTCACATGGGGTGATAAATATATGAAATATAATTTCCATAGATGTGGTAGAAACTAGCTCAGTAATAAAAAAAATTAAATATTAAAGGAAAAAGATTGTTTGATGTCAGATTGAGCACATGATTTAGATATAAGACATTTAGTTGAAAACCATGTAGGTAGAAATCTGTGAAGGCAGTGGAGCATTGCTGAACAGACAACAACAGGTAAAAAAAGATGGAGGGTGAAAAATGGAGGCTTAATAGGCAGTGAAGATTGAAGATGAAATAAAAGAAAGAGAAGCTAACAGAATTAGCTTGGGAGAAAAAGAGTGTGGGATGATATAAAATAACACTACAAATGAAGGGAAATAGGATAGCATTGGGAAGGCAATGTGGAAGGAAAAAAATCACAGAAATATAATTACTGTTTGAAGGTCTGTTCTGTAGCTTTTTTGCCTTTATACTGAAATCAGTCTCAGCATCCCACTGACATCCAAAGGTCCATCGCTGACGTAAACCACTATTTTCAGAGGGCTCATTAACTCTAGCCCCATGGAATGCATAACCACAGGGGACATAATATAAATGAGGACTCTTCAATATCTCAACAAAATAAAAATAATTAATTCTAAAGCATACAATACCTTATAAGTGAGAATAAATCACAAAGGTAATGAAAACAGCATTATAACAGGGCACATAATAAACATAGAGGCTAATGCAGAAACAAAACAGCAGCATATGTGAAACATAACATATTAATTAACATATAATTTAACCATCAGAGAGCAAAGCATTTAGCAGGTTTACAGTATTTATTGGTTTAAGTTTTGGCTCTTCCTTTTTTTAGCATCTTCCAAGCATACTGAGCCCATTCTCATTGGATGTGTAAAAGGAATTCCCTCTTGGCTGTATTCAGTCTGGTGGACATGACCAGATCCACATTTGGTGAGATTGACAAGTTAGTGGATCTGGTCACTGTTCAGGGTCAAATCAGGCAGATCTGATCATTGGCTCTGACAGGATTTTCAAAATGATATCTTGATAATAAATGATTTTTGGCCAGATATTAGTTGGGAAGGCTTGTTGTCAGTTCCATACACAGGCAGATAAGCTGCCTGCTTGGCAGCTTTTATTTTCAGAAGTACTTTAAACATAGAGGCATATAAAAAAGAGCAAAACTGGCCATAAATGTAAATATTATCTCATTTATTGAGGTCACCATACAAGCTGATTTTTGCCCATTTTGGCCATCCTGGTGAATCATAATAGGGGCCTATGCAGTTCTATTGGAGGAGGGCTGCTGTGGCCTGATGTGATCCTTCGCTGTACAGAATAATACAACTTGATAAATACCACTTTGAAGTTAACACTCAATTTGGTGGAAAACATTTTCCATAGCTTTATAAATATGCAGTTTTCATGGTTTATTCACTGATGCTCTCTTTTCACCCCTTCTAGATGAGGATCCCGATAGTGCAGTGGATGATCGGGATAGTGATTACCGCAGTGAAACCAGCAACAGTATCCCACCCCCCTACTACTCCACCTCACAGCCTAATGCTTCAGTTCACCAGTACCCTGTACGACAGCAACACAGCTCTCATGGATCATACACTGATTCGGTGCACAGCTATGAATTGGACTTCTCTGACCATCGTCCAATCAGGTGCAGACTTACATCCAATGAATCTACACCAATGTTTACAATCTATAAATTAAAAATGGTTGTAATAATCTAAATATTGATACAAAGAAACAGTACTGAACAAACTAAGTTGATGCTATTATAGTCTTTATACTAAACATTCTATGCTTTATATTAATGTGTAATATCACTATTACAAACCAGTGGAGGGCAGGATGGAGGGGTGTGTGTGACCCCCTCTGACCTGTTTCCTCTCTCCCTGGATGGCAGGCGTTACGATAGCGCAGACTCTGCCACTAACGGGCGCAGTGATGTGGAGTCTGTCTCCGGTTCGAGCCGCCTCACCAGCCGGCAGCACTCTCTGGAGAGCCGGCAGTCCTTAGACCTGTCCGATAGGTGGGTCAGTCCTGGGGTGTTGCAGTGTGGGTGCTGCAGAGTGGCGTGCTCGTGGTATGCACACATCAGGACAGGCTGGTGCTAACAGGGGACACTCAATGCATAAAATTTACAACACATTGGGAAAAATGTGCCAGTCATTGCAGTATATGGATAAAGGCATATACCTGCTGCAAAAAGCCAGTGAGGAACCATTCACTATTCTACCGTAACACTCGAAATCCTTAAAAGGATGATTCAGCTAGTTGCTCCACTCCAAATAACCAAAAACTCTTCAAATAAATGGCAAGAAGAAATTTTCAGTTTGCTATGTTTGAGATAAAACTTTAAAAAGTTGGACAAAACTGGGCAGTGATATATTTTGCTTTGGATTCATAGCAAATACATTTACATTTGGTTAGAATATTTCCTTGTGCTTCTAATCCTGGAAGTCCGTTTCAAGCATTACTAGACTTTCAAAAACGTACTACTCTCTGACATCATCTCTGCAATACATTTTACATAATTTAAATAATATGTAAAACACTAGGATTTAATGTAGGATGGAAGCTGGGAATATGTCGTATACATCATGATGAGGTATGAAGCAGTGTGGAAATAATCACCAACATTCTAAATTCAGCACCACTATATTTATTGGGTGTAGGACTTGTTTAGTATTGGCCTGTCCTGAGGTGTGCCTCTGTAATTCTGTCTGCATGTGCGCTTAAGGGGGGATCTTGTGTTACGTGGGGATCTTGTTCATGCAGGGTATTTTGTCAGCAGCTTACTGCTTTGTGCTATGGATCTGGAAAATATTTTGTTGGTTGGAATATGCAGCTTATTTGCAGGGGGAGATAGATAAGAGCTAGAGGTCTAAGTTAACTTCACAAGTATACTAAAACACAAATCAGAGGAGGTGTATAGGGAGCAAGAATTTGCTCATTAAAAGTGCATTTGTCAATCTCTAATCTTATATGGCAGTGCAAGGTGGTATATGAGCTTTCACATTTTAAATATTTAGAGATTACATTTATGAACCCTTTGCACTAGAACTGTACATATATGTATGGTAACCATCCTATTGCTTGTGTCCATTAATATTATTTATATAGTGAATACACACACACACACACACACACACACACACATATATATATATATATATATATATATATATATATCTATATCTATATATATATTTATGAATTCATATTTAGTTAAGCACCAACATATTCTGTAAGGCTGTGCAATAGAAGGGTCCATACAAGTATGGAATAATACAGGTGGTAAAGCAAGCTCTGCTTAGTAACTAGATAATCTTTATCATTCTACCTATGCCTGTAAGGTTTCACTTAAATTCACATACGGTTTGTTGTAATATTTAAGGAACCTCAGTTTTCTTCTATGGTCTCTGTTTTTCAGTAAATTGTGAGTTATGCAAAATAACAATGCTTGAAAATAGCAGTACAGGTATGGGACCTGTTATCCAGAATGCTCGGGACCTGGGGTTTTCCGGATAATGGATCTTTCTGTAATTTGGGTCTTCATGCCTTATTCTACTAGGAATTCATTTAAACATTAAATAAACCCAATAGGCTGGTTTTGTTTCCAATAAGGATTAATTATATCTTAGTTGTGATCAAGTACAAGGTACTGTTTTATTATTACAGAGGAAAAGGAAATCATTTTAAAAAATTTGGATTATTTGAATAAAATGGAGTCTATTCCGACAGCCATTCCGTAATTCAGAGCTTTCTGGATATTGGGTTTCCGGATAAGGGATCCTATACCTGTACTTCAAAGAAAATGGTGTATAAGGTACATGTCAGTCTAGTGGTGTTTACAAGCAATCTGGTGTTTAATTTAAGGGGGGATGAGATGCTCTCCACACACATACCTCTCTCTCTTTCTATATATACACAACTGTAAACAATTGTACAGTAACATTGAAGTATAATTTCCAAACTATACTTTGTGCACTGGGGGCATGTCACAGGTTCAGAAATATCTGCTTGGTACTGTAAGTATCTGGGCTTATAAAAATCTCCTGTAGATGATGATGACCCTTTAGGTATGTCATTAAACATACCACCAGTGAACCCTTCTCACATAACCTTTCATTAAATAGAAAGAACTGTCTCTTGTATTAGTATCCAGTATGGATCTAATTTTGTAACGTTACAGTAACCCCTTCCATATTAGGCCTTGCCAATTCCCTTCTTTTTTCACAAATTATCTGAAATCCTCCTTTCTGAAAAAAACATTATTATATTATTATTTCACATGATAAGTTGAAGAAATAGTGTTACATTTTAATTCAAGTGCTGCAACACTTCATACTGTTTCTGTGGGACAGTCCCGATTTTGACAGCGCAGCCTGCAGTCCTGGATTTTTATTAAACAGTTCTGAGTATCTCTTTGACCCCAGAAATAGATATAACGTTTCTGAAACAATTAAAATAAGAGGCTTTTTGACAGAGAGCCCAGAACACCCAGCAACTGAACTTGGATACATTTTTAGCAATTTAAGATAAGCAAAGATACTATTTCAACTATTTAAGCTAAACAAGTCTCTTGGGAGAACTGAGGCTAGCACAACTAGCCTCAACTTTTAATTCTGCATTTTAAGAGAACATCTTTAATCTGTATTTATTTAAGAGAATTTATTTAAAGCATGTATGAAATATATAGCAGTGCCAGGCTTGTAATGTGAGATTTATGCAGCAATCTAGTATAAACAAACACAGGGTATGCATCTGAGCAAGGTGCGGGTCTCAAAAAAGTCAGTGAACTAATTTATTACCCATGATAACAGACAGCATTCAGATGACATGTATGCAATCTGTAGACTATAAAAGGCTACTTAAAACACACGAGAAGGCATGGTGCCACCATGTGGTCTACACTCTTAGAGAGATAAAACATTTAGGGGCAGATTTATCAAGGGTTGAAGTGAATTCGAGGGAATTTTTCGAAGAAAAAAAATTCAAAATTCAAAGTAATTTTTGGATACTTCGACCATCGAATAGGATACTATGATTTGATTCGAAGTAAAAATAGTTAGAATATTCGACCATTCGATAATCAAAGTACTGTCTCTTTAAAAAAACTTCAACTTCAATACTTCGCCAAATTAAACCTGCCGAAGTGCTATGTTAGCCTATGGGGACCTTCTACAGCATTTTTCTAAATTTCTGAAGTCGAAGTAAAAATTGTTCGATCGTACGTTAAAATCGTTCGAAGGATTTAATTGTTCGATCGTTCGATTTTACTTCGACCGCAGAATAGCCAGATTCGATGAAAAAAAGTTTGAATTCGATATTCGAATTTCAAGTATTTTAATTCGACCCTTGATAAATCTGCCCCTTAAAAAATTTCACTACTTGAAAGAAAAATGTACCCCTCACCTTCCTGTCTCCCCTGCTTTATCCCATTTATATGAGTGAAATGAAATACCATATTGATATCTTCAAGAGCATTCTCGAAATAGATCAAGAGTATGTGGGTGGTACTGCTGTTTAAAACTTACATAATGTCCCTGTCCCTAAAGCATTTAAATGACAGTTTCCATTCATGTGTACAAGGAATATTCTGTTATTTTTTTTTACTTTATTCCTGGTCCCTTATTTATATTACCACTAAAATACTCAAAATAATAATGAGGTTTAGAGCAGACATTTTTCAGCAATCACAAAGTCACAACTTTTAATTCTGCATTTTAATCTGTATTTATTTAAGAGAATTTATTTAAAGCATGTATGAAATATATAGCAGTGCCAGGCTTGTAATGTAAGATTTATGCAGCAATCTAGTATAAACAAACACAGGGTATGCATCTGAGCAAGGTGCGGGTCTCAAAAAAGTCAGTGAACTAATTTTTTTACCTATGATAACAGTCAGCATTCAGATGACATGTATGCACCATTTGATTTAATTGTAACTAGGAATATTATAATTGTTCCATAGAAATATTTACATTAGCCCATGTATCTGGAGGTCAACTCACCCAGAAGAAGATATTTTGGTTTTAATTGTGTACTGGGAATTAGTAACATCACAGTAGGATGTAAAATTTTTTTAACCCTACTTATGTCATGCTTTTATTCATGCACCCTGGTTCTGTAGCCCCACTGGAAGTAGTCGATATGCTTCATCAGGGGAGATCAGTCGTGGCTCCTCACAGCTCAGTGATGACTTTGACCCAGATGATGACAGCTTGCAGGGTTCAGAAATAGAGGAAGAAAGGGATAGAGACTCTTATCACTCCTGTCATAGTTCTGTCAGCTGCCGAAAAGAGTCGCCAACTTGGGAAGGAGAGGAAGAACCTGAAGTTTATAGCGAAGACGAGGAAGAATATCCTGATAGTAGGGGGCAGCTCTCTGACCAGGAACTGTATGATGATGAACAACTTGAGGAAGAAGAAAAACGAGGAAGATTGGCATATGGACAGGAGGAATCCATCTATCAGTCATTGGAAGTTGAGGAGAAGGAACCCCTTGATACACCATTGAAGAAGGACAGGACACCAGAAGCTGTGCCAGAGGAGGTAGTAGAGCCAACAGTGCCAACAGTCCAGCCTCCTCAAGCTACAGAGAGGTGGGTGTCAAAGTATTCTTAAAAAATCCATTGTATCCCATAAAAAAATATTATTAAAATAATTCTACCACCTTTATATTTATTAGCACAATCTGTCCATTTTAGGATACTTGGGATAGATTTAGTTTCCCATAATATTTGTGCTTATATATATTATATAGTACTATATTGTATTTTTCTCATGCTGTATGTTTGTGCATATGCTGTGCAAGAATTCTGCACTAATACATATACTGCGCAAATCAAGAATTATGGGGGCACATTTACTTAAGGGTCGAAGTGAATTTTCGAGTTTAAAAATGTCAAATTTCAAACTAATTTTTGGGTACTTCGACCATCGAATAGGCCTAAATTCGACTTTGATTCTAAGTAAAAAGTTCGACTTCGAAAATCGAAGTACTGTCTCTTTAAAAAAGTTAGACTTCGACACTTCGCCACCTTAAACCTGGCGAATTGCTATGTTAGCCTATAGGGACCTCCTAGAACCTATAGGCAACATTTGGCTAAGTTTTTAGAAGTAAAATCGTTCGATCGATCGATTAAATCATTCTAATCATTCGATTCGAAGGATTTCATCGCACGATTGAACGATTTTACTTTGACCAAATATGGTCAAATTCGATTAAAAAACCTTCGACTTCGAATATCGAAGTAATGCAATTCGATGGTCGAATTTCGACGTTTTTTACACTTCGAAATTTGACCCTTGATAAATCTGCCCCTAAATGTCAACAATAAAATAATAATAACCATAAAATGGTGATTTGTATGCGTTTTTTCAGCTCATCGGGAATTTTCATATTCAAACTCAGCGGTCCATTTACAGTATAAGCCCATTGCCTGTTAACATTAGCAAACAAATTTCACTCCAAGCTGAAAAAAAGTTTTATTGGCTCACAGTATGTTACAAAACAATTCCTTTTCCCACAACTTGTAAACCAATACAATAGATCCTAACTTGATGTCAATTTTGTTTATACCCTGTATTCATAATTTGGCTTTATTTCAGTGTAGTGCACTTAACTAATTTGTATTACCATTACAAGAGTTCCAGTTGTGGGACAGTTAAAAAATAATATCCAATACATTATACTATTGTTCAGTAAGTGTGCTTTAGGTTAAGACTAGGAAGACATCTTTTTGGAAATAATGGTTGTGGAGATATTTACATGGTATATTTAGAGTTATATGGTAAGTCTTTTTTATTTAAGCAGTTTTCATAATAAGGATAGATACATGATATCTATTTAAAAGGGTAGTTTTATTTTAACCAACTGTTTTTGTTGATCTTTGCTGAAAGTGTGTAAATAAACTTTTTTTCTACAGTTATAGAGAAGAAGAGCCTGGTATGTCCAGGGCAAAAGCGAACTGGTTACGAGCATTCAACAAGGTGTGCCTGCAGCTGCAAGAGGTATAACATTATATTGCATCAAAATCCCTAAAGAAAATATATAAATATATCTAAATATTAAAAAGGTCAGTTGTAACAGTATATCTAATTTGTGTGCCCAGAATAACCTTAATACACATGCTGCTCACTATAAATCTCACCATCTGTCTCTTTAAATTTAAATCATTACACATTTTAAGATATTTTTTTACTTATTTTTTGCATGGTGACATTTTGAGGGTTATTAATTAAAACTCATTTTTTCTCATTTTTATTATAATTTTTTTTTTGACTAAACTCCTAACCATGTGGCTTAAGTTACTTAAAAAATATGAAATAAAAAATTGCTACAATTGAATCGTGTGACTTTTGCAAATGGCTGCCCAAAAAACATCTTCAAATTGTAAAAGGGGCATCTGCCATTGACTTTTACATGAATTTTACAGGTTTTAGCTGGAGTATCTTCAGATTTGGATTTTTAGCAGCTTTGGACCATAATAAATATCCAAAAAATTGTGGGTTTTTTTTTCCTCTAAAAACTTTGGTTTTTCCCCTTAAAAACTCAACCAGAAAATAATAAATAGCCCGTGTTTGTATCTTTTTTTTTCATTTCTGTTCAGCACCATGATTGTCATTTTATGTTTTTATTTATTTATTTGTTGTTTTTTTTTCTACATTGTCTGGTTACTTTTATGCTTTTGTGTCATTTTTATGTTTTTTATTCAGAGAGGCTTCCCCACTCAGTCCCTTCCTTGCACACACTTTATTCCCAAACATCCCTCAGTCCTGTGGGCAGACATTCAAGATGTCGCAAGCAGGTAGGTAGGGAATGTGCTTTTTTTGCTCTCTTTCCACCTAATCACTGTTTCAGTGGAAATAAAATAATGCATTATTGTCCAACTTGTTCTGTGTAGTAGACTGATTATACATTAAACTGCCATAAGGGATAATAAAATTATATGTCAGATTCAATTTGATGAGAACAGTTTATTTCCTAATCTAGTTTGAGATTTCCCCATATAGCCAATATATATATGCAATTCAATGAAATCTCACAGTTTATCACATGAAAACTCCATGGAAGCCTATGGGAAAAAACTGGAATTGGAATAGGAAAAAAGTTGTTTCTCCTCAAATTGAATCAAGTACATAAGTTGTCTCATGATAAACGATAAAATAATGTTTTCTGTCCCAGTATGTGAAAATGTATTTCTGTAGTGCAGGGAAATGCTAAGGCACAGAGGAATAGTTTATTTCTGTGTTTGAAATACACCAAAGCATAGAAGTAGATATTTACACATTTCCATGGTACTTGTATAGAAAAAATGCAAATAATTATTCATATTCTGTCTTCATCAGTAAAAACAACGTTTTCCCATTTCAGCTGTATGCTGATATATTGGTTAGAATTATTATTTGAAATACAGTCAGATAAAATGATGTAAATTAAACTGTGCATAACCAGCTTGCCAGCCACCCCTTGCCAAATCCCTTCAAATGTTTGATTGTTTCTTCAGAATATTTATTTTAGGAAGTCAAGTCATTGGCATGAAATAGAGCAAGCCAATGTATGAGAAATGGTCTAAAGCTCAATGCCTTTGCTATATCTGTATCATGGCTGGCTAATTAGCAACTAATTTAGTAGCATTAGTAGCATTTCTGTAGCACTTGAAATAGGGCACAGCATGCATCTGCATTACTACATTAGTTATGCTGCTTGTTGGCTTTACATACTTAATTTTAAAATTTGACCAGAAAATAGTGCAAGGTGGAGATGAATAGCTTTTACCTTATGGATGCTTGTTTATGTCTGTGATATTTAAGAGTACCGGCTTGTAAATTTAATGCGGAGCTAACAAAAAGGATAGAAGGATTTTTAAGATTGTCTAAAGGAAAGCTAAGATAAGTTTAAGTAACTTTAATATTAATACTTTTAAAGACTATGAAACTGTGAGCCATGCAGTTTTATGAGACCACAAAAACAGTAAACAAATCCATCGACAGATAAGACCTATGCCATCAGACAATTTATAAATTGTAAGACATTAGCTTCCTGTACGGTACTGTGGGGACATACAACTGGAACACTTTTCTTTAAAGGAACAGTTCAGTGTAAAATAATAATAAAATAAAACATTTTCTAATACAGTTAGTTAGCCAAAAATGTAATCTATGAAGGCTGGAGTGAGCGGATGTCTAACAGAACAGAACAAAATACAACTTCCTGCTTTTCAGGTCTCTAACTCTGAGTTAGTCAGTGACTAAAAGGGGTCCACAACATAACTGTTCAGTGAGTTTGCAATTGATCCTCATCATCCAGCTCAGATTCAAAAGCAAACAGTTATGACCCATGTGGCCCCCCAAGTCACTGATTGGTAACTGGCTGGTAACCAATCAGTGGAAACCAAGAGAGCTGAAAAGCAGGAAGTAGTGTTCTGGCTATCATGTTAGACATCCAGTCACATCAGCCTTTATTTTTGGCTAACTACCTATATAAGAAACATTTTTTATTTTTCCCATTTTTTGCCTCATTTTTTTTTTATTTTGCCCATTTATTTACAGTTTTTTATTTTTATACTGAACAATTCCTTTAAGTCATCCCAGCCAATAACTTATGAGACTAGTTGTGAGATGAGCAATAAAAATAAAAAAGATAAACAAACAGCACTTATACCTACTTTCAGTGTGATTACATAAGATGTCCTGTAAGTAAGAAGGGTTTAGTAACACTCACTTTGAACATTTTGGCCAAAAGGAAAGTCTGCACGGTCAGAGTGTCATGAGTTTAGGCCTGACTTTTTGTTTGTGTACATCACATATGTTATGTTTTGGTAGCCGAGGATGAGTAGAGTATAAAAGTGCTTTATTAGCAGATTCTTGCAGCCATTACACAACAGTAACTTTCACTTTTAAGCTGTCCAGGAAGCATGCACAGTATTAGTCTGAACATAGTGACACCTACAGGCCATTTGTATAAACACCACATATTCCCCCTATAGTAGGAAAGCATTTTGGCAAATGTACTAAACAACAACAATGCATTTTAAAGCAATAATATATATTCTTCACATCACATAGTCCTTGGTCCATGCAGGTAGTTTTCTGATTCTCTCAGTACACCTTATAGGTTCACTTTCTTCAGGCCTATTGCATTTGGCATCAGTAGTAGGAAAATGTCCTTCATCAAATAGAGCTTCTCTAAAGTTATTCCTAACAGGAGCAAGACGACTTGCATTCCATATGCGTCCATCAGACAGTTCGTATGTGTATAGTCCTCGCTGGCATCTCAATTCAAGTGGTGTAGTAAATTTAGATTATCCTTGTTTCAGTATTCCTGGTTTCTTAATTCTGACTAAAGATCCAGGCTGAAAGTGTACTTCTCTTGCACCACGTTTTCTGTCAGTATAAGCCTTGCATTGGCTTGGTGACGTTTCACAATGTCAGCAGTAGATGATTTTGTAGGCACAGTATTTTGTGGAAGTTTGATGTCTGCAACATGTAACTAAGTGCACATCTGTCTGCCATGTAGCTGGAGATGTAAAAATCATTTATTTGAAATAAATGTCCTGGTTTTAATTCTTCTGCTCAGCCATTTTCTATCTTATCCAAGCCCCATCCAGTCTGTTGTATCAATAAAGCTTTCGATACATATTTATGAAATTTCTAGACCGATGCAAGAAATACTACAATAAAAAACAAGATATTTGCCATAGTTTCAGAAGTTTGACATTTAAGCGAAATCCAGTTTAGGGATTGTGTAAGTGCTGTGGTAGACAATTAGCAGTTTATGTAACCATGGCAACGACATCTGTGGAAGGGAAGACCAATTAACAATGAGCTACAGTACTTGATACAAGACAGGATAAATGAGTGAATTTTGGTGTTATCTTCTGTGATGTCACATATTAGAAACCAAGTAGTAAAAATAATGTAGTAACATCATTTACATATAAGGAGTGAAGGAATGGAAAAAAATAACTCCAAGAAATGTAATATATATGGTACGATAAAAAAAAAACATCACACTGCACTATAATAACAAATATTTGCCACTTTATTTAACAGGCACGAGGTGAAGGGAGTGGTGAGTCCAAATCCCTCTGGGATGGGTAAGTAACATTTTTAGTTTAACAATGCAGCATACTATAAACCATGTTGTATATGCATCTGTGTATTTTATACTTTGTATTTCTATGAATTTCTCTATCTATCTTTCTCTATGAATTTATCTATCTATCATCTATCAAGCTATCATCATCTATAGTTTTTTATATTTATCTCTGTCAATATCCTGTATTTTCCATATTCTCCCACAGGCCAGCTGGTGGTCTTATTATTATAGACAGTATGCCAGACATACGAAAGAGGAAACCCATCCCTTTGGTCAGTGATCTGGTAAGTATATTCTTGGTATTGAATCCTACTCTGGCAGTAACAGGCAAAACATAATTTGGGAAATGGCAGCTCACTGATGACTTGCCATTATTAGTCAAATTCTGTCAAGATTAAAATGATTTGTTAATCTGTGACTGGAAACAAGATATGGGAACAGAGTCACCTAGCATCTTGCAGATGTCAGGCTACATAACTATATTGCAGTAACAATTGCAAATTAGACTTCAGAATTGGTCTGGTATTCTTTTGAAGTGGTTCCAAATCCCCAAATTGTTATTCTGTATTTCCCTAATAAATTTGGGGAGATGTGGTGTTTTTTGGTTAAATGGATCCGTAGAGAGGCAACACTATGGGGCAGATTTATTAAGGGTCGAAGTGAAAATTCTAAATTTTTTTGGTCAAAACTCTGAAATTTGAATTGTGAATTAACTAAACTCGATTTGAGTTTTAATTTCAATTTTGAAATTTATCATACTCTGACCCTTTAAGAACTCAAATTCGACTATTCACTACCTATAACCTGCCGAATTACTGTATAAGTCAATGGGAGAGGTCCAGTGATCAATTTGGTGATGTTTGTAGCCTTCCTGACATTTCAGTTTTTTTCAGAGAAAAAAAAATTTAATTGAGTTTTTTAAATTTGAATCGAGTTTTTATAATTCCAATCGAATTTCATTAAATTTTTCGGGTCGTTTAAATTTATTTGAGTTTAAAAAATTCGGTGTTATTAATAAATTTAGACTAGTCAAATTTCGAATTTATGGGAGTTTAGGGGAGTTTAAAAAAAACTCACATGAATTTGAAATTCGACCCTTGATAAATGTGCCTCCCCATGTGCAACTATGATGCCACCCTGTTACAATAAAGCTATAGCTGAACTGCATATGGGATTTTTGTAGAATAAAAATTTTTATTTGTATCACAACATCTTTTCTAGTGTCATCAGTAGTTCTGTAAAAGGTGCCCGTTGGCACTCTGCAAAGCATGAAGGGATAAAAGTGCAAAAACAATGCATTATAACTAACTGAGGAACCAGGTGGCATTAGATATTAATCAACATACCCATTTCTGATCATTCCTTCTTCCCTTATTGGTGAAGATTCTCCCTGCTTCCTATAGTGTACCAATTCAATGAATGGAATGTAGCTTTCTAAATGGATGGGGAAAGTTACCTTTTCATACATCTGCATTGTTACTTTACCACTTACTATTTGTTACTGGAGATATATGTTTTCAAAGATAAAGATATTAATTGCATAAATCTTATTGATGAAAATTTTCTAATCATTCTGTTCCCTTTAATGCTTCCTTTAATGTTCCAAGGCAATGGTAAGTAGAGGATATCTTTGTAGCCATTTTCCCTGCACTCCCAACAATTACTGTTAAAATGAAAATGCATATAAATGTTCACAAAAGAATAAATATAACAACCAATCAGAAGGTAGTATTTACTGGTCACCTGTTTAAAAGCAAACATCTTATTCATGACTATGGGTTACTGCACTTGGGCAAACATAGTGTCCTACATTACATATGTAGAAACAGCCTTGATACAAAGGGCTACATATGATGCTATTATGGCTAGTAATACATTTCTTGGTATTTAGCATCCCTCTTGCCTCTTTATTTTTTTTATTAAGCCATGTGTGTATAGGAGGGATGAATCTTTGAAGTTCTTACTTCAGCGTATACAAGACATGATGTTCTTGAGGTACTAAGAGGCTCCTAAATGTGCATATAATGATATATACATGTTGCAGGTTAAATTGCATTGTAGCTGTGGCACATGAGAAATATAACAAAAAGATTTTGAGAGATTAACAACATTATATGGGTGGTCTAGGGTTAGTTATTTTAAATTTAGTAGTGGGCAGCTGGACATGCAATACAGCAGGACCCAAAAACAGTGGCATGTGCTCTGCATAGAGACAGGCCAGATCTGTAGATCTGCATTTTGCATGCACCTCGTGTCTCCAAGCAAAAAAAAAAAAATAGGCCAATATTCATCACAACAAAAAGGCAGAAAACTTCTATTCCTGAAAGATCCAATCAGTAAGAAAAAAAAAACAGCATTGATTAGTCTTGAGTTGTAGTATTTTTCTTTTAAAACTAGAAATTGAAGATACAAAAATGCTGGGTTATGTCAATCGAGGTGTATTCAGCTTGCCCATGACCTTCTCCTGCAGGCAAATGTTTAAGTTGATTCATTATTTATTGCTTTTATATTTCAAATATAGGCATTTACTGTATATGCCTTGTTGGTTTTAATCTCTCCTCTCTCCTTAGTCTTTGGTTCAGTCACGGAAGGCTGGGATTACTTCTGCTCTTGCTTCAAGCACCTTAAACAATGAAGAGCTAGTAAGTACATGAATAATATGCCACACATTGAAGCTAAGTAAAGCTAACGCTAAAGAACAGTAATGACATTAATTTGTCTAACTTTCAGAAAAACCATGTTTTTAAAAAGACCCTGCAAGCTTTGATATACCCAATATCCAGCACTACTCCTCACAACTTTGAAGTTTGGACTGCCACAACTCCTACCTATTGTTATGAATGTGAAGGGCTTCTGTGGGGAATTGCTCGTCAGGGCATGCGTTGCACAGAGTGTGGTGTCAAGTGTCATGAGAAATGTCAGGACCTGCTAAATGCAGATTGTCTTCAAAGTAAGAACTATGATGTAAATTGTACCAATTGTAGCTGTGCATGCTGTTGTTTTACTGATTTGCATGCTTCTTTAAAGGAGAAGGAAAGGCATGTTATACTTGGGGGTGCCAAAAGTTAGGCACCCCAAAGTAATTGAGTTTACTTACCTGATACCCCAGGCCAGTACTCCTATTTAGTAGAGCGAAAAGCCGAACTTTAACGACAGAGCTGGCTACTTCGTTCTACTGCACATGCGTCTGCCCTGGAAAATTTGAAGAAAGAAGAAGCAGGAAGATGATCGATCTGTGGTGCTCACTGGTATAACCCTGGGCTGGTGCAGTTTTCTGCTGATAGGAGCACCCGCCCAGGGTTGTCAGGTAAGTAAATACAATACAATCTAACTTTTGGCACCCCCAAGCAAAAATGCCTTTCCTTCTCCTTTAAGTGATTGGTTCCTATCCATTTCCTGATATATTCCATTTCATTCCATTTTCCATTTCCTAACCTATATAAAATTAAGACATGTGACTAGAACTATAGCAAACTTTGGACCTTTTATAAGACTGCCCTCTGTTTACATCAAGTAAATGACAGTATCACATATATTACAACTGTGTCTAACATAGACAAATATGTGTGTCAATTGTCAACCATAACACTAAAATTGGACACACATATACTGTACATAATCATCTATAAATCTACAAACAATTATATATTTTGGAATGACACCAAAATCATCAGTATTCCCCAAGCGTACAGTGCTACGTAATATGTTGGCGCTATATAAATACATGTTAATAATAAAATAATAATAAAAGTGCCACCTGTCCCATATTATTATATACACGGTATTCTGTATACGTTTAACCAGAGCTCTAACAGCAGTAGAAAATTATTATTTAAAATTAAATATGATAAACCTTATAGATCAAGGGGCTTTTCCCTGCCAATAAATGAAAAAACTGTCAATCTTCTCAAAGAGATATTACATTAACTGGACAGACCATAGGCTGAAGCCTTCAGTATTTTAACACAAGATAGTCCAAGTGTGTGAATGAGGCTCAGACAAAATATAATACAAGTATCCAAATTTGAGAGAACTTGGAGAATCTACTTAAAATTGCTGGGCTTCATTAAACTTGTTCAGTACAGGCAAGTGTGTTTTCAGTATAGCTAAATGATATAAAATTATTCACTAAAACAATCATGATTAATGCCCACCTCAGGAGCAGCAGAGAAGAGCTCGAAACATGGCGCAGAAGACCGGACTCAGAATATTATTATGGTCTTGAAGGATCGTATGAAGATCCGGGAGAGGAACAAGCCAGAAATATTTGAGCTGATTCAGGAAGTATTTGGAGTATTAAAGGCCACACATGCTCAGCAGATAAAGGCTGTGAAACAGAGTGTGCTGGATGGGACCTCCAAATGGTCAGCAAAGATTAGCATAACTGGTAAGTGTTAAGAGCTGGTATTATGATGGTTGATACAAAGAGGAGGAGCTATATATGTACAGGGGGGAATGAAGTAGATGCCTACAGTATACATCGAGTATAGGAAACAAAAGAGGTAGAAGGAAATCATAGAAGTGTATCATATGTATATTATTTTATATTTTACATTGTGCTGTTATTGTTTTTTTTCAGTTGTATGTGCACAGGGTCTACAGGCCAAAGATAAGACAGGCTCCAGTGACCCATATGTTACTGTTCAAGTTGGGAAAACCAAGAAAAGAACCAAAACAATCTATGGAAACCTTAATCCTGTCTGGGAAGAGAATTTTCACTTGTGCGTGTTGTGGGGATTGGTGAGACTTGGGGAGGAATATTATTGTATTGGTTCCCACTAAAATTAATGCTAATGGATTCAAGATTTTATCTTAGAGTGTGTCATACAGGGTTGGACTGGGCCTGGCTGGGTCCCGGCCCTCATAGAACCCAGCCAACCCAGGCCCACACCCCTACCTGCACAGCCCATTTAATGGATTGCTGTAAGGAGGCGAATATTATGCGATGCCTGGATGCACATGCTTGCTCGGGGGTGGGAGGTGTGTACCTCAAGCTGGGGGGGGCATCAAGTTGCAGCCCCAGTGGGCCATTGCGGCACCAGTCCAACACTGATGTTATATGAAGAGAATGTAAAAAGTTCTATTAAGGGGATGATATGATTATTTTATTATCTTTCTCAGCGAATGTCACAACTCTTCAGACCGTATTAAAGTTCGTGTGTGGGATGAAGATGATGATATTAAATCTCGTGTGAAGCAAAGATTTAAAAGGGAATCAGATGACTTCCTCGGGCAAACAATTATTGAGGTCCGGACACTTAGCGGAGAGATGGATGTGTGGTATAACTTGGGTAGGTTAAAAAAATCTTAATCAGCCAGTTTATGTTGCTCAGACTCTAAAAGACTGAGCAGTCATTACAGAAACCCTGAGTGAGTTCAGGAAAAAAACCTTGTTAGTTGAGGTATTCTTCCCCTAGCAGGTTTTCTTGAATAAGAAAAAGTTCAGCATCGAAAGGCTCAAGCACTCATAAATGGCCCCCCTTTCTTCATTTTCACATATGCTTTCTTTCTAGATAAGCGAACGGATAAATCTGCTGTCTCTGGGGCCATCCGCCTTCATATAAGTGTGGAAATAAAGGGAGAGGAAAAGGTGGCTCCATATCATGTACAATACACATGTCTACATGAGGTAAGTCGTTAGAAGAACACTAGATCAGGTTTCTAGACCTACCCAGTATGCAGTTTTCCACAAAAACTGGCTATTAAAGAAGGATCTTAATTCAACAAAAGAAAGATCTTGTTTTGTGTATAGGGATGTAGCGAACGGCGGAAAAAATGTTCGCGAACTTGCGTCAAAAATGCGAACGGTTCGCGAACGTCGCGAACCCCATAGACTTCAATGGGAAGACGAATTTTAAAAGCTGGCCAGAAAAATGATTTTAAAGTTGTTTAAAGGGTGCAACGACCTGGACAGTGGCATGCCAGAGGGGGATCAAGGGCAAAAATGTATCTGAAAAATACATTGTTGACACAGCGCTGCGTTTTGTGCTGTAAAGGGCAGAAATCACACTACGTCACTCAGGTGATGTTTCTGGACACGGAATGTGAAAAAGCTCACACAGCTAGGTGGCACTTGGTTAAAGACTGGGCAAACAATGCCTGCAAGGGCAACGTATACAGTAGTGGGTACAGAATATATTATTGCTGCTGTAAAAACATCACTCAGGTGATGTTTACGGACACGGAATTATTATTGTTATTTAGACAGAATGTGAAAAAGCTCACACAGCTAGGTGGCACTTGCATACCTCCCAACTGTCCCTCTTTTGACCACTCAACCCCCTGTCCCTCTTTTGTACTGGAAAGTCCCTCTTTTCTCTGAACTGAACAGCCAGAAAAAAAACAGTTTCTAACTTAATTAGCTTTTGGCAGAGAGCTCAGAACAGCTAACAGGTGCAAATAAGATACTTTGTAACAATTTTGACTCTGGTTGGTGCTGGTAGTGGTGAACTACTAGGAGGAGCAGCACACCAGTCCCTCTTTTCTCTGAACTGAACAGCCAGGAAAAAAAAACAGTTTCTAACTTAATTAGCTTTTGGCAGAGAGCTCAGAACAGCTTACAGGTGCAAATAAAATACTTTGTAACAATTTTGACTCTGGTTGGTGCTGGTAGTGGTGAACTACTAGGAGGAGCAGCACACCAGTCCCTCTTTTCTCTGAACTGAACAGCCAGAAAAAAAACAGTTTCTAACTTAATTAGCTTTTGGCAGAGAGCTCAGAACAGCTAACAGGTGCAAATAAGATATTTGTAACAATTTTGACTCTGGTTGGTGCTGGTAGTGGTGAACTACTAGGAGGAGCAGCACACCAGTCCCACTCCCCAACACAGCTAGACTAATAGCACTGGGCTCTTACAGTAGCAAAGTAAAAAAAACAAAAAAGAAAATAAAATCAGTCCTTACAAGGACTATTGGGTTACAGGCAGCAGTCAGCAGATGAGAGATCAGCAGCAGGACAGCTGCCCACAGCAGCTACATACAGAGCACTGTAGTAGAAGGTAGATTACTAGCCAGCAAAGCTACCTAACCTAAAATGTCCCTCAAATCCCTGCAGAGTTCTGTCCCTACAATACAGAGCAGTATCAAGTAGATTACTAGCCAGCAAAGTTACTATCAACTGTCCCTCAAATCACTCAACAGCTCTCTCCCTACACTAGCTCTTCCAAGCACACACAGGCAGAATGAAAAAACGCTGCAGGGCTTCAGTTTATATATGGAAGGGGAGTGGTCCAGGGGGTGTGGGGGTGGTCCAGGAGGGAGAGCTTCCTGATTGGCTGCCATGTATCTGCTGGTCTGGGGTGAGAGGTCAAAAATAAGCGCCAGCTAAGGCGAACATTCGGCGGACGCGAACAGTCGATGTTCGCGCGAATTAGTTCGCGGGCGAACAGTCCGCGACATCCCTATTTGTGTATACTCAAAGCAGTGGAATGCCATACAATGATCAAAATGTTATCTCTATCTTATTTCACACTATATTTTTCTCAGAATCTGTTCCATTACCTGACGGATGTGCAGAATAATGGTGTTGTCAAGATCCCAGATGCAAAAGGAGACGACGCCTGGAAAGTTTATTTTGATGAGACAGCCCAAGAAATTGTGGATGAATTTGCAATGAGATATGGAGTGGAGTCCATATACCAGGCCATGACGTGAGGAACAGTGGAAACTGAATTTAAGGGAGTCAATAGTATAGGAATTAAAGGGCAAAAATACACCTGTGTTCAACATCAACAAAATAAATATGCCTTGTGTTGAAAATGTAACCTTCTTTAAATTTTAAAAATTGATTTTTGTTATAAACAATATGACTAGCACATGCAATTACAACAATGCTGAACAGAGGTGTATATGCATCATTTTAAACTTGAAGTTTCAAAGTTGGGCTAAATATCTTAATATCTTCTAGGTATGGTACTTTACAAACTCTGGAATTAAAACATAGGGGATACATCTGGAAAGATTTCTTTAAAACTGGGTCTAAAATTAAAAATATGTTTCTCACAATTTCACAAATTGTTGGAGGTTTTTTTTTGTCTCTAATGGTTTTCCTCTGTTTTTATTTAGGCATTTCGCCTGCCTTTCATCTAAATACATGTGTCCTGGAGTACCAGCTGTAATGAGTACCCTCCTTGCCAACATTAATGCTTACTATGCACACACAACTGCATCAACTAATAATGTGTCTGCCTCAGACCGATTCTCTGCTTCAAACTTTGGGGTAAGCTCAATTCTAGACGTCTGAAGTAAATAAGCAGCAATGTGTTCTGTATATCATAGCACCACTTATCTTTACTCTTGTGTTGATTCATAATGCTTTATAATGATGCTGAGCTGGCAAAGATACTGATTAAACATTTAATTTGTATTTTATTTAACAGAAGGAGAGATTCGTTAAGCTGCTTGACCAGTTGCACAACTCTTTGCGCATTGACCTGTCCATGTACCGGGTAAGGAAAAAAAGGAGTAAAAAACAGGAGTTCACAAAGCAATAGTCTGTCCCACTGCATGGATGCAGTAAATAAGCATGTAATGTACATGCCTTCTAGTTGTTGCACTGTATTAATTTCTGGGTAGCTAGTTCAGGAGCTTAGAAGTTTAGATTACTCCTATATTGCTGTCTACTTGTGTTTTGTAGAACAACTTCCCTGCCAGCAGCCCTGAGAGACTCCAAGATCTCAAGTCTACTGTAGATTTACTAACAAGCATTACGTTCTTCCGGATGAAGGTGAGAGTCATAGAGACTGTGGAAATGTTTCAAAAAGGGGCAGCAGGCACAGTAGAATGTGGTATGTGTAATTTCTCAAATCAGCTTAGGGTAACAATAAGCTATAACTTTCGCTGCTAGGAATTGCTCAGTTATATATCTATCATCACAAGAAAAAGGCTTAAAGGGGTTAAGTTAACTTTAAACATGATGTAGGGAGCAATATTCTGAGACAAATTGCATTTGGTTTTCATTTTTCATTATTTGTGTTTTTTGAGTTATTAGGCTTTTTATTCAGCAGTTTCCAATTCCAGCAGTCTGGTTACTAGGGCCCAAATTACCATAGCAACCGTCCATTGATTTACCTAAAAGACTTGAGGGCCTGAATAGAAAGATGAGTAATAAAAAATAGCAAAAAAATTGTCTTATGGAGCATTTGTTTTTTTAGATGGGGTCAGTGACCCCCATTAGAAAGCTAGAAATAGTCAGAAAAAGGAGGCAAATAATTAAAAAAACTATAGAAACTAAATACTGAAGACCAATTGAAAAGCTGCTTAGAATTGGCGATTCTAAAAGTTATTTAAAGGTGAATCACCCCTTTAAAGAGATACCGTCATCAGAAAATAACCCTTTTTATTATCTATCATAACATTGTCTTTAAATGCTATTTATAATTTTGCCATAAAAGTATTTGCCTGATGATTTTACATTACCTTTCTTACCCCCATGTTCCTCTAAGGGGGCTGCCATATTTGTGCAGCAGTAGTCTGTTAGCATTAGAAACTTTAACTGACAGGTTACGAAGGAATAGTCAGGTTGGCAAAACAGTCAGGTTTAACTTCCAGTGACAATTACTTTCAAAACTATTAGCAAAAAGTGACCTCTAGGTAACTTTTAATGTAGATTAATATTTTGAAATAAAAATTTTTTGTGTCAGTATCACTTTAAGGCTGGTCTGCTACCAGAATGAATTTGCAAATATTTAAGTTGTCTTTCTCATGCTTACTACTCCTACTTTTCTTAAGTTTTCAGACATATTTCTTTTCACTCATTAATCCATTGTCTATTTCATTCCATACAGGTGCAAGAGCTACAGAGCCCGCCACGAGCCAGCCAGGTGGTTAAGGATTGTGTGAAGGCATGTCTGAACTCAACCTATGAATATATCTTTAACAACTGCCATGAACTTTATAGTCGGGAATATCAAAGTGACCCTGTAAGTCGTACATTTTTTTACTATGTAAATGTTTATTATTACTTTTATTTTCTTCAGAAAATGTAGACTAAAACTCGACGCATATGTGTTTTCAAATTCCAGCAAATGTGTTTATCTCTGTTTTGTATTGAAGGAAATATGTATTAACCCTTTAAGTGTCATCAGAATTTTGCATTTCATTTGCACTCAACTCCAGGCGGTTTTTGAAAATTTTGTGCCCTGTCCCCAGGGTATCCCCTGGGGGAAATATTTACCTAGTAAAAATATATATTGTTTTTTTTTCAAGACAACCTGAGCTTTCTAAATCTACCTGAGTTTTGTCACTTCTGTAACAAAATATAAGCTTCTGAATACTGAGATATATATATATATATATATATATATATATATATATATATATATATATATATATATATAAAAACAAGGGAAAGTTGTACTCACCACTAATTTTTAAAACCATTAGGCGGGGGTGCAATGAGGCTGTGACCACAAAATACATATAGACAAATACAAGAGTCCTCTGCACTCAACCCATTATCAATATATTTAAGACAGAGACATTTTGTGCATACTGCTACTGAAAAATGCCTTACCCTTTAAACAAAACAGGGATTGTTTGTCCATATATTGCAATATATTTAAGCTGGCCAACTACGTCAAAGTCATCCCATATCTGGCCAGTCTTATGTTCAATTTTCATCTGATTCATTAAGAATTCTATTGCTTCATTATACATTTTACAAAGGGACTAAGTTTTACCTGCAACTTACTAGCTGCTTTCAAAGTAAAACCCCAAACTTGGTTGCCCTTTTATTAGACACCAGTGGGATCACCTGACTATAGCTGGGAGGGGTGGGAGCTACAACATGGAGCTGGTCACTTCTCCTGTATAACTATAACAAACAAGGGAAAGTTGTGCTCACCACTAATTTTTAATGGTTTTAAAAATTAGTGGTGAGCACAACTTTCCCTTGTTTCCCTTTGGTGTGCTGTTAGCATTAATTATTATTAATTATGTAAGTGCTACTGTTGATAATATTCATATCTTGGTCTTACTTTCCCCGGCAGGCTAAAAAAGGGGAGGTACCCCCAGAAGAACAGGGGCCAAGTATCAAGAACCTAGATTTTTGGTCCAAACTAATAACATTGATTGTGTCTATCATAGAGGAAGATAAGAACTCATATACACCTTGTCTAAACCAGTGAGTATTTTTGTTGATTAGTTGGTACACAGAGTTTAAGAAATACAGAATGGCCAAAACAGAGGAATAACCTAAATTCTTAATGCCATTTTTAGTTTTGATTTATTTTCATACACACATCTTTGTTATTTGTATCACTCTATCGTAGGTTTCCTCAGGAGCTTAACGTTGGTAAGATTAGCGCTGAGGTCATGTGGAGTCTCTTTGCTCAAGACATGAAATATGCCATGGAAGGTAACTAACCTCTGAGAGCTGCAATAGCCATTTTATTTTTACATCACCCTTGTTTTAATTTTTTCCTTGTTTCATGTTTGGAACTGGTCAGCTCAATTTTAAAGTGGCATGCATATAGATAATGGGTTGCACTCACCTGTCTTCTTTTGTATAGAACATGACAAACACCGCCTGTGTAAGAGTGCTGACTACATGAACTTGCATTTCAAGGTCAAGTGGCTGTACAATGAATATGTAACTGAGCTACCATATTTTAAGAGCAAGGTTCCAGAATATCCTGCGTGAGTGACCTCTTTGTGTTGCAAACTAACTTGGAACAACTTTTGATTTTTTTTTGTAGATAAATTAATAATGGGTTAAATGAAACAAAGATTTTACAGGAGAATCCCATAATGGCCTTTCCTTTTTTTGTATCTTACAGTTGGTTTGAGCCTTTTGTAATTCAGTGGCTGGATGAGAATGAAGAGGTCTCTAGGGATTTCCTGCATGGAGCTCTTGAGAGAGATAAAAAGGATGGGGTAAGGCCATAACATTTAATCACCAGTATATTATTTTCTCTCATTTCAGATATGTATTTGTGATTTTATTAAACAAAGAAGCATCCATTGAGTCTCCTTCTCAATTTAAAGAGAAAGAGGAGCATTTACTTTTTTAGTATTTTAGTCTTTTCCTTGTGGCTTTAAAAAGTTGATTGAGGCTCAGAAGACAGAAGGAAATTTGTTTGACTATAATAGTTGTACAATTTTGTACCTTTCAAATGTCCACCTTAAAAATATTTAAGGTTTAAGAAAGATTAACGTACTTTAGTTTATTTAAATTTATTTCCAGGAGATTTATATTTACATGCATTATTTATTCCAGAGTTATAAAGTAAAAAAAAATGTTTTTCACTAGATTTTCTACATCTATGAAATTAAAGTTTCCCCGCCTTATGGTTTTTATGCACCAGCCTTAGAAAGGCATTTCATAAATATGTATTAAATATAAAGTTGTTCCTTTAATCTCTTACAGTTCCAGCAGACCTCTGAACATGCCCTGTTCTCCTGCTCTGTAGTAGATGTATTCTCACAGCTTAACCAGAGCTTTGAGATCATTAAGAAGTTGGAGTGTCCAGACCCACAAATTGTGGGGCATTACATGCGCAGATTTGCCAAGGTATTGTGTCCTTAAATCACCTTGTCTTATGCATTCCAATCGTTATGGTACTATTTTGGTTCATTTATCTAGCAACAAAAAATTTTTAAAGATCCACACCATAGATTAGAAGTAATCTACAGCGTGCGGAAAATAAGATCTTTAAAAATGTTTTGTTGTTGCAACTAATTATATCTATCTTACGCACCGCCGTACATGGCTTTGTAAGCTTCTATAATTCTAAATAGTAGTGTGCGCTACCGACACATATACAAGTTCATTTATCTAACACAAATTTTTGTACAGCATAAGTTATTGATTCAGCAATTGTAGTTACTAAGGAAGCTAGAAATACAGCCTCATTTTTCCAAAACTGTATAGACCATAAAGAAATTTGCAGAATAAGAGATACAGGTTTTTTACATTCTTGATGCATTTAAATTCCTGTGAACTAACATTTATAGTATTGTGCAGATAGATTACAAAAAGGCTTGTAGATTCTCAGGGACCATGCTATATAGTTCCCAGAAAGTTATCTTGATATTTATTTCCAATAACACACAATTTTTTCATTCTTTTATCATTTTTCTCTGCAGACGATCGGTAATATCCTGCTGCAGTATGCTGAAATTATTTCCAAAGACTTTGCATCTCATTGCTCCAAAGAGAAAAAAGAGGAGAAAGTGGTACTTTAATAATATATATAATTAAAATATAAATAATGTTAAACCTTGTTTTACTATGACAATAAATGGGTAAGGTTAAAAAGGGAGTAGTCACAAAGTACGTGCTACACACACCCTTATGTGTCACTAGATTTTGCTTTGAAAATCTGTAAACCTTACTATTTAGGTTAATGATTGTGTTACTAATAATAATCTCTTGTTTCCCATGTACCATAGTAAACATCTCACAAAAGACAACAGGATAAGCTTTATTCTCATTTACATCTGTGAAGGAACTTGCCTGTGTGGCTTTGCTATTTCTTTAATAATTTCCTTTTTCATACAATATTTCCTTTGTCATACAAAGGAAATTTCATCAATAAAACATCATATATGATATTAGGCCTAAATGTAAATCCACAAGTTAAAACTTTCATTAAATATGCCCTGTATTCTTATGTATTCTCCAGCCCTGTATTCTTATGAACAACATCCAACAACTTCGAGTGCAACTGGAAAAAATGTTCGAAGCAATGGGTGGAAAGGATGTAAGTTTTTTCTGTATTGCTTCATTTTTCTACTTTCTATTTTGAGACAGTGACAAAAAACAGATTTGGTTAAATTGTTGGGGAAAAGGCCTATGGCTTGAAGTGTTTCTCTGCTGGCATAACACCACTCTGTGCCACCTAAATACACATGGGGAGGCACATTTATCAAGGGTCGAATTTCCCATTCATGTGCGTTTTTTAAACTCCCATAAATTCAAATTTTATTAATAAAATGGAATTATTGAAACTCGGACGAATTTAAACTACCCGAAAACTTGAATCAAATTCAATTCAAATTCGATCAAACTCGATTCATGTTTTTTCTCCGGAAAAAACTTGAATGTCAGGAAGGCTGCAAACATCCCTGGACCTCTCCCATTGACTAAACAGTAATTTTGGCAGGTTTTAGGTGGCGATAGTCGAATTTGAATTCTTAAAGGGAAAAAGTATGATAAATCTTGAAAATCTAATTTGAATTTTCAATTTCGACCCTTAAAGGAAAACTTTACCCCCAAAATAAAAAACTTAAGCAACAGATAGTTTATATCATATTAAGAGACATATTAATGAATCTTACCAAACTGGAATATATATTTAAGTAAATATTGCCCTTTTAAATCTTTTGCCTTGAACCACCATTTCGTGATGGTCTCTGGGCTGCCTCAGAGATCACCGGACCATTAATAATGCAACTCTAACTGTAACAGGACAAGTGTGGAAGCAAAAGACAGAACTCTTTTTAATTGGCTCGTGTGACCTAACATGTATGGTATGTTTGTGTGCACCGTGAATTCTACGATACCAGGGGTGGTCCTGATTTTTTAAATTGGCAAAAAGTATATTATTATGAAAATGGTTTATTAAATGAAGCAGGGTTTTACACCTGAGTTGTTTTATGCAATATCTTTTTATAGAGAGCTACTTTGTTCAGGGGGGTATAGTTTTCCTTTAATAAATCTGCCCCTTAGGGTATGTGGATAATGTGCCTTCTGCACACATTTCATATGATTTTTAGACATAATTTTAATACTGTTTTGTTTTCCCCCCAATTTATTTGCTAATGTGTGTCCAGTTGGATGCAGAAACCAGTGAAATTCTGAAAGAACTGCAGGTGAAACTCAACAATGTTCTAGATGAGCTAAGCAGAGTGTTTACCACCAGGTAAGTGAGGCATAGCTATTTTAAATTTAAGTAAAACAACATTTCATTTTACTACAGTTAGAAGGAAATAGGAGTGTCAATATTTGCTCCTAGTGACAATGAGGAATAGTTTATTACAGAACACAACTTCTTATTTAGGGTATTATTTATCTAAGGTCGAATTTTAGAGTAATGTGAATTTTTTTAAAACTCTAATAAATTTGATTTTATTCATAATCCGAATGGTATGTTATTTATGAAAACATTTGAATGAATATCCTGACCCAAAAACTGGAATCAAACTCAAATCCTGTTTTCTTCTGAAAAAAAAGCAACTTTTGTGTGTCAAATTTTTTTGATGCACAACATTTTTTTTGATGCACTACAATTTTTTTTCCTACCATTAGATTCTATGGGGCATCATTTTCGAGGCAGAACTTGGCAAACATTTGGCACATCACTACTATTAACATCAAGGGGCAGATTTATCAAGGGTCGAATTTCGAAGTTGGAAATATCGAAGTCGAAGTTTTTTTTCATCGAATTTGGCCATTTGTGGTCGAAGTAAAATTGTTCGATCAAACGATTCAATCCTTCGAATCGATTCAAAGGAATTCAGTGATTTTCTACGATTTTCTTCGACTTCAAAAAACTTAGAAAACTGCTCCAGAAGGTCCCCATAGGCTAACATAGCACTTCAGCAGGTTTAATTTGGCAAAGTATTGAAGTCGAAGTTTTTTTTAAAGAGACAGTACTTTGATTATCGAATGGTCGAATATTCAAACTATTTTACTTCAAATCGAAGTCGAAGTCGTAGTATCCTATTCGATGGTTGAAGTATCCAAAAAATTACTTCGAATTGTTTTACTTCGAAAATTCCCTCGAATTCACTTCGACCCTTGATAAATCTGCCCCTAATAGTACAAGGGACCTCTGCCATTAGGTGGAGAATAGCCGAATTAGAACTGTTTTTTTGGGTTGAGGTGTGTTAAATCTCACATTCGAATTCAAATTAATTTGTGAGTTTTGACCCAAAAAATCAAAAATTTACCATTCAAATTATTATTATTCAAGTTATTATTTAGGGGCAGATTTACTAAGGTTTGAATGTAAAATTCAAATTTTTGACCTAAGGAATTTTTTTTTGTTATAGTTTTCAGCAACAAATCGAGGAATGTGTGAAGCAGATGGGTGACATCCTGAGCCAGGTGAAAGGAACCGGAAATGTACCAGCCAGTAACTGCAGCAGTGTGGCTCAGGATGCAGATAATGTGTTGCAGCCTATCCTGGATCCTCTGGACAGCAAGTAAGGTCCCAGAGGTGGATTGAAACCTCGATTAAATAAAAACAGACTCTGAAGAAAAAATCACTGTTTGTACCAGCATTTACTGCTTTTCCGTCCAGCCCGATCGACGAGCCGACCGATATTCAAGTCTTCTGCTGATATCAGTCGGCTTGTTTCCCACCAAACACTCACCAAATAAAGTACGAAAAATTGTTTCGTATGATGATATCTGTGCGTCTATGGCCACCTTTAGAAAGAGATATTTGATATATGTATAGAAAGAGAGCATACGAAGATGTTTTAAGATTTATTGTTGTGAGCAGCAAGGAGGATTGGGAGAAAATATTCACATAAACACATAACTACCAATAATGCAAACATGTGTATCTTATTCACCAATATATTTTAAAGGGAGACTGTCATGGGAAAACATGTTTTTTCAATATGCATCAGTGTTGTTCCAGCAGACTTCTGCACTGAAATACATTTTTCAAAAGAGGAAACTTTTTTTTTATATTTAATTTTGAAATCTGACATGGGGCTAGACATATTGTCAGTTTCCCAGTTGCCCCAAGTCATGTTACTTGTGCTCTCATAAACTTCAATCACACTTTACTGCTGCACTGCAAGTTGGAGTTATATCACCTCCTCTCCCTTCTCCCCTCCCCCCATCATCAGAACAATGGGAAGGTAACCAGATAACAGCTCCCTGGTAGATATAAGAACAACACTCAATAGTAAAAATCCATGTCCCACTGCACCTTCTGTTACATTGAGTAGGAGAAACAATAGCCTGCCTAAAAACAGTTCTGTGCTGGCTCTTTCTGAAAGCACATGACCAGGCAAAATGACCTGAGATGGCTGCCTACAGACAAATATTACAACTAATGTTATACTGTATTGTAGAGTGAATTATTTGCAGTGTAATTTATAAATAATAAACTGCACCATAAAAATCATGACATAATCCCTTTAAACATACATTTATATATGAAAATGAGAAAAAAATTATTACTAAATGTTAAACTACATTGTTTAGTCTATTAATATCTATTTTTTATATCTATTTGTTTTTACAATTTAGCCTGACACTGTTTGCCAAGATCTGTGAAAAGACAGTCCTGAAGCGTGTGCTGAAGGAACTCTGGAAGCTTGTGGTGAATACAATGGAGAAAACTATTGTCCTTCCACCACTGACAGACCAGACAGTGAGTATAATCTGCAGATTTTTTTATTTTGAACTGAGAATATTAATATTCTGCCATTTACTTTTTTAAGGATGTGCAATAGCATTACTGACATATGAATCTTATTAACAGCACCTAGTAAGTAGTGAGAAAATACAGTATCTTCCTGGCAGTATTTTCTAATTTGTAGTCAAGCAGACAGAAAAAGATACTCCACAATTTCCATTTGCCATTTGGCCAGATTTTATAAGTAACTGAGACTGATTGCAAAGAAACCAAGACAGTAATTATCAGGACATATATGGTTGCTATTTAATACCCGAGGTGCCAGGCAAGTGATAATAATTTAGAAAAAGCTCTTGCAAATATTTTCCCCCTCTAATAACTAGTGACTTTATAAATATATTGCCAGCTGGAACTTTGTATATTGAAACTGACTGTACATATTATACTGAAGCAAATGTTATTCTTCCTAAATGAGTGCCTGCTTCACTGCCAAAACTTTAAGTAAACAGTTTAATCTGTAAGAAACATAAAGATATCCAGGTATAGATTTTCTGAATCTAATAAATTTGCGTATTTGTGGGAAAAATCCAGGCAGTCAATTGAAGCTGAAAATTCTTTATTGGGTAATTCTTTATTGAGCACACACTTGATAAAGGGCATAGACCGAAACATGTCGTGTGGAACACTTCCCCAATAAAAAATGTTGCAGCTTCAATTGACTGCCTGGATTTATCCCACAAATACACAAATTTATTCGATTTATCGTTTGGGATACTAACACAGATTAACCCGTGGGATGAACAATACCTTTTTGTTTAAGGTGAGATACAGTTGTACCCATTGAATTGAACTGTATAGATTTTCTGAAAACAGAACAGGGCTGGTTTAAAAACCAACTGTATGTATATTTGTGTGTGTGTGTGTGTGTGTGTATATATATATATATATATATATATATATAGCTACTTGTATACACAGCACTGTACATTTTTACAATACAATTACAATACAAACAGGTAAATGTTTGCAATAGATAAATAGAAATATACAGAGTTATAAAGATTAAGAGGACTATTTATCAAAAGTTGGGGGGGAAATTATTTTCGCTATTCCTCTATTTCACCAGTGAAAGATACATTTTTAGTTATCAGCAAATTTTATTTTATTTTATTATATTATATCATTCCCTAGCATTCTTTCCTAAGTGAGAAGAAAAAATACTATGCTGCAGGAATTTCCTATAGATCTGTATGGGGATTAATTCCCCCCCCCCAAATGAAAAAAATCTTTTGAATTCTAGAACAGTAGTGCAAACTTTTAGACTGTAGGGAAGCTTTAATAAATGTTTTAAAAAAAAACACAGGAAAAATGCAACAATTTACCAAGGAAATATGTCACTAACTACAATATGTTAAAGAGATACTAAAATAAACTTTTTTTATTCTATCATAACATTGTGCTTGCATGCTATTTATAATTTGCCATAAAAATATTTGCCTGATGCTTTTACCTTTCTTACCACCATATTCCTCTATGAGGGGGCTGCCATATTTGTGCAGCAGTTGTCCATCCAGGTTGACATAACAGTCAGGTTTAGGAACTTCTAGTAGCAATTACTTACAAAACCAGAATAATCATCAACAAACTATGTAATAGTTATAAATCTGTACTACTGTTTATAGTCTGTGTAATATTAGTGTGTGCATGCTTTGCATGGTGAATATTTTGTTTCTCTGTATATAAGAATATTTTATGCTAAAAGTCTTTGTAAACACAAAGAATATGTAATAATTGTATATCGAATCAATCATAATGGATGATGAGAATGTGAAAGGTGCAATCAAATCAAAGACAAGCCAGATTTGAATCTATAGCAAAAGCCAACTTTAAGAGAACATTAACTTTTTTAAAGTTATAATATCCTACATTGGCCTTTCTGGTCTTTATTTTATGTTATTTTTTAATTTTACACTTTAGCTTCCAATCTGTTACCTGTTTGCCAAACCATAGAGCTGCAAACATTGTTTAAAAATTAAGAAAGCTCAAAAAAATAAAGTGATGACCAACGGCAAATACCCTAAAATACCTAAAAGCCTATATTAGGGGTGCCCAAAAGGTAGATTGGGATCTACCAGTAGACCTTTAGCTGATGATCAGTAAATTTCAACAAACAGCTGGTCTAAATCACCCTCCTATTCATGCTTTCCATTCAGATATTTATTTTGTTAAGGTTACATGAGAAATAGTTGTTTGTTAAATACAGCAATATACATTTTCTCATAAATCAATATAATGTTTAAATAATATTTTCAATGGGACAGAATGCTAACAATGCGTTTATGGATGTAGATCATAATGGGACAACATCACTAAACGTAGACCTCACATTAGTCAAGTAAGGACACTCCTGGCCTATATCATACTGTTACATTTGGGTGAACTAGCCCTTTAAAGAGCACTTTTCAAGATTTTAGAAGGTTCAGTCAAATGAAATAATAAATAAATAACAAAACATATAACATATGGTACTTTCTTTTAAGAGGTAATACAGTATATAGAAATATTTGTATAAAGCAGATCAATCTTGATTTATATTTTTGTTACAAGCTTTTTTGTAGTTGCATCTGTGCTCTCGAAACCATACAAGGTAATGTTTTAGTATTACAGAGAAAGAGATAGGGGATCCCATAGCTGTATATTCTGACGTCCAATCATTTTAAACCTCTGTACTATAATCCAGGGCCCTTATACAGGCAAACTTGGTTCCAGCATACTATCCCATGTGTTCTAGATTTTTAACTTCAGTTAGTGGTAATTACCGATACACTACAGAAAAAGGTCATGTCTAACAACCATTTTTTTCTGTGAGATTGTTTCATTGGTAAGGGAAACATGGTGGTTGCTTTTTTGGTGCCCCCACTCTGAAGTTCTCGTTCAATAAGCAACTTGATGCTGTCCCTATAAGTGCAATTCAAACTTAGGGCCTATTTAGGCAGGTGGTTTGTCTTATTAAATTTTAGGTGGTATTGGGACCTTGTATTGCCTTGGGGCAAATGTTTAGTTACTTTTGCTTTTGAATATTTTAATCTCACCAAAAACAGCAAAACTTCTAGGATAATAAAATTTTAATTAAATATCACCTTATTACGGATGTAAAGATTTTATGATAAAAAAATCCATCTTTATGCCAAGGAATGTACCCTGGTTTTCTTTGTGTGTTTTATATATTACTTAACAAGAATCCCTCATTCATTTGCTACTATTTATGCTCTTTATTGTTCAGCATTTTATGGGGGTTATTTACTAATATCCGTTTTTTTTCTGATCAGAGTTTTAAAGGGGAAAAACACAATTTTTTCTTTAAAAAAAAACCTCAATTTTTTATTCGAGTAAATTTATTGATAAAAATGTAGTCAGGAGGTTTTAAGAAAATAGTGAGAATTTTAGGATTTTAGTAAATAACCAACCATATTGTTTAAATAATAATATATAATAATAATAATATAATAAATCGATCTCCTGTAACAACTTAAAACATAAATTCAGAATGAGAAAGAGAAAATTTGCCAGTGCACAGTTTGCCTTTTGAAATAATTACCAAAAAAATGAGATGTTAGTACCACGCTTTGGCCAAAATATGTAAGCTCACGTGCCACGTCAAGGCCCCTCATTGAACTTGAGTCCTACACTATGTGAGCATTATAAGTTTGTAGTGAATTTATTATTATTATTATTATTATTATTATTATTATTATTATTATTATCATCAATAACATGTATTTATATATTTAAAATCAAGTCCCCCAGCAACCAATGTGACTGAGTAGTAAGACCACTGTGCAATTACCCTTAGCTCAGGAGCTCTAGTGGGAAAGGAGGGAGCTTTTAAGCACCAGCCAACAAACATACACCTGTGAATAATTACCTTCCTACACTATTAGCATTTTAAATTTGTAGTGCATTTAAAACCAATTCCCCCAGTAGACAATGTGACACAGGTGTATGTTTGTTGGCTGGGGCTTAAAAGCTCAGAGCTTTCCCACTAGAGCTCCTGAACTAAGGGTAAAAGCACAATGGTCTTACTACTCAGTCACATTGGTCGCTGGGGGACTTCATTTTAAATGCACTACAAACGTATAATGCTCACATAGTGTAGGACTCGCGTACAATGAGGGGCCTTGACATGGCACGTGATCTTACATATTTTGGGCAAAGTGTGGTACTAACACCCTTTTTTGTAATAATTATTTTTAAAGGCAAACTGTGTGCTGGCAAATTTTTTCTTTCTTTTGTGTACAAATATTGGCTTTTTATCGTTTATAGCAGCTGGTCAACTCCAGAATGTGGGTTAGACCAAGCGCAGGCAGAGTATAGTAGCTGGTCAATGCCACAGCGTGAGTTAGATCGAGCGCTGGCAATTTCTTTCTGTGTTTCTTGTATAAATTCAGAATGAGCCTGAATTTTTTTAGACTGTCACCTAAAATATTGTTTTCCTTGTTACCATAAAGATCCTGCCTTTATATTAATTTGTTTCCTACCTAAATAATTCATTTTTAAAAGACTTTTAATTTTAATAATTTATAAATAATAAAGTCCCCTCTTTGACCTTTAGACTTCAGATCTGTTTGCAAATGTTAACATTTTGTACATGCTATCTTAAAGAATGTTTTAGGGGCCCATTTACTTAGCTTGAGTGAAGGAATAGAGGAAAAAACACTTTGAATTTCCAATGGTTTTTTTTGGCTACTTCGACCATCGAATGGGCTACTTCGAACTTCGATAACAACTTCGACTCGAACGATTTGAACTAAAAATCGTTCGACTATTCCACCATTCGATATTCGAAGTACTGTCTCTTTAAGAAAAAACTTCGACCCCCTAGTTCGCCACTTAAAAGCTACTGAAGTCAATGTTAGCCTATAGGGAAGGTCCCGATAGGCTTTCTAAGTATTTTTTGGTCGAACAAAAATCGTTCAATCGATGGATTAAAATCGATCGAACGAATAGCGCTAAAGCCTTCGATTTCGATATTCGAAGTCGAAGGATTTAACTTAAGTAAATTTGCCCCTTAATGTTTGCATCTTTCTTAACACTCTTATCTAGAATTATTTATCTGACAGTTGATATCTAAAATATTGAATTGATGAGAATAAATTACAAAAACAGATCCACACATATAATTGGACAATAAGCCCAACTGATGACAAAGCTTGTTAATTATTAGAAGTGATACCTTGTGTATGGAAATATGAGTCATATGAGCTGAATAAGCAGAAACTAGAGATATTCTAGTTAAGTATGTATGGCATATTAGAGCTAGTGCATAATAAAGATCTTAATATACATAGATATACAGGTATATTTAAGATTTCTTATATTTAATTACAATGGATTTCCAGTTTTTGGTTTGTTTTTGTACAATACGTAGGGTGTATTTAAGTGTCTCTTTCAGCAGTGTCAGAGAGGTCACAGTATAGACCTTGTCAAGGAAAAAAATATGCAGATTGATAGATTCATTTACTTACGGTATTATATTTCAAAGAAGAAAACCTTATTTATGCAGAAAAGAACAGCAAAGCAGATGCACAAAGCCAAATTGGTTGTATTACTCTTAGCTATATGGAAATGCCTGTAATGAATGTCTGACTACTTTCCTTTCCCTTCTGCTTGCCACTCTTGCAGATGATAGTAAGTAGATATAATGTTTTCCTGTTTAGCCTTAATTTGGCTAGTCGTTTGTCAACTGTGAAGCTTCTACTGTCCCTTCTTTTGTGCCCTGTTGGCATTCCCTTTGCTCTGGTCTTACCCCATGTCTGTTTCAGCTGGTTTATACATGTTTTATCTTTTCAGTGCTTCTATATGTGTTGCTATACCTTGTAGCTCTAACACTTGTTGATTCCATTTTTTGCGTATCCCCCACACCTTCCCCTTTGTGTTGCTCAGGCTTAAAACAAACCCATATATTAGTTATGGTATGTGTTGCAGCTGTAATAATTTATGTTTTTGGTTTGCTGGTGGTATAAGTTTGAACAGGTAAATTTGTATCGTTCCAGCTGTTAGGAACTGGCTGGGAATGCTAGGAGCTGCAATGCACAGCAGATTATGATTTGAGTCTAATATTCCGGAGGTATAGTTATTATCCTATATATATATATATATATATATATATATATATATATATATATATATATATATATATATATATATATATATCGAAACACTCCACAGGCAGACGGCACATCTGGACAATATTTATTTGCGTAAACTGCTGCAGTTTACTAAAATAAATAATGTCCAGAAGTGCTGTCTGCCTGTGGAGTGTTTCGATGTATTTACAGTGGGGACACTGTTGACAGAGCACCTGGCCAAGGCGAACAGTGGCGAGCTGGAGCAGTCATTTTTCCCGACTCTCTAATATATATATATATATATATATATATATATATATATATATATATATATATATATATATATATATATATATATATATATATATATATATATATATCATATATCAATAGTTTCCAAACCAGCACTCCCTTTTGGTGAAAAAGTATAATCTTTTATTGTGACATGGTATCTTATTCCATCACAATAAAAGATTATACTTTTTCACCAAAAGGGAGTGCTGGTTTGGAAACTATTGATGTATGCTAAAATTACCGTGCACCCCTCCTTATCCTTATTGCCTTGGAGTGCGGATACTCATTTGAGAATTATATATATATATATATATATATATATATATATATATATATATATATATATATATATATATATATATATATATATATATATATATATATATATATATATAAACTATAGTCCCAATTTCATCCAGCACACCTTCAACGTTAGCTGACCCAGGTGCTATCCACAGATGCCATAAATAGAAAAATCCAAAAAATATAGATGCATATGTATATATATGTATATATATATACACACAAACTGCTGTGCATTTCTTTACAGACATTGTACAGTATTCGAGTGATACCATTTGGAAATTCCCCAAAGCACCCCAAATGTGGATTGTGCTTCTTGTGATAGAAAAGCATAATAGCATAGTATCAGCCAACCAACTGGCGTGAATAGGGAATGTATTGATCTGCCAGTTTCAGTGTAGAAAATCAGAGTAATATTTTTGAAATTCAGTAACGTTGCCAGAGAAGACCCTCGCGTTTGCTATGATGTGGTTTCACCATAAGCAGCACAAAGCTAAATGAAGTAAGTGTATTGCTGGGATGAAACTTTGGCAGAGGTCAGAGAGGCACCTGCAAAAAACTAGAGTGGTGACGCACATAATTAGCACAGTCATAAGGTTAAAGGGATCCTGTCATAAAAAAACATGTTTTTTTCAAAACGCATCAGTTAATAGTGCTACTCCAGCAGAATTATGCACTGAAATCCATTTCTCAAAAGAGCAAACAGATTTTTTTATATTCAATTTTGAAATCTGACATGGGGCTAGACATTTTGTCAATGTCCCAGCTGCCCCTGGTCATGTGACTTGTGCCTGCACTTTAGGAGAGAAATGCTTTCTGGCAGGCTGCTGTTTTTCCTTCTCAATGTAACTGAATGTGTCTCAGTGGGACATGGGTTTTTACTATTGAGTGTTGTTCTTAGATCTACCAGGCAGCTGTTATCTTGTGTTAGGGAGCTGTTATCTGGTTACCTTCCCATTGTTCTTTTGTTTGACTGCTGGGGGTGGGAAAGGGAGGAGGTGATATCACTCCAACTTGCAGTACAGCAGTAAAGAGTGATTGAAGTTTATCAGAGCACAAGTCACATGACTTGGGGCAGCTGGGAAATTGACAAAATGTCTAGCCCCATGTGAGATTTCAAAATTGATTATAAAAAAATCTGTTTGCTCTTTTGAGAAATGGATTTCAGTGCAGAATTCTGCTGGAGCCGCACTATTAATTGATTCATTTTGAAAAAAAATTTTTTTCCCATGACAGTATCCGTTTGAAGGAACAGTAACACTAAAAAAGTAAAGTTTTTCCTTGCACTGGTAAAGCTGGTGTATTTGCTTCAAAAACTCTACCATAGTTTATATAAACAAGCAGCTGTGTAGCCATGGGGGCAGCCATTCAAGGCTCAGGTTACATAGCTGATAACAGATGCACTCTGCAAAATACCATTGTATTCCTTTAAAGAGCTTATATGTTATCCGCTAAGTACCTTGTTCCTTTTCTCCTTTTTCAGCTTAAATGGCTGCCCCTGGTGGTTACAAAACAGCCTTCTCATATAAACTACAGTAGTCTTTCTAAAGCAAACACATAACTTTTACTGATGCAGAGCAACAGTGCATTGTATTTAATATTAATTGTTATATTTATATTTTATATTAATTTTTTTAAAATCCCTTGATATGTTGGTATTTCTGTTCCTTTAATACAAAGTGATCTTATGCTATGTAAGGAGAGGTTGACCTAAATGTCAAGTGATCTGCCACTGATGCTGGATCCTGATCTGTAGTCTGGAGAGCCTGGTTAAATTTTTTGTGGAAATTCCTTGTGACCCTTGATAAGTCAACTCCCAATACCATGATGCCTGCCTTAATTGCTGTAATTCTGGTAAAATACTCTGTGTCCTGTGAGGAAACTGTTTAAAAATACATCCCCTTACCTAAATGTACTAGACAATTTACGTATGTTGTATCAATAGAAAGGTTTAAACAAAGCCCTATTTTTCTAGAGCGTTTCTTCAAATTATCCACACGTTAATACAATAAAATTTACCTTTAATAAAAAAAATAACAAGTTATCCAGCCTGACTGTGGTCCTTGTGCTCCTCATGTCTCCTTGTGCTTCTCAAATACACACAATGTCTGTGTCACTTGCTTATTGCGTTGTCTTGCGTGAACTCTCGTTATCAGTGTTCAAACCTAGTATTGGTGAATATTCTATTTTCTACACAATAGGAAGCATGCTAATATTGTTAAAAGTGAAATCCTGCTGTTAGCAAAGCACTTCTACTACCAATAGTGCCTGTTCACTCACACATTCCATATTCCTAATATTCAACAAATGCCCATAGTCTCATATCACATACATACTTTGCAATACACTTACTGACACTCAGTATGTATGTGTTGTCCCAATTAGTGACCAACTCTGACATGTTTCTGCAGGGGACGCTGCTGAGAAAACATGGCAAGGGAATAGAGAAGGTAAATGTGTACCCAGGCATTGTCAGATTGCAGAGGGACACCAGATGGGCAGGAAACGAGAATTGCAAGTTTCGGAAATCTACAGAGCATTTTTTACTTTTTCCAGAACACTTTTACAACCACGGAATCACTGCAGAATTAATTGTGCTGATAGGATTTCCAGTTGAAAACCATTCTTTAAGTCTTTCTAATATCTCAAATACATAGATTGCCCTTAAGCGACATGTTAGCTGAAGTGCCTGTAAAAGTCCAGTTTATTGATCACTAAGGCTAGTCTGTTTGTACCCTAAAAGCACAATGTTAGACTTTTATAGACACCTGGTAAAGATTTTCTATAAGTAAACATTCATTTATTTTTCAGGATTAATGCATCCCATATCCATGACAATATAACAACATAAGGCCAGAGTGACTCTTGATTGTTTGTATTTTACAAAATAGGGTACATCTTTTTTATATGTTGAGTTCAGGTGAAGTGACATCACTAACTCTTACTGATAATAGCACTAAGCACCTTTTATAAGGATATATTTTACAGGTTATCCTTGGCTGTTGTGTATTATATATGTGTGTGTGTATGTTATAGCAGTGTAGATGGGGTGCTTATGAGTAAATCTGAAGTGTAGGAACTAAAGTTTTATGAATGGAAAGTGTTTTATGAATGGAAAGTGTTTATTGGTTGATTAGACTTGTGTGGTCATGGTATGTGCTCTGGTTTCAGTATGTATGCATGTAGGTATTTAGTTTGTATTTTCTGTTTGTGCTGTGTATGAACAATGAATTCTTATTTCACACCCACACTCATATGTTAATCTCACAATTCTCTCTCCAGAGCAGGGTGAAGCTGCCGTACCACGCAGATGTAAGGACACTGTGTGTGTCTGTTTGTTTGTCTGCACTTGCTCTTCTTTCTTCTTCTGCCTTTCTCCCTCTGTTCTATGTACAGTTTTGACTCTCAGTTCTGCCTTTCTGTGGTGTCCCCTAAATATCTTCTTTGTGCACCAGCATATAATGTTGCTTTTATTCAGTGTAGTACTAGAATGGAAACAGTAGACTTCCCACAACATAGAACTGCAAAATTGGCAATTGTCATACAGCTACTATATGGAACAGAAAATTCATTTCTGGAAATCATGGGATGCTGCTCAGCTTAATTGTACATGTAAAGAGAGTGATTAGAAGCATAACTGTTACTGTACTGCATAAGTTGGAATGCCTTACAAAAGGTCTTTACTATATTTTAAAGCTTACACATTGCCATTGTCATCATCATCATAATATATTTATATAGTGTTAGTTGATTTATACCAAAAATGATTTAACAAACAAAGTTTATAGAATAAAATTGGCATGGTATGTTTTATATAAAGACATACACCAGAGAAGTGACCTACATTATTAAGAGGAACAGAAGTATTAGAGCAGGGTCGTCCAACTGAAGGCCTAAAGGGCAGATGTCAGCAATAAAGGGATTTTTATTGCCCACAGTCTGCTTAAAAGCTTCACTGACTTCTTTATATGACATCACCATTTCATATACTCCAGCCCTCAATCATGAAGTATGATTAACCAGTTACTGACTGAGCAAGGCTCAGGGAATTGTAGTTCTGCAAAGCAAGTTGTCTAACACTGCTTTATAATGATATGGGAAGAAGAAAACCTACAATACAGAGATGGATACATGTTTAGGAAATAATGTAAAATAGATTTTAGATTTTATTTATATTTTAGTATTTATTCCATTAGGAAATGTTTCTTCTCTTACAGGAAGATGTTTCCATGTTAAAGAGTAGGAGCAGTATGGGCAATGGGATCCGCAAAGGGTACAGCAAGCAGTATTAGAGAAAGCTCAAGCAGATATAGTTTAGGTCAGGGCTGCCCAACTGAACCCCATTTGCTGGATGTGGTCCTCCAAAGGATTTTTTTTGGCCCTCAGTCTGCTCCACATACTTCACTGTATGACATAAATTTAATCTGGCCTTGAACACAATATATGAGACATTATCATCCCACTAGTTGTAAAAAGATGGACAGCACTCGAACTGTACACTGCGGTAGACATAATTTAGGAGGAGGTGTTGCATGAGCTTACAGAACTCTTTAGTTGCAGCACTTACTAACATGTTTTTCCTTATAGGGATATGAATACTTCCCACAGACACATTATAGCAACAATTTTGTGATATCTTTTATTTAATACAGGGAACCCATCTTATCATTAATGCAGCCAAGGAACTGGGCCAGTTATCCAAACTAAAGGTATGATGAAGGTTTGCAAATGTAGTTAAACCTATGTCGTGTGAGTAGTAAGGCATGCTAAAAGTACTAATTTGGAGATCTATATTTTAGGATCACATGGTGCGGGAAGAAGCCAAGAGTCTCACCCCTAAGCAGTGTGCAGTGGTGGAGCTTGCACTTGATACAATTAAGGTAAAACATCTGTCACCAGAACATTCATTTACAGAAATCAATAGAATTCTGCTCTTCTAGAAAAATGTACCCAGGGCCAGAACTAGGGGTAGGCAGAAGATGCACCTGCCTAGGGCGCAATGATAGGGGGGCAATGGGCAGGTGCCTGTTCAAGATTCTTTTGCCTACCCCTACTCTGGATTCGCTCCCCTCTGCAGCTCTCGCCTACCCCCTCTGTTGCTCCCCCTCTCTCCAATCCTTCCTTCCTCCCTCCTCTGTCCCTCCCTCCTCTGCCCCTCCCTCCCCTTCCCCAAAATGCCCCTCTGCTTCCCCTTAGTTGCACCTATGTTATGGTGTGCGTGCGCACGCTGGGGGCGGGGCTTGGCCCGGCCCTGAATGTACCTCTTCCTGTTATTACCATTTATTTACATAGCACTGACATATTTACACTTTGCAGAGATTGAATGCTCACATCAGTCCCAGTACATTCACCTCAGTCCCTATCATAAAGGGTCAAGTTCATAAGAAACAAGTTAACCCACTGGTAAAAGATATCTGAAATAACTTGCAATATTTGTATATTTGTCCAGTTATTATAATGTTTTTATCTCTCCACAGTACTGCTTTCATTTTTTGCACTTTCTAAATGACTTTAGAACCAAATGTGGTTTCATGTGAAATAAATTTGTATTCTTGATTTGGTTGGGCAAAACAGAATTGCAGGCTGAAGGTTGGAGTGTTATATTTATAAGGGGCAGATTTATCAAAGGTTGAAGTGAAAATTCGAATTAAAAAAATTTGAAGTTCGAGCTAATTTTTAATGTGTACTTCGACCAGGGAATAGTCCAAATTCGATTTGAATTTGAAAAAAAAATTTGAAAATCTAAATTTATTATATACTGTCTCTTTAAACAATCAACGTCGACCATCCACCATTTAAAATCTGTTTTAGCCTATGGGGGAGCTCCTAGAACCTATTTAGAGTCAATAAGTGGACTTTGAAAATTCAAAGGTTTTTTTGGGGAAAAACTTTGATTCATATGATTCGAATTCGATTGAAAACTGACCTATTCGATCAAAAACTGACCTATTCGGCTAAAAAAAAAATCTTTGATTTTTTGATAAATTTGGATTGGTCTTTTTTAATTCGAATTAAGAAGTTATGGGACTTCAAAAAAACTCACATTATTTAAAAATGTGACCCTTGATAAACCTGCCCCTAAGATTCGAAGTGGCTACATAAAAAACAGATACTATGTCCAAGTTGTTATATTTTTGTATGTGTTTTGTTTTATATAAACTTGAGGTTTTAATATTTGACAGCAATATTTTCATGCTGGAGGTGTCGGTCTCAAGAAGACTTTCCTGGAGAAGAGTCCAGACCTACAATCTCTACGCTATGCACTTTCTCTTTATACACAAGCAACCGATACGCTAATCAAAACCTTTGTCCAGACACAGTCTGCTCAGGGTGAGGTCTTGTTTTCTATCTAATATGACTTGTGCAAAGTGGAACTAGCACAGTGCTAGATTATTAGTAATATAATTTTTTGTATAGGGCTGTGTAAATATGTTTATAGAATTATAGCAGAAAGGCCAGGCAAGTAGTAGAAATGTGGAACAGAAGAACATGCTGTTTATAGCAGGTGGTTTAATATTGAAGCTTCCTTCACTATACATTAAACATTATCCTCCCTCTAAAAACTATTTTTTGCATAATAAAGAAAATATAATTCTAAGCAACTTTCAAAGATATATTCATGAAATATTTGTAGTGGTTTTAACATTAATTTTAAATATTATTGCAGTTGAAAGCAGTGTTTGTTTATAACTGTTCTCTGGGCCTGACTCTCAAAACAGTGTAACACGAGTCAGTTTTTTTCTCGGTCTTTGGCTTGCAAACTTGGTCAAAGGAGTCAAAGCCAGGAGTGCCGAGAATTTAATCAACTGTAGAGATAATGCCTTTAATAACAATAACATTTACAAATAACTTTAGCACCGGTGAACATTTGTTATAAATATATATGAGAAAGTTGCTTAGAATAACATTTTACTTCACTGTGCAAAAAATGTATTTGGGTAGTGGACCTCTTTTAAGGACAAGGAAAGGGTTATTCATTGAGGTGCCAATTTTACCTGATTCTGGACAGCTAAGGAAAATGACAGAACAGTGGCACAGTGCTTGATGGAATAGTACCCAGAACTCGCTGTTTACAATTACATTTACTGTAGGGAAACAACACTTTTCTTGTCAGGACACAAACTAGCTACAGAAATGTGTCCAAGATTCAATTCATTGAGAAAAAGTTATCTCATGGTTTATCATGTTAAACTCATGGACAAGATTCAATTCGGGGAGCAAAAAAACTAGTCTTTCCAAATTTTTTTCCCATAGACTTCAATAGCTTTTTTACACAATAAACTGTGAGATAAGTTTTCACGTGATAAACCCTTCTCACTGTATTGAATCTGGCCCAGTGTTGTAGGATGGAGCTACATACAAAGCTGTGTTTACACAAAACGGCAAACTCAGATAAAAATTGTAAAGGATGTATATATGTGAGGTAAATATTTACTGTATTCATCTTGAATTTTTTGTATTATTTTCTACAACTGTAAAAGGATATTTCCAGGATATTTACTGCTGCTTTACGTTGTTATAACTGGATGGGTACAATAACAGGAACTATGATATGATGATCAGGTCCGAGCTGAAAGTCAAAATAGGCCCTGGCATTTGAAGGACACAGAGGCACAAACAACGTCCGGGCTTGATGCTAATATATGATGAAAATGTAAACTTAATGTATATAAATGTGTATATTCTCGTTCCTAACTGACATCCCTTGCCCCTTCCTCACACTTGTTCCCTCTTTTCTCTCTTTGTCTCTTCTTCCTTCCACCCCAGTTCATGGTGGTAAAGGTATTAGGTTTACACTTAATGAAGAGACTTATCCAGAAAAGGGTATGTCGCAGGAGCAAAGGATTCCAGGAGCATGCCCTTCCTTGTCATATCACAGTTCCTTTAACTCCACTCAAGCTTGGAACACATTATGATCAATGAGAATTTAATGGGGTTAGCATGTTAAAACTCCAGTCTCACTTGGCAGCCAACATGGAGCTGTCAATTTAAAGAAAAATACTAAACTGTAGTGTGTGCCTAATCATTCTTCTTTCAAGCAGGTCTTTATTTTTAAAAATGTTTTTAATATAGAAATGGTTTTTAAGGGTGAAATGGTTTTTAAGGATGCTTCGTCAACCTAACAGTTTTGCCTGCTGCAAACAGCTCACCCATGTCATTTATAAATCAGAGATTAAGCTGTAAAAATCTGTTAGTAACTCACAGAATTAGTGTTTTAGTTGCAGGTTGAACAAAAATACAAAATATTCTACACCAAAAGGTAGATAGGGATCTACCAGTAGACCTTTAGCTGGTGATGAGTAGATCTAAAGACACTTGTCTAAATCACCTTCCTGTTTCATGCTTTTCATTCAGATATTTATTACAGTTTTATTAAAGTTACATAATAAAAAGTTGTTAGTTAAACCTAGCAATATACCCACATGCTCATAAATCAACACAACAGTAAAGTTTTCATTGGAACAGAATGCTAACAATGCTTTCATGGATGTAGGTCATAATGGGCCTGAGATGGGTCCAGGGGGGTCCACAAGGACGGCAGATAGGGCCAGTACGCTAGTGCAGAGAGCCTAACTGCTCTCTGCTCTAGAAGAGCTGAATTTCTGGTTTGAAAACTGAAAATTCTGCTCTTAAAGTACCAGGAGCAGCATTTTTGCTGCCCCTGGTACCTAGTGGGGTGCTGCCGTCTGAGGCGACAACTCACCTCATTGGCGAATCGCCCCTGCTCATCACTAAAAGTAAACCACTCATTAATATAGTATGGGCACTCCTGTTCTACACTGTTTGTGAGACCGATTTATTAAACATGCACTACAGTTTAATGATTTTTAATAATAGCGAGAGTTTTTTTTTTAAAGATTACACGCTTCCAGTACCAGAGTCTGAAAAATAAGAATTTTTAATGCTGACATCAATTCTTTCTCTTCTCCTACCTGAAATATTATTTTGCAAGATCACAAATCCTCAGTTTCTCCAAATTTTATTCTGATGCCCTGGTAAGAGCTGTTGTAACATAGATATTGGAGTGTTCTGTGACAGTGTGTTTCAGGTAAATGAGTCTAACTATCATTTTAATATGGCGCAATACATTACCTGTGTTGCACCAACAAATCTGGTGCTGACAAGACAACTTCTTATATAGTAGCTGCCATAGTGAGACTGAAGCATTAAAGCTACCAGATATGCCTTATGATCATGCTACATGGGCCCCTTTGGTAGCCATGGAATGGGGACTATATTCATGGATCCCACAACTAAGCAAGAGTACCCTCTGCCTGTAGAAAGCATGAAATACAGCCGAATGCACCCAATTTAAATATTGCTGCTGATATTGATTGTTTATTTTTATTCTTTCAGTTGCACTCAGCAAGGTTGGTTATGGCAGAGATACTCAGTCTTATTATAATTATTAATAACTGAAAATGTCATAGCCTTTTCTAGGCACTGTAGTAAATGAGACTTGAGGCAGACTCTTCATAGCCATGCTTCTTACTATCCATCAAAGATGTGTTGGCAAGCACATCTATGGGTTCTCTCTCTCTCTATCTCTCTCTCTCTCTCTCTCTCTCTCTCTCTTCCCCTCTCTCTCTCTGTTGGGAATAAAATATGGAAGGATACATTATGCACTGCATGTTGCACCCAAAGTGCATGCAGATATGATAGGGTCTCCAAAGCATTCCCTAAATTCAGCTTGCATAAAATCAGTGTTATGCAAAACCCAGGTTTCCCAATACTCTCTCACAATGCTTGTTACTGCTGGCAGGAGTTAAAATGGTTTAACAATGTTCACAGACTAGAAGCAATTATTTTTGGTGGTAGCTGGCATTCTATTCCTTATCCCATTCTGGAGTCCAAACCCTGCCATCAGTTGCATTCAGATGATTGGGTGATCTATGTTTTTAAGTTGTCATTGTAATTTTGGATGTTTATTTTCACTAGGATCTGGGGTGGATGATTCTGTTGGGGAAGTTTCTATCCATGTGGAATTATTTACTCACCCAGGAACAGGAGAGCACAAGATCAGCGTAAAGGGTAAGAGAAGTTTGACTGCATTCAGGTAGAACCAAATTAACTAGGCTGGGAGGGGAATGGATAAAACAAACCATGTAAAAATTAAATATTCCATATTGGTCTTATACAGTATGTGATTCCATATTTTGTTCTTATGTCAAAATATCTTCCCCCTTCCAGTTGTGGCGGCTAATGACCTTAAATGGCAGACCTCAGGGATTTTCCGTCCCTTTATTGAGGTAAACATGATTGGTCCGAATCTGAATGACAAGAAAAGGAAATTTACAACCAAGTCCAAGAATAACAGCTGGGCCCCAAAATATAACGAGAGCTTCCAATTGTAAGTGAACTATAGTCATAGTATACTATTGTGTGTATAATCTAAGTCATATCTTGCACTATAAATGGCCAGACATTTTCCCTATACCTGTACATGCATTATAAGTATTATCATTTTTAAATAGTGCCACAGAAAATGCAGAGTTAACTTCTAATATGATATAAAACGTGATATTCTGAGACAAATTGAAATTACTCTTTATATTTTATTACTTGTGTTTTTTGAGTTAGTTAGCTGTATATTCAGCAGCTCTCCAGTTTGCAATTTCAGCAATCTGGTTGCTAGTGTCCAAATTACCCTAGCAACCATGCATTGATTTGAGTAAGAGACTGGAATATGAGTAGAAGGGGCCCTGAAAAGTTAGAAGAGCAAAGAAAAGTATCAATAACAACACATTTGTAGCCATACAGAGCATTTGGTTTTAGATGGGGTCAATGACCCCCATTTAAAAGCTGAGAAGAGTCAGAAAAAGAAGAAGGAATATCATTGAAAAACTAAATAAAAATAATGAAGACAAGTGAAGAGTTGCTAAGAACTGGCCATTCTATAACATACTAAAAGTTAACTTAGAGATGAACCACCCCTTTTATAAATCATAATCAGCACAAAAAAATAGATACACTACAGAAAGTATAACTATAAGAGCACCAACAAGAAACTGTGACGAAGAAATCCCTTCTCCAAAGAGTTTACAATCTCACTGGTTGGCTGGTCCAACAAACAGAATGAGCAATTATTTGTTTAAATGCATATTAGCAGGGGATTTGTGTTTTGAAATTATGATAAAGACATTGCATAATGGAAAACTAGGGGGCACATTTACTAAGGGTCGAAGTGAATTCGAAGTGAATATTCGAATTCAAAAACTTCGAATTTCAAACTAATTTTTGGGTACTTCGACCATCGAATAGGCCTAAATTCAACTTCGATTTGAAGTAAAAAAGTTTGACTTCGAAAATCGAAGTCCTGTCTCTTTAAAAAAAACTTTGACTTCGACACTTCGCCACCTTAAACCTGCCGAATAACCTATGGGGACCTCCTAGAAGTCGAAGTTTTTAGAAGTCGAAGTAAAATAATTTGATCGAACGATTAAATCGTTCGAATCATTTGATCTGAAGGATTTCATTGTACGATCGAACGATTTGACTTCAACCGAATATGGCCGAATTCGATTAAAAAAAACTTCGACTTCGAATATCGAAGTAATGCAATTCGATGGTTGAAGTTTTTTGCTCTTCGAAATTCGACCCTTGGTAAATCTGCCCTAGGTGTACAGGTATTACATAAAGCCAGGTGCCTACAGACAGGGTTATGTGTCATTTGGTTAAAATGCTATTTTATCTCAAATACATTAAGGCATTTACCAGGGAATTGAAAACAGGAGAAAAAGTGGTTTTGAAACAGGTCAGAAAAAGATACAAAGAAGGAATCTAGCATTAAAGGGGTGTGCCTACACAGTGCTTAGTCAGTTACCCTTCACAGCAAGCCAAAAGTATTTGGTTAATTGATTCTGTATTCTCTTCATGTTTTACAGTACCCTGGGTAATGAAACTGGTCCAGAGAGTTATGAGCTACAAGTGTGTGTGAAAGACTACTGTTTTGCTCGGGAAGACCGCACAGTGGGAATGGCTGTCATGCAACTGAAAGATCTGGCACAGAGAGGTAGCTGTGCGTGTTGGCTCCCTCTTGGCCGTCGCATTCATATGGATGAGACAGGACTGACCATCTTGCGCATATTATCACAGAGAAACAATGACGAGGTGGCCAAAGAGTTTGTTAAACTCAAATCTGACACCCGCTCTCCAGAGGAGGGGAGCTAGGGAGTGGAGCATAAATAATACCTTACTCCACTTCCTAAGAATATCCCACTCACTGCCTTGCACCCCAGGTCCAGACTGTACATAGATGAGCTAGAATTGAAAACACGTGTTTATCCCTGTCACTTTACAGGCACGTGTACGGCTCTGCCTATTGCTCTGTTACACCTTTGTAGCAGTGCCGATTCATGTTCTGTACAAATACACATGCACACAAAAACACACATTAAGGGCTGCGTTCAAATGTGCCATTGTGTTAATGTTCTCCCTGCTGGTTCACACAAGCACAGTAATCGAAGGAGCCTTAACTACTTATTTGAGTCACATTGTAGGGAGGTTAAGTGTCCCCTAGCAGTGGTAATGTTGAGAGACCATGTTCCCCTTAAAGACTAATCCTTTAAAATTGCCTGCATCCCAACCTGCTGTGTAAATAGGAATTCCCTTGTACCAGTGTCTTATTCTGTGCAATGGTGCTGCATGGGTATTTGTTTTCTATGACAACCACCTAAAACCAACCTCCAGAGCTTTTGGTAGTACCCATTCACCTTTTGCCTGTCTTAATGCTATGGACAAAAATGCCAACTGCCAACATGGAGCAGTAGACACTGCCGGCTGCCCAGATATTAACATATGCCTTTCCCTGAAACTGCCCAAATCATCCAGCACTGAATAGTTTACAGTCTCAAGTCCTCCATCCCAGCGTAGGAAAGGCAACCACTTCAGTCCCTCACACACTGCACAAGGGATTGGAGCCCATGTGATTTTTTTTTCTATTGTGGCATGTTGTGTTCATGGAGAGATGCCACAAATATTCCCTTAATTTCCTCCTTTTCTGTACATAAAGAACCTCTATTTCATCCCTGCTCCCTGAGTGCATGTGGAACAGTTTTGCACTAATTTGGACATTTTTTGTCTCTGTAAAAATATTTTATTATAACAGCCATTAAATAAAAAGTAATAAAACCACTCTGTTTCAGTTATCTGTGTAAATACAATTTGAAGCTTTACTGTCTAGTTTCATGAATTATATCCAGGTATAGGATTTCCTTTTCTCTGTAATAATTCAATAGTACAGTGTAATTGATCCTAACTAAGCTGCAAATCAGTATTAATAGTAAAAAAAATCCTGTTGGTTTTATTTAATATTTCAATATTTTTATTAGACTTTAGGGATGGTTATCCAAGTTACAGAAAAAAACCCTGAAAACCTCAGGCATTCTAGATAATGAGCAAATATTGCTACAAATCATCCAATGGACACTATTTTTCCCTTTTTTCTTGTGAAAGTCAATAATAACAACGGATGGAATTTAGATCTGTTAGAATACTACCCAACATCACACCAACACCAGCATGCATCTTGTAGTGCAAATTCAGTTACAGAAATAGAAAACCCCAGCCTCCCACTGTAATTTGCATAAGATGTGCTAGTATTATTATTTCTAAATACATTTTTTTAAATAATTTACATTATTTTTTCTCAAATAACAGTCTTAGATTTACTAAGGATTGAATTTTTTTTTTTTTTGGTAATTTTTTGGTCAAAACTCATAATTTCGAATTTAAAACCACCAACTTGAATTTGTATGTAAGATTTATCACACCTCAGCCCTGGAAATAGTTATTTTTCCGCCCCTGGTAACTGGCCTCTCCATGCTGCCTGAGGCAAGGGTCTCACCTTGCTTTGTGGCAGGAGTGGTCCTGTTAAAAGCCTTCCTGACGTTGAGTTTTTTTCAGATTTTTTCGGTTGTTGCTATTTGATCGAATGTTAGACGTTCAAGTTTTTTCATAAATGAGTACGTCGAATTTATTAGAGTTAAAGAAATTCACATAATTTGAAATTCAACCTTTGATAAATAACCCCCTTAGTTATGTAATCTAATTGGTGGAAAATAACTTTTAATTATTGTACTTCACTATTTGTCACTCACTCTCATAAAGAAAAGGTATATATTTTATTTAAATGAACTTAGCAATGTACAAGAAAATAGAAAAGATGAAGAAAAGAAGATGAGCTAAATGAGGTAAACTGTACCCAGCTCTGCACATAAATCATTCATTGTTGGGCATATGTTGTAGTAGTAAAAGTTTGGGTGATTCCTGAAAATCACAGCAATTAAATCACTGTTTTTTTTTTCCACTTGAAAATTTAGATTGATTTTTTTAAAGAATAGTTGGTACTACTAATAACTTGGTACATATAATCGTATCACATAGTCATTTTGTCACATTGACACAATTTGCTACAGTGGATTCTTAAGACATTTAGAATTAGGTATTGTACCCATTGGTAACATATTACACCACAGTTTAGCTCTTTTGTCAAACTTATAGAAAAGTAGGATAAATTGGGGAAGAAAAAATAGAGGTTAGGTTAAGAGTTTAGGCACCGGTTCTATTCTGATCCTGTCTAAAAGGGATACGCTTTTTATATTGGGCATCCTAAGGTAAGTTATTGGTTCCCTGTTGCAAGTTTTCCAGATGATGGGTCCACGGAAGCCACTCCAGCTCTCCCTCATAGCTCCTCTCTAGTAAATGCTCTCTAATCGATTCCATCGCTCTGATCAGTGTCTGTAGTCCTGGTATTTGTGTTTTTTTCCAATGCTGCTAATAATGATCTTGCTGCTGTAAGGATGTGAGTGGCTAGTTTGTGGGACTGCTTTGAGTGTATGACTCTTATTTTCATACCTAGCGAGAATGTGTGAGGAGTTGCTTGTATGGTGCAGTGTAGGACCTCAGAGAGCAGGGTTGCTACTGTCTTCTAGAATTTCTTGGCAACTGTACAAGTCCACTATGTGTGTATGAACAATTCCCTTTCCCCACAGCCCCTAAAGCAGGATGAGAGATTTGGATTGCCACTGAGTTTGCTAATGCGAGAGGAAGTATAGTACCACCGGAAAATAATTTTATATGCTCGTTCACTAGAGACTGCACAAGTAGATGTCCTCCTAGCCGTGTCCCAGATGTTTGCCCAGGTCTTTTCTGATATGTTGATGTTAAGATCCTCTTCTCATTTGGACATGTATGGTTGTGGTGTTGGTCGCTAGATGAGAGTATAGTAATGAGATTGGGTGATTAGGGTAAGAATGTCTGTGACATATTTTCAAAATATGCAAGGGATTGATTTGTCTGAATAGTGGTTTTGGATTCCACATAATGTCTGATTTATAAGTAGCATAAGAATTGTTTGTTTGGGATGTCGTACTGTTTTTGTTTTTAATTTAAATTCAAAAGGGAAAAAAATTTTTTTACCCAAGAATATTTAAGATTTAGCCAAGTGTGAGAATTTTTTAAAATAAAAATCTTGCCACTTAAAAGCCTGTCAGGTTACTATAGGAGTCAATAGGAAGTGCTATTCAAGGTACTGTAGAAAGATAAAAACAGGGTATATTTTCACTCAAGACATAAATTTTAAAAACCAGTGTAACAGAGAAATAAAATGGTATATTCTTTTGGAAAAACATGGGTTTTAGTCCACATGTATATTTTTGAGGGTTTTGAAGACTTGCAGATGTGATAAACTCTTCCTGCTTTTATCAAAGTATAATACTTTATCTGGTCATCCAACAGAAAAAATTAAAGTTTTGCAGATCATAATAGACTAAAAAAAAGTGATATCTTAATTAGAGAACACACCATTTGAAACTCATTCTGTGTAATGAGACTAAAAAAGTGATATCAATAGAAATATGTACAGTAGTCTTAATTAGAGGACACCATTTGAAACTCATTTTTTAAAAAATGTTAAGAATTGAGCATGGGACAAGAAAATATAAAAGAAAATAATGAAAAGCATGATAAAGATGCATTAGTGTACCCAAATTGCAACTCTCTATGTATACACAGGATTGGCTATAACTTCTCCAAATGGTAGTAAATCCTCTTTTTAATAAGAAGCACTCAGGCAAGAGAAGTGAATTTTTTTGTTTATATCACTGTTATATTGAGCCCTTGTCAGTTGACCAAGACAGGAACATCAATTTCATAAAAACTGTGAAATTTAACTACATTTTGTTTTTTTTACGTATTGTTTTTTTAAAAAGATTATTTTTATGCAAGTAGCATTTAACAGGAATTCAAGAGAATGAAACTTTAATATCAGAATTCCACCTATTCCTATAAACTGTGAGATCATGTGGGGGGCAGTAACGTAACTACACTGCACTGGCCACTCTCGGGAGAATTTTGTCAAGTGGTCAGAAGTAGTTCTTCAAATTTATGTTTCGAACTTATTTAAGATTTTGCAGCATTTAAAATTCCTACACTCTATAGGTCTTTACTTTCTTTTCAGTCTTCCTTATGCTTATCTTCCTGTATCTGACATATGTTGAATAAAAGATATTTGTATGTTGTTTTAATTCTGCTTTCCTGAATATCAGAGCCTGTTGTCTCCTAAAAGTTGTTTGACCTGCAAATTGTACTTTTGTTCCTATCTGGTTGCCCTCAATCTGAATCAGAGGCTAGTCTACTGTATATACCTACTTATAGATCATGATCTAGTTCTTCCTCATTTATGAGTCTATTAGTATACCATATTAATGGATATTTTATAATGTAATTTCACTTTCCACTAAGACAGAAATAGTGCTATTCACTGTTCAACTTCTATAACATCTCAGAAGTGTATATTATAGTTAACTATCATTTCATCTTCTAGGCCTTGGAATTATTCTTAATTCTACTCCTCATAGCCAGTAAATAAAAACAAATTATCACTCAAGATGCCACCAAAATGCTGATTTACCCTCTCTCATGTTGTGTATTAACTACTGTCACTGTAAATTCAAACTAATAACCCAATGGAGTTCACAACTTTGCTATGCTCCACCCTACATCTCTGAACTTATCTTCAATTACTCACCAAACTCCTTGTGTCTCTCTTTTACTGATCTGCTTCTCATCTTCTCACTCACTACCTCTTCACATACACACATTCAAGAGTGCACCCCTACTCTAGAATTACATCCCATGTTCTACCCAACATTATCCCAATATTTCTGCCCTTAAATTATCTCTTAAAACACTTTGCTTTAGAGAAGCTTGCTCTCATCTAACCATGCATTCTGTCAGTATACAGTACTACCATCTGCTAAATGCAATACTCAGCACCACATTTCTGACTTCACTGACTTGTGATTTTGCCCATCTTCAAACCTTGGGGCACCAGAAATTAAACATTCCCCACTCTAAAGAATTAACTTTGCATTAGTGAAAATACTCTGAATTGGTGAACACTGACAAGTTTTCTACAGGTAAACTTTTTCCAATGAATAGTTACCAATTTACCAAGAGCACACAAATACATTTTAGCCAAGAGAAATTTCTCCAGGTTCAGGCAGGCAGCTGTCATAAAGAGCTAATTGTCAAAGAGTCAGAAGGATGGCAGTCTCAGCCCTGTAGAGCTTACAATCTAAGTGACAGAAATATAGCAGACAAATAGGAGGATCTGAAATGCTGCAGGTTATGATGGTTAACACTGCAATATACAGTATATGCCCATATGACTTAATCACCTACAATAACTTCACTTTCATTATTTTAATAGCAGTAACCCAAGCAAATCTGGTTATTGCATAGTTGCTGTTGGTTAATGCACCAGTGGAAAAAGTAAATCTTTCTAACAATGCAAGGTTATGGCTAGCACTATTTCTGGATATTTTTGTAGAAAATACATATTGGCCTTTCTAAATGTCTTTTCTTTTCCCCATTCATAAGTTTGGCATTGTCTAATTTTTACCAGTGTGAAAAGTACACTCGGGATCATTATTAACACATTTATAATCATTATTAATCATTTATTAACACACATGCAAGGTGCAAATTTGCAAGCATTTGGGCATGAAGGTACTTGTGCATATACACTCTCCCTTCCATACACATGTAACCGAAATCACACAAGGCATAGGGTCGAATATCGAGGGTTAATTAACCCTCGATATTCGACTGCCGAATGTAAATCCTTCGACTTCGAATATCAAAGTTGAAGGATTTACCGCAATTCCTACGATCAAATGATCGAAGGAAAAATCGAACGATTAAATCCTTCTAATCTAATGATTTGAAGGATTTTAATCCATTGATCGAAGGATTTTCCTTCGATCAGAAAATTGTTAGAAAGCCTATGGGGACCTTCCCCATAGGCTAATATTGGCCTCGGTAGGTTTTATTTGTCGAAGTAGGGGGTCGAAGTATTTTTTAAAGAGACAGTACTTTGACTATCGAATGGTCGAATAGTTGAACGATTTTTAGTTTGAGTCGTTCGATTCGAAGTCCAAGTCGTAGTCGAAGGTCAAAGTAGCCTATTCGATGGTCGAAGTAGTCATATTCGACCATTCGAAATTCAAAGTATTTTTTCTTCTATTCCTTCACTCGAGCTAAGTAAATGGGCCCCTAACTGTCAACTGGTGTATTATGAACTCTGTCAGTAATATACTGGCCAGCTGGCAACTCTGTTTGGAATTCTTGTGTGCAGAGGACTGTCTGGATAAGAATAAGCACTGATCTGTATATTCTGCCCAGCTGGAAATCTGTCAAAGCATTTGAAAAATACATTATATAGTGAATAAATTACCCCCTCTTGTAAAATATAAGGATATTATAAGTTACCGAGGAGTTTCATGACCATATAAAAACACGAGGCCGAAGGCCGAGTGTTTTTATACAGGTCATGGAACTCCGAGGTAACTTCTAATATCCTCATATTTTGCAACTGGGGTACTTTATTTATTATAATACACAAATTTCAATGAGTCATGTGACAGAAATGACATCAGAACTCACCGTTTATAACTGATGACATCAGAACTCACCGTTTATAAGGATATAATTTACAGGATATTCATGGCTTTTGTGTATTATATCGTTATCTGCACATACAAAATTATAAGGGCAAAGACAAAATTCTGCCCCCATTCTAGAATATAAATTTTTGTTCATTATAACTAAATGTAGTTTTATATGGCAGGGTTATGGGGGGTTTTCATTGATGTATATAATCTGTGCTACTGAACACAGTAGCGCAAATATTAAACACTAGACATTAAGCCTGTTAAATTAATGGGTGCTAGAACATATGTAGTCAAACATTCGCCAGAGACGGTCCGTGGGGCACATGCGCAGTAGCGCAATCCCACGGACACAGGGACTGGACGCATAGACACTTAGGATATAGGATGAAGAGACAATAAAGGATCTTCCACAGAGAAGGAAACGCCAGAAACAGCCCAGCCCTTTATTCCTCCTTCAGCAAACTTTCCTATCAGCATTAAACACTCAGGGAGAGTTCTATGCACCAATTCCTTCATAGTTTAAACCAACCAAATACATTCTTTCTTGTCTTATTTGATCTCTGGAATTAGTTAGCTTTCAGCAGCTGCTGAGGTGATCATGTCCTAACAACAGATAAGTAGTTAAGAAGGCTGGAAATACATCTATCAACTTCCAGTTGTATCCCAAAGAAGAATTTCTATAGCTCTTTTCCACCACCTTGTATGTAGCAGTGAAGTTCAAGTGGCTCATCAAACAGCACCTGGGTTTTGTCAAATGCAAAATTCATAATGTATTGAAAAAATCCACTGGAGAGTGGCATCTCCTGTGACACAGCCATGAGCGTCTCCCTTATATACAGCTGTGCTACTCGTCGGCTTCCCTTGCTGTGTGTGTGTGGGGAGCGCTCAGCAGTCGCATACCAGGTTACATTCTTTTCCAGCATCACCACTGAGCCTGCCTGAAAGCCGCCACGCAAAGAAAGCTTCATTGTGCCTACCTGTGTCTTTGTCCCAGGAAGGCAACCGCTGTCAGCTCCGGTTCCCCCCACCCCCGGCATCCTGTGTCTCCGCCGCTCGCTTACCTGGTTACCCGCAGCGCGCACACCACGTGGTCCAGCCAGGGACCGGGGAATGTCATCTACGATGCCACTGGACGACAGGGCAGATGATAGGGTATGCGGTATGTGTCCGAACATGTGATTGGCAGAGCTTTCAGGAGGCGGTCTACTGCTGGGGCACATGCGCAGTAGCGCAATTCCACGGACACAGGGACTGGACGCAGAGACACTTGAACTTTATTATATAGGATAGGATACTCCAACTAAAAACAAACCCTGCTTGTTAATCATAATTATGTGAATAATTATGTTTACATAATAGAAGTGTTTGCCAATTCAAATGTATGTATTTTTAACAGTTCTACTGTATATATGCAGAACGTTAACTTTTGCAGTACAAGAGGGTTGCCACCTTTTCTGGAAAAATATACCGGGCCGTCTTGTATTTTTATGTTTTCCCTATAAATAACATTGGTGTCAAGCAACATTTTTACAGGCCAGGCCAGTAAAATACCAGCCAGGTGGCAACCCTAAGTACAAGAACTGGACAAAGAGGGTGCAAACATTTTAGAAATGATTATAAATATACACAGTGACAACGATTAAAGGGACAGTACACTCCTTTGTTCAACAGGAGTTCAATGAATAGGGTTTGTGGGAAACATACTTTTGCACCAGGTGTTTTAACCATGTAAAATCTATGGTTTCTGTTATTTCTTGAGCTAAGCAGGACAAACAGGGAAACTGAAACTACTCAATGTTTGGTCGTATGTAGATAATTAGATTACCACATACAATACTCTCCATTCACCCATCTTTGTGACTGTTTTGTTAGCAGGAATCTATTCTGCAAAGGGGTTATATGTGCACTAATAACTGTCAAATTATCTATCTCACAAGGACCAAACATGAAGAAATAGATTCATAATTTCCCCATGTGTCCTGTGCCTCCTTATCAAGGAATATGTTTTATACCTCATTACAACAGAATGTTCAGCACAAGCCCCATTCGCTTAAGTGGAACTGCCTTTTGTAATTTCACATAGGAAGAGAGATACAGGTCTTTGCAATCTGTGACATGTGATTTGTTTTAGTTACTGAGCACGTTTACATTACAATCTAAGGAATTTGTAAAATGTCTGTATAACAATAAACATTATTTTTTTGAACATGTCGCAGACATTTCTTAAGCAGGGAATGTACAGGGCATAAGCTAACATACAACATGGCAGACCCCTCTGGTTTACTGAAGCCGCCATCTTAGTTGGGGAATGTTAAGTCGCAATGACAGGGCTAACCGGAAGTTGTATTGCGCTTCCTGCCTTAGCGGACCGCTATTGAGGTGGATAACGGGGATGGTATTGTGAGAGAACTGAGGATAAGGAAGCTTTGGCCAGTGGCCAGCATTTTAGCTTGCCTTCGAAGGGCTATCTTCGGCCGCAAGGATGTCGGCTAGCGCTGTGTATGTGCTAGACCTAAAGGGGAAGGTGAGAGATGGAGAGTATGAATGCGGTGGGCAGAGCTGTTCGCTATGAGCCGGTGCTGGCAGGGCCATGGTGTAGCGTTATGGTGCGGAATGGAATGCTTTTGTTCTGTATGAGAAAGGCGGATTGAATGAAGCGCTACATATACATTTGTGTTGCGACAATATGGAACTAAGCACCTGCATGTATTATTACGCGATAATAGGTTGTGTGTGCGCGCGGAGGTCGCTGAATTCTTTATTCAGGGCCTGGTGGGTCTCTTCTTTGTGTGGTAAGATTACAGCACTGACTGCCTGTAACTGATTACTATAAATGTGTTACATGGTGATTTGTACGCCCTCGCCCTGTACCAGATGCTCTGAATGCTGCTTCTTTGGCTGCCATTCATTAGCTAATGGGAGTGTGTGAGAGCAGCAGGTGCCCCGTGTGCAAATCACTTGGATACCAAACCTTTACCTACATATTCGAGGACAGTCTGAAGGTCAGCAGCCAAGCATGGCATGAAATATTACTCATTAGTCAAATAACCAGAGGCTTCCTCTAATATTCTATTGGCGATCAGTGGTGTGACTATATGTTACTGGGCCCCACTGCAAATTAATTTTAGGGCCCCCAACGTAACCAGGGGTTGTCTCTTTTTTTTTCTTCTTCAAATATATGTAGAAATTGCTAATTATTTAGGGCCTTCTGGGGCCCCTATACCTCCTGGACCCCCTGCAACCGCAGGGTCAGCTTCCTCTGTTCATTATGCCCCTGTTGGGGATCCAGGTATGGCTAGGCCCCTGCCCAGACTCATTGCAATGTTACAAATGTTGGAAAACATCAGTTTACCAGTAATACAGCCACTGTCTCAAGAATATTATATAAGATGGACTTCCAGGCATACCTATGGCAGCAAAATTCTCCCTGAGATTTCACCCTTATTGGAAAATTAATTAAAGCTTGGTGGTTTTTAAACCTGGTTAAGTTAAATCCACAAATGAACAGTGTAACGTACATTTTAAAATTACATATTTATTTACCTACATGTATGTGCTTATATTTTTGTAATGCCTGTTGGGCCATTTTTTAAAAGACACATAACTGTAGCATGGTTTTTCTTAAAGGGCATGTAAAGCCTACATTTGCTTCCATGTATATAAATTGGGCATATATTCCCTACCCAAGCCACATCATTTGTACTGCATATACCCCCTCCATTTGCCAGCGCCATCACATTTTCCTAAAGCAAATACATGCTTTCACCCGGCTGCCATTTTCCCTCTGACACATCATCAGTAACATTTAAAAAAAAAGAAACCTTGTTTGTGACCGTATAAAATTCACCAAACCTTCTATGCTTTGTACACACTTTCCCAGGTATATGTTTGTCACAGTTAAAATTGTCACTTTGTTCCCGTTTGTTTAGCAATTATGTGATTGTCTAACAAGTAACCTTTTCTGCTTCAGGTACCCAATTGATACTTTGTTACAGATCCCAAGGGTAAACTGATAGCATTTAGTTACATGGAATGTATAATATAAACTATATTACTTGATGTACTCAATTAAACTAGAACCAGCTATATAATAAATAAATATAAAGTGCCATTTCAAATAAAACGTTTTAAAATTCCTCGAATAGTTAGTTGTTTCTTTTATTCTAAAACAATTTTAAATTTGCGCCTTAATCAATTGATAACACTTGAAAATACTCAAAATTAATTCTTAATACTGATTTAATCACCTTATTTAATTAATTCCAAGTACCGGTACTGTAAAACTCTCCAATTAATTAGCAGTCGTATATGTTTGCTCTAAACTTCTCAATTAAACCAATTGGCTAATTCATGAATTATAAAGTGAGTTATGCAGTTAATTAATTCCAAACTTGAATATAAATAAATAGTGCACAATATATAAAGTGACTTGTGCAATTAGTTGATTCTAGTAGTTTTAAAGTTAATAAATTCCCTGTGATCTTTAAGCATACACTCAGGATTTCCTCCTTCTATAAAGATAGAGAAAGGTGAAATTGTATAGAGGGTGGAGTTGCTCCCAAGATCTAGCTAATTGTTTTTTCTGGTCCCTATGAGCACCACAAAGCTGGAGAAGGACAGGAACTGCAGGGATGCGGTCTCAAATTTTACCTTCCTATATTTGCTTTGAAGAGTCTATTATAACCTACAAAACCACAAACCCCACAGTCCCACAGACTCTTTTACTAATCTATTTTCTATTCTAAGGACTGTGGGGTTTGCGGTTTTGTAGGTTATAATAGACTCTTCATAAAAAAGTACATCAAATATAGTTTATTTTATACATTCCATGTAACTAAATGCTATCAGTTTACCCTTGGGATCTGTAACAAAGTATCAATTGGATACCTGAAGCAGAAAAGGTTACTTGTTAGACAATCACATAATTGCTAAACAAACTAGAACAAAGTGGCAATTTTAACTGTGACAAACATATACCTGGGAAAGTGTGTACAAAGTATAGGAGGTTTGGTGAATTTTATACGGTCACAAACAAGGTTTGTTTTCTTTTTCTAAATTGTAATTATACTCCTCGAGTGTCTGGAGAGTCTGGGTATCTTTACGTATTAAGTTTAAGAATTAAATTTTACTTCTACGAATAAAATCATCAGTAACATTGACATCTACAAACAGGACATGTATGCTGTAAAGTTCATGCAATGCAAGCTTACACAGGCACAACCGACTTAAAAAGTAGATAAAAAGATCTGCTGGGGTTGAGCGCTGTAATGGTTAAGCTGAGCTCAAGAGAAGTGCTTAGGAGAAAAAAATAGGATCAGACAGCTAGAGCAGAGTGTCTAAGGGAACCAGCAAAGCTATCTCTTCATTGGCTGTTAGACTGGAGGGTGTGTTTAGTAATCTGAGCTGAGAAGAACTGAGCATGCTCATGAGCCAACAGCCAAAGTAAATTCCCGAGGGAGTGGTCTAAGGGGGATATAGGAGGAGAAGGATTCCTAAGTGATTAAGGAGATGCTGCAGCATTACTGTTAACCTTTTAACAACCAGAGTGGCAGTTGTGTAATTATTTCAAATATGCTGTTCACTGATTACATTTAAGGAGAATGGCTCACACTGTTTTTCCCTACTTGTGTAAAAATGCTGGCAGATATCCCACACCATTGTGTGTGTGTAGTGCAAGGTATGAATTAGATCCAGCTGGTATGGTACCCATGGGGTCGGTTTTGACTAGAAATGTGAACACAAGTGTTTTCTGACTGAAATCTGCCCAATTGCCCTTAGTCAAAAGGTGAACTACTTTTCAGCAGTAATGTTATTAAGCTATACATAAATAAGCATGCATAAAGCACTATGTAGACTACAGCTTAATGGCCCTTGTTGCCTTGGTAACATTTTTTTTTTATTTTAAGGCTTTTTATGCTTTTTTTCTAATTTAAGTTTTCTGAAAAAATATTTTTTCTCCCGGCATTCCATTTTTTTCTTTCGTTTCTCTATTAAAAAAAACTTTGTTACTTCCTTGGCTAGCCTAAAGCTCTGCCCCCTTTCCTATCTGAGTTCTTTTTCTCCCCTTTTCCTTTCTCTCTATGGCTATGTTAGTAAAAGAAAGAAAGATTTCAGAAAGGAAAAGGGGGCAGAGCTTTAGTATAGCCAAGGAAGGAAGTAGCTAATGAGCTGCTGTTTGTAAGAAAGGAAAAACAGACTGCAGGGAGAAAGGTATGTTATTCTGGGCGAAAACCCGTAACTGAAAAAGCTGCTCAGATGAGTAGTGAAACATCTTCAATGATTACTCAACAAGTCCAATTTTTTTTAGTTTTTTTTTTTATTACCTATACTAGATATTGCTCTTACTTATTTCCTGTAAAAACCATCATCAGTATGGGGCTCACAGTTTGAATACAGTGCCTGCTGACTATGCAAGTAGAGCTTTTGCAGAACTGTTGTTTTCACAACAGTTCTGACCCCATTTAAGCACAAAAAGCATCTGTCTTGTCCCAATCTTGGCTCCAAGCAATATGACCATTGTGTTTTCAGGGCTGGGAGAAAAAGACTCTCTGTACTGCTTACCATTTGAGCAACTCAGCTGAATTTTTTTTTACAGTATGTTAAGGTTTGGCTGCTGTTTCTGTTGCTCATACCAGAAAGACTTATAGCATTGAAACAGAATTAACAATTTAATACACAGACTTATTTATGTGTGTAACCAGCCTACTGAACCTTGTGTTCTTACCCTTTCTGCTCCCTTCCCCCACATGTCACCTTATTTCCCACTAACTGTTCAGTACAAAACTTGGTCCAAAGTGTAGTTGCAAGAGACCCAGGCCCTGTACTACTTCAACTGATCAGTGTGTGTAACAGAAATAACAACTGAAAAAAAAAATATTAAACCACATACACATTACAACCTATGGAATAATGAACAAAACAGTACTGCAGGGTATCTAACAATTCAGTATCTACAATTTTTCTCTTTATTTTCATTTGCAATCTTTATAATTTCCTAAACTGTATAATGGACAATTATTTTTTTTTTGTATGTCGTTGATTGTAGATGGCAGACCCAAAAGAAGGCTATATTGCTGTGGCTTATGGAGTAAAAGTTTACTTTGTCCACTCTAGCAAGCAAGCTGTTATTGGGCCAAAATAAAAAGAAGGAAACATATGTTGTTCTATATATTGCTGTTTTTGTGTGGCTATTTACATTATTTTCATTAATTTGTTTATGCCATAGACCCATACGGGTACACATAAATTCTGAGGCCAGTGCACACAGAGAATTTATAGGGAGAAACCAATTCTCTGCGCACAGAAAAAACTACTTGACCTGGTCAACCAAATAACTGATGACCTGTGAGAGGCTATGTTAGTTGTTACTTATTGAAACAGTTATGGGAGCCCTTATCTGGAAACCCCTTATCTGGAAACCCCTTATCCAGAAAGATTGAATTAAGGGAAGGTCATCTCCAACAGACACCATTTTAAACAATTCATTCCAATTTTCAAAATTGACCACCTTTCTCTGTGTAATAAAAAAACCATACATTGAACAAACCTGTAACTAAGGTATTTTTAATCCTTATTGAATGCAAAACAATTAAACTATTGGGTTTGTTTAATGTTTACAGGTATAGTGATCTAAATTACAGAAAGATCCTTTATCCAGAATGCCCCAGGCCATGAGCATTCTGGATAACATACTTGTACTTATTCTTTGATAGATTTCTTCTCCTATTTATCTTCCTAACTACTGTCTGGTTGCTATGGTAAATGGGGCCCTAGCAACAAAAAAAGCTTTGGAAATTCCAAACTGAAGAGTCGTAGAACAAAAAATTTAAATAATTCTAAAACCACACAAAATGAAGGCTATTTAGTAATTTTCCTCTACCTTATTTTGTGGTTAGTCAAAAACTGGGCACATTGTATATGTAGATACTAGTGATGTGTGGGCCGACCCGACCTCGCAGTGCTCCACGCGGGTGGCGGGCTGAGCTCTTCTCCTGCTCTCCCCGCCCGTCACCTTCAAATGCCGGCATCCGACTTCCGGGTTCCAGTTTTATAGTGTCGCGTCTGCTCACCCTGCCTCTTTTGTGATATCATTATGATGTCATCAGTGGGGCGGGGAGGTGCGGATCTATAAAAGGACCCCCGGAAGCGGGGGAGGGCACGGGTATTAGCAGGTCGGGTGCGAGTCAGGGAAACCCTGACCCGCACATGACTAGTAGATACCTCCAACATTATTGTAATTATGGGACAACAAGCATTTCTAAAAATGTGCATCCATAAAGAATGCTAAATAGGAGAAATCTTTTTTTATGGCCAAATCTCTACTGAGCAGTGGAGGAGAGAGTAACCTAATCCACTAATTTCCCCATGCTACTGCGTAAAATGATTTACAATCAAATACTATTTCATAATTTTAAATTTGTAATCAGTGGAGTGTAGAATAAATAAGGATCTTTATTTTGATCTAATAGAAAGAAGCATACTTGCTAATAGAACCTAGAAAGCCAGAGCAAAAGCATGTGGGGCAGCAGTTAAGTATTATGTAACCCCTCTGTAATATGATGACCATATTATCATCATTATTTTTATCTGTAGGGCTGTTCAACAGATAGGTGTAGGCCTTAATAGAAATACTGACCAACCCAGGAGGTAGAGTCTTATTCACCATTTTTATTTGTTTTAAAGGTCCTCATTTGCCGGAATTACCGTGGTGATGTGGACATGTCAGAAGTGGAGCACTTTATGCCAATTTTGATGGAAAAGGAAGAAGAGGGAGCACTCTCACCAATACTTGCCCATGGAGGTGTCCGGTTCATGTGGATTAAACACAACAATCTATATCGTATCCTATCTGATTTGATTGTTCACGTCTTTATTTTTGGTGCCACTCCACAGTTAATTTACTGCAATCAAAACATTTATTTCCACAAAGAATTTTAGACAATAAGTGATTTATACCATTCATTATCATAAAAGTACTTCTTATAATATACCTGCTCAAGTTGTATTTATACTACTGATTATTCTTTTGCATTTCCCTTGGGTATTTTCACATAGAGCATACTGCTGTTGTCTTTTTTTTTTTCAGAACCCCTAAGAATTCCCCTGAGTAGGTGCATGTGCGGTACATTTTTTCATATATTACTGTACTATACATATGCCCAGCTTGAACCAGCTCAGAGAATACCAGGAAGCACTGAAAAAAATGGTAATGGTGTGCTGTGCATGAAAGCACCCCAAGCTAGTGAGTTTTTAAAGAAAAGAACGCTGGCCTTAGGAGTACTACCTTCTGTTATGGGGACCTAAAGGGTAGCAATTGCTAAACATTTGTTTCCCCCACAGAAACTATATCTGTTCACATTCCAGATAGGTATAGAATACTACTACTTCGAAGATGTGGAGGCAGTCACCATGGGGTATATGTTTTTACAGACTGAACAAGTGTCTCATAATTCAGGAGTCAGACACTTGCTCAGTATGCAAGTGACTTGAAATCCGAATGACAGATTAGGAGATGCTTTATTCAGGCTTGAGATCTCCTAATGTAATAAGAGATTTATTAAAATATAATAAATTACCCCTCACACACCCACCCACAAGTTTACCCCCAAGATTAATATACTAATATAACTGTATTAAAATGTTTTCTAACACTTCTGGGATATCCTTTATGGGTTATAGTTGCAGCCTGAAACTACTGAAACATTTGTATATCTGTATTTCTATGCTATATTCACCTTAACATTATTTAGTTGTTGCAACGTCTAAAAAGAACGCCTGTGTATCGTTGGTATTCTCCTTTCTGTACAAAGTAGTCCAGGTGTGTATTTGGAGCATTTACATCAGTAACCATCACACATTCTGCAAAAGGAAAGAATTATTGATGCCTTTAGATGGTGCTAGAAATACAGGAAAACAGATACCACCACACTGTGCTAACTTCTAGGAAAACAATCAGTTCTGATAATTGCAGATGCTACACACATGTTATATCATACAAAATAATTGTGTCCTATATTTGTATGGGATGCTTAAATTCAGTACATTGCTAGGACTTAGTTTTCTGAGAGCTAACAGGTCTCCAATGTACTAATTTATACCCATAAGTACTGTGATAAATATTACTGTTTTAAAGGTGTACTTGAATTTGTGTGCTCCTTAGCAGATTGTTTGCAAAGCAGGTGACTACTCCAACTGCAAACAGTTGTTGAAATCAGCTCCTTACCAACGGCTCCTTATGCTAATATTTGTATGCTGGGTAAAGCCAGTTTGCAATCTAATTTTCAGCAAAGCATTTTATTGTCAGTTTGAGTTATTAGTTGCACAAGATACATATAGGTTAGATAATTCTAAGAAAGAGATGTTTTGTGTAACCTTGTATCTAATCATAGCTTCATTTAACACTTTGTATAATGTTCTGTATTCTTCAATTGGTTATGATAAATTGTTTATATATGTTAAATCTGGCATACTTTAGGACAGAAATCAATTCAACTTTCTGTGTATAAAGAAGAAAGAGAAATTTATTGTGTTTTTGTTTTTTTTTAGGTATTTTCTGAGTACTTTAAAGAGTTAGAAGAGGAAAGTATCCGTGATAATTTTGTAATTATATACGAGTTATTAGATGAGCTAATGGATTTTGGCTATCCTCAAACCACAGACAGCAAAATTTTACAAGAGTAAGTGTCCAGTGAAGTTTTTTCTGTTCATTTGTCTCCTCCTGTCTTTATGGGCTTTTCTGTCTAAACAATATTTAACACACTGAACACTAGCCACACACAGATAGATGATGGTGGGCTGACAATCCTGATAAAAATATCTACTATGGATATTGGTCACTTTGTTTATTGGCCCTGCTTGAAAAGTTTATTGAGATTAGGAAGTTATAGGTATTGTCTGTGGCCTCCTCCCATTGATTATATTCAAGTCCTGGAATGGCCTCTGTCCAAAGGAGATAAGCTCGGGGAAAAGGTGGCTTAACTGTTCCCATAATTCCTCTATAAAGTCTAGATAAGAGTTTGGCTGAGGATGGGGATTAGAGGGTACCTTCTACAGCTATCATGGCCACAGTAGGAGAGAGATTATGGAACTGCGCAGGAAAGGCGTGCCTGATTTGGAGATATCTGTAAAGTTGCACCTGTTGGCCGGAGACTATTTCTTGCAATTCTTGGTGTGTGGGAACTGAGAGCCAGGTATAAGGTTAGAAATTTTTTAAAAGTCCAGCCATGGCCAGTAAACAAAATCTTGTAGTTCACATAGATGGTATAGGAGAGAGTTGGCTTAAGTTGGGGCGAGAGAAGTGGCAAAGGGTGGTGCAGTATTTTCAAAGCTGTGGAGTCAGTAGGGTGTCCAGTAAGTTGGCCATATTTGAGTGGTGCCTTTAAGGGTAAGTTCTCAGGCCTTCTATTGAATGGAGGATGGATGGTTGGAGTGCGGTGTTAGGATTATAGGGGTTAGGAGAAAAGCACCAATGTATGTAATAGACTTGGGAGGCTAGGTAATAGAAGTGTAAGTGTGCTAGGGCCATGCCCTCCTTTTCAATAGCTGCTGTTAGACTTTTGCAAGAAATGCAAGAAGATTCATAGGTAGTAGTGGTGGTTCCCTGGAAGCTCCGTTCCTGGCCTCCTGATTGTATTGGTAGTACATTTGTAAACTTGGGAATCACACACTAGGTGCAGAATAGCCGAATAGCTTTTATTGGGTTTCAGGCACCAGGGGCCCTTTTTCAAGTGTGTATAAGTCAGTGTAAAACAAAGTCCAAAAATTTAATGTTGAATCAAATACAGGTTTAAAACAAGGACAGCTATGCTATCTGTCTATTATTGCTGCACTCTGCACCTTTCCATTCTAGCACACAAATCTAGCTAGGTGCAGAGGACTGCTAGAGCCCATACAGAAAGTTTTTTGAATAGTAAGGGGCATGTGTTTGTGCTCTCAAGTACTTTTGCACTTGCGTCCAGGATCAGAGTAAATGACCCCTACAGTGTTGACTTATTGAGAATAACAAATATTTCAATGTTTTGAATGTTTTGAATGTTTCAGAAAGCGTTCTACCACTGACCAGTATACACATATATGTTTCTAGGTATATCACTCAAGAAGGTCATAAATTAGAAACTGGAGCACCCCGTCCACCTGCCACAGTAACAAATGCTGTATCGTGGAGATCAGAAGGCATTAAATATAGGAAGAATGAAGTTTTCCTGGATGTCATAGAATCTGTGAATCTTTTGGTAAATTCAGTTATACTTTATACTTGCAACTAACAACTTAATTGCACCTTAAACTGAGCAGTAGTTATTTATCCTGATGTTATTAAAATCATATTAATCTTGTTATTGTCAATGTATTTCATGAAGAAGTAAAAGAAAATGTAATAGCCTACCCATAGAATAACAATAGAAAGAAAGTCATTTGTAAGTCTCTAAATCCAGTATCCAGTAAAGGTTTTTAGTGCAACCCCCATCCTAACCCTTAATCTCTTCTGATTATATTCTGAAAATATTACAAAGTAAAACATTTCTTTTCAATTATTACAAACTGCAAATGTTATTATCTGTATTATTCTATTATTACAAACCTCGGAGCTGTATTTAAACTTGAATCAGCTCATTCACTTCTCTATTCATCCAAGTTACTGTTGGGATTTTATTGTTTGAATACAAAAGCTCTGAATTACTGAATGGCTGTAATTTTATCCAAATAATCCACATTTTAAAAAATTCTTTCCTTTTTCTCTGTAAAAATAAAACCAGGCCTTGTACTTGATCTAAACTAAGATACAGGTATAGGATCCCTTATCCGGAAACCCGATATCCAGAAAGCTCCGAATAATAGACTCAATTTTAACCAAATAATCCAAATTTTTAAAAATGATTTCCTTTTTCTCTATAATAATAAAACAGTAGCTTGTACTTGATCCCAACTAAGATATAATTAATCCTTATTGGAAGCAAAACCAGCCTATTGGGTTTATTTAATGTTTAAATGAATTTCTAGTAGACTTAAGGCATGAAGACCCAAATTACGGAAAGCTCCATTATCCGGAAAACCCCAGGTCCCGAGCATTCTGGATAACCGGTCCCATACCTGTACAATTAATCCTTATTAGAAACAAAACCAGCCTATTGGATTTATTTAATGTTTAAAGGATTTTCTAGTAGACTTAAAGTATGAAGATCCACATTACAGAAAGATCAATTAGCCAGAAGACCCCAGGTCCAGAGCATTCTGAATAACAGGTCCCATACCTGTACAAAAAAAATAGGAACGTATAAGGGGATTATGTAATAAAATACTTCCGGATCAGTAAACTATAGCAACCAATCAACAGGTAGCATTTACTGGTCACCTGTTTTAAAACATGCATCTTCTAAGTTGCTGTTGGTTACTGCTCCTGGGTAAACTTAGTGCCTTTTTATTACATATGGGTTCTAGTATGTAAAGTCATATGAAAAGGTTTGGGAACCCCTCTCAGCCTGCATAATAATTGACTCCACTTTCAACAAAAAAGAAAACACCAAATTGATTGGATTAGCTCGTAAAGACTTGAACTTCATAGGCAGGTGTGTCCAATCATGACACAATTGCAAGTTGTGGCCAATTGCAAGTTGTGCTTCTGTTTGCCTCTCCTCTGAAGAATGACAGCATGGAATCCTCAAAGCAACTCTCAAAAGATCTAAAAACAAAGATTGTTTAGGAAAAGGCTACAAAAAGCTATATAAGATGTTTAGACTGTCAGTTTCAATTGTAATGAGTGTAATCAGGAAATGGAAGGCCACAGGCACAGTTGCTGTAAAACCCCGGTCTGGCAGGCCAAGAAAAATACCGGAGCGGCATATGCGGAGGATTGTAAGTGGTTACAGACAACACAAAGATCACCTACAATGACCTGCAAGAACATCTTGATACAGATGGTGTATCTGTATATCGTTCTACAATTCAGCGCAATTTGCACAAAGAACATGTATATGGCAGGGTGATGAGAAAGAAGCCATTTCTGCACTCACGCCACAAACAGTCGCTTGTTGTAGGCAAAAGCTCATTTAGACAAGCCACTCATCATTTTGTCATTTTGGAACAAAGTGCTTTGGACTGATGAGACAAAAATTTAGTTATTTGGTCATAACAAAAAGCGCTTTGCATGGCGGAAAAACACCACATTCCAAGAAAAACACCTACTGTCAAATTTGGTGCAGGTTCTATCATGCTGTGGGGCTGGGTGGCTAGTTCAGGGGCCCTTGTTAAAGTCGAGGGTTGGATGAATTCAACCCAAGATCAACAAATTCTTCAGTATAATGTTCAAGCATCAGTCAAAAAGTTGAAGTTACGCATGGGTTGGATATTCTAACAAAAGAATGACCTAAACACACTTCGAAATCTACAAAGGCATTTATGCAGAGGAAGAAGTAAAAAGAATGGTCGTCACAGTCCCCCAACTTGAATATCATCGAAAATCTATGGGATGGTTTGAAGCAGGCTGTCCATGCTCAGCAGCCATCAAATTTAACTGAATTGGACAGATTTTGTATGGACGAATGGTCCACTTTGAAAGCACCGCTAATGATATACAAAACTCCAAAGAATTTAGAATGGTTCCCAAACTTTTTCATATGACTGTATTAAAGGTTATTCAACTTAGTGTTCTTTAAGTGGTCTTCACTATTTATTTTTTTTCTTTTTAATTACGTTACATTTTTGATTATTGCATTTCAATTCTTCCTTTTTCTATTTGGTGGCAATGCATACAAGCACTCATGTCTCTTGTATTCATTACAGAAGTCTGCGAGTTTGAAGACTGGCATTGTTCCTTTTGCATTTAGGTTTCTTCTTCTGTAGCTTATTTCCCAATTTTTTTTGGCTGAAAAGTGCATTACTGGCTAGGCAAATGAGATTGAACATCAGTATCGTTTTTGTATATTCAAATACTGGGACCAAATAGAGCAGAAAGCTTCAAATTAATATGTTCTCAGAAAGACTGATTCTTGTTTATGCCTTTTACTACCCACATGGGGCAAAATGTGTTTTCTTCCCAATCTAATACTTAACGTGTTAAGCAGCAGTGTATTTTCTCACTTGCTAAAAACGCATCCAGTGCTTCATCCAGTGCTTCATCCAGTGCTTCATCCAGTGCTTCATGGCTAAATCTGCCAGTACAAATAATTTTAAAGCTCCTTATCTTTCCTGCCAAAAACCTTCATTCTAATCCCAATGCCTGTTCTGTGCTGTTCTGCTGTGAATAAGTAACCAGACTGTTTATTCCATGGTATCCGTATATATTTAGACATCATGTCTCCGTGAGCGTTTCTTCTTCACAGATCTTGTATACATTTTAGTTAATTTTCTTTTCTGGACTCTCATTATTTTATTTATCTATGTGTATCCCTTTAAAACAGGATAATATCTTACGGACAGTTTATTATCTATAGGCATTCTCTATTAAGGATTCTCCATACTATCAATTATTTAAGGCATATGTAATGTAATGCACACTGTACTACACTTATAAGAACCATTTGCATTTGAATTTAGTGCTATTTAACAAGTCTTGGCTGTGTGATTTTAGTGGGTGTGATTTCAGGCCACAGAAACGGAAAAGATTGTCTGCATTGTACAAATACTATTAAACATTAAAAAAAAATCATACAAAAAGTGTCTTTTCTCTACATTATGTTACAAGCACCTTTGTGAATATTTACCAGCATTATGTTTTCAAAGTAGCCTGGCATTAAACCATTTATTTAAACTGTCATTAGCAAACCACTCCGCTCTAGACCTTGTTAGAAAATAACTTTTGTTTTTCCTCCTAGGTGAGTGCAAATGGAAACGTGTTACGCAGTGAGATAGTAGGGTCCATCAAAATGCGAGTGTTTCTTTCAGGAATGCCCGAACTTCGTCTTGGATTAAATGATAAAGTTCTATTTGACAATACTGGGCGTAAGTTTTTTTTTTTTTTTTTTAAATCTATTTTAATTATTGTTAATATCTGGTATATTTAGACTATTCATAGTTGTATTACAGTTGCATTTAATTAAACAGCTTTTTTGCATATTCTAATCAGTGTATATAACACTACAACTTGCTTTGCTTAGGAAACTACATATGCAATAGCAAGGATCAAATGTCAATGTTATTTGGGTAGTTTTGTTTTTAAGCCTTGAGAAATATATTATTACATTGCATACATTGCAGTTCATGGCTACACTACATCTGTGATCTTACAAATGGTTTACCTTCATGCTCTGGGCTACATTCGGTACATATTTATTAGATCTCTATAACTTTTTAAATTTTGAATCCCATTAGGTGGAAAGAGCAAATCTGTGGAACTGGAAGATGTCAAGTTTCACCAATGTGTACGCCTGTCAAGATTCGAAAATGACAGGACAATTTCCTTCATTCCTCCAGATGGGGAGTTTGAGCTCATGTCTTACCGTCTGAACACACATGTGAGTGAAGTTATATGTTATTTGAATTGATACTGATAACTGTTAAATATTCATATGTATATAACTCAAAAATAAGTGTTAGTACTGAGTTCACACTTCTTGCTTTCTGCAACCACTACTTTATTCAATAAGGCATAATACACAACATCCATAAATACATTACTGGATAACGCATCTGACACAACTTATTCAAATAGTCTTAAGGCATACTGGGGCTCATTTATAAACACTGGGCAAATTTGCACCTGGGCAGTAACCCATAGCAACCAATCAGAGGCCTGCTTACATTGCTCAACCTGCAGCTGGCTGAAAAAAGCCACTCACTGATTGGTTGCTATGGGTTACTGCCCAGGTGCAAATTTGTCCAGTGTTTATAAATGAGCCCCACTAACTTTACCTGCAATGTTCTCAAATACTAGAATTGTTGCAGTGTCCTGTGTTGTAAGAGGTCAGATCCAAAGAGAGAGATGTTCCAAATTCCCTGCACTATATAGTGCTTTTCTCCCTACCCATTCACTTTACGTCATATCCGATTTCTTGTCCAGGGACAAAAGACCTTCCTCAGCCTCATGGAAGACATATGTGCTAATGAAGTTGGTCTCATATTGCAGCTTGTCAGAGGGTTTATACATTCCTTGGAAAGTGACATATTTCCTTTGTCTCAATTTCTAGAGACCATACCCCATCTCACTGCCATGCGGTCACTCTGACCAGACCTTATTAACCATTTCTATACCAACCAGAATCCATTCCATCAACTGGTCCATCTCATAGCCTTTTAGTTTAAACCTACTATAAATGTGTATATCTTCAAATTAACATGTTACAAATGGATTGCCATTGTTTTTTGGGCAAGATTTGAATATACTGTCTATATATGTTTCCAGCTGCCCAGACAACCAATTTGATGATGTTGCTACTGGATTCTCAACTCCTTTGCTAAGGCAATTGCGCTGCTGTGTACTTAATAGTGTCTTGCCTTTCTCTCCTTACATTAACATGTTAGTTGGCCAAGCTAGGGCATGTATGTTAGCTGTGATTTTGCTTTCTGACCTGTACAGCTGTATAGAGCTATAAGAGTAAGACTTGCATTTTGAAGTGGTTGGCCTAGAGGTAAATGATCAGCCTCTGATGCTGGATCTCATGCTAGAGACAATGGGTCAATGGTAACTCTTTGTCCTGACATCAGGCCTGGACTGGCAATCTGTGGGTTCTGGCAAATGCCAGAGGGGCTGCTATAAGGTGCCATAGAAAGTCAGTATTTAGTGGGCTGGTGGAGGCTGTTTGGGCCTCTGTGTGGGCTAATTGGGCCTCTGTGTACCTGAAATGCCAGGGCCTATTTAATTCTCAGTCCATCCCTGCCTGACATACTTAGTGGCTGCCTTGATTGCTGTAAAGTCCCACAGGAGAATACAATTTCCCTTCCCCTTATTGAATGGTTTAGTGTTAAATTTATTGTAAGAATTTGTTTTATATTTTTTTAATTCTTTTTGCGAAGAATCAAATGTGAAAATTAAAACCATTGAACATTAATAATTTTGAAATGTATTCTTGTCTCTAGGTTAAGCCTCTAATCTGGATTGAATCTGTAATAGAAAAACATTCCCACAGTCGTGTTGAATACATGATAAAGGTTTGTAATATCTGATCTGAATTAGTCGCTATGTGCATAAATGGGGCACAATATATCTTCCTGCTGATAGGGTGTAATTGTAAAAGCTGTAAGTAAACCAATGAATTCAATGTGCAATCGCAAGGAATGGTTTTCTGGTGTCTACTAAATAGTCACATGATCATGCATTCCACTGGTTTAACTTTTTCAGTCCAGAATTTGGCCAGGATACACCTTGAAGGTGAATCATTTGGTTAGGAAACCTGGTAGCTCATAAAAGTACGGAATCAGGAAACACTCCTCATAGTTCCAAGAATATTTAGGCCAGCAAATAAATATTCACCTCAAATCTCATCCTCATTTGACATTTAAACTGGGCTTTATAAAAAATACCTGTTTTTTTTTACCCTAACTGGCCTTCTGGGTTGTACTTGTCACTGCTCCAAGTGCCCCAAAAGGAAGCATCCTCAGTGGGGGAACCACAAGGTTAAAGGGACACTTTACCATTCAAATTTCCAGAAATAATGTGCTTAATACAGGGGAAAACCAATGGCAGGTTTTTGGGATTCGGCCAGGATTCAGCCTTTTTCAGCAGGATTCGTGCCTGGTCGGACGTAATCCAAATCCTAGACTTAATTTGCATATGTAAATTATGGGCGGGTAGGGAAATCATGTGACTTTTGTCACAAAAGAATAATTTTTTCCACTTTTTCCTTTCCTGCCCCCAATTTGCATATGCAAATTAGGATTCGGTTTGATATTCGGCTGAATCTTTCACCAAGGATTCGGGGATTCATCCAAATCCCAAATAGTGGATTTGGTACATCCCTACAAAATACAAATTTCGATCGAATTTTGAAAATTTATGGACGTTTAGGGGAGTTTTTGAAAACTCGCATGGATTCAGAATTCTACCTTTGATAAATGTGCCTCCAAATCTAGGTGAAAAATTTCATCTTTAATGCAGAACGAGTCTCTACATACCCCACAGCTAGGGAACTACAAGGATGATCAGTTTATTCTCTCTAGAAATCTGCAAAGCAATATTAGTTTGGTAATGCGAGCAGACTTGTATGTATAAGGTATACTCTTGATGGCTCTAGTGACATTACCGGTTTATTTTGCCTCCAGATTCTTAATGGCTGCAAATTATTAAGCACTGTTACTTCATTTTACACACCTATACGTGGCATGCAATAATTGTGACCACTTTCTATAGGCTAAAAGTCAATTCAAGCGCAGATCTACTGCCAACAATGTTGAGATTCACATTCCTGTGCCAAATGATGCCGATTCTCCCAAGTTCAAGACCACAGTAGGAAGTGTCAAATGGATTCCAGAAAATAGTGAAATTGTGTGGTCGATAAAGTCCTTCCCGGTAAGACTCCAAAGCTCCTGAATTGAAGAATAAACTTTCAAACAGAAGTTGTCTATAAACCCTATTCTTTAAAGTACTTGAGTCAAAATATGCTCTTTGCATTCTGCATTTTCTACCTTCTGTTCTGAATGGACCACTGGTGTGCCTGTTGACACAGGGGAACCCTGAAGCTACTGCCACCTCCTTACCAGGCAGTTGCTCTAGGGTTCCCTTTGCACCCTTTGTAAATAGGTGCAGCACACTTGGGCCTAAAGTATCCCAAGCATGTGTGTGCAATTAATTTTGGTAAATGTGATGCGCCAGGACATGTAACCTCAGTGATGCTGGAATTCTGGGGAAAAATGCTGCATTGCGGGGAAAAAACATACAATTGCACTTGCAGATGTAAATTACCCGTGTCTTGTGCTCATTGTCATGTATGCACTCTTATAGGGTGGCAAGGAGTATCTCATGAGAGCTCACTTTGGCCTCCCAAGTGTTGAGGCAGAAGACAAAGAAGGAAAACCTCCTATCAGTGTGAAGTTTGAGATTCCGTATTTTACAACCTCTGGAATTCAGGTAGGAATGTGCATGAAACGCATTGTGCATTTATATCTTTGCATTTTATTATGTATCATACTTAAATGTTTTAATCGTTTTTTAAATATTTTATAAAATTATAGGTTCGATACTTGAAAATCATTGAGAAAAGTGGGTACCAGGCCTTGCCATGGGTGCGGTATATCACCCAGAATGGAGGTAAAATCAGTTTTGATTAACATTTTTATACATCTTTGAATGAGCCGTTACATTGGTTTAACGCACTAAAGATACATAGAAGAGGGCAAAAAACCCTAAAATTTTAGCTTTTTTTTATTGTTGTGTAGGTAAGAATTTGTGCAGGTGCAGAAGCTGTTTTGCTGCAAATTGACATGTTGATGTAGCAGGCTATGTAGTTAAAGGGTTTTGATAGATAATACCCTTAAAGGAGATATAAAGTCGCAATCACTGGGCGGTGCCTAATGTTAGACCCTCTCCCCAGCTATTTTAATCACTTAATTGATACTCCGAGCGAGTCTTCTGCTCTACAGCAGCTGCAAGGTCTTGCTTTATGATTGACTGCTGTCCGAACAAGCTGAATCTTGTAGGAAGGGTTTGACTTACAAGGAACCTACACTGCTCCAACAAAACCTCCTTTCCACCGGTATTACTGAAAATGTGATACACTATGAAAGCAGAAATATAGTGTCTGTGTCTAAACATATAAAATGCCAAAAGGAAAACAGGACTTGATAACCTTTGTATATCTGGCCATCAATTATGTCCACAACACCAGTTTACAAATATAGGGTGTCATTTTTCATTTATCATCTAGTAGAGTGCTGTCCAACTGGCGGCCCACAATCACCCCCCCCCCCCCCTTGTGTGGCCCCACACATGAAAGAGTGGCTGCTGTGACTGCTTACCTTGTGTAAATATTAAAAGGTATCACTATACAGTTTAACTGCCCCTTTTACACCTCATATTCACACCTGTAACACCTCACAACCCTAATGCCCTGTACTGTTCACACCTGAGACCCAGACTGAAACTGCCCACATTGTTCACCTGTTCACATCTCAAAAAAACTGCTGGAGGGGCACATGCATCGTTTCTCCTGCGGTATTCTGCCTTCCCTATGCTTCCTGTGTCTGCCCTAAGCTCCCTGTGTGTGCTATACTCTGCTCCGTGTGTGCCTTACTCTGCCTGCCCTATTCTCCCTGTGTGGGCCTTACTCTGCCTGCCCTATGCTCCCTGTGTGGGCCATACTCTGCCTGCCCTATGCTCCCTGTGTGTGTGTGTGTGTCATACTCTGCCTGCCCTATGCTCCCTGTGTGTGTCATAATCTGCCTGCCCTATGCTCCCTGTGTATGTCATACTCTGCCTTCCTTATACTCCTTGTGTGTGCCATACTCTGCCTTCCCTATGCTCCCTGTGTGTGTGCTATACTCTGCCTTCCCTATGCTCCCTGTGTGTGTGCTATACTCTTTCCTTATGCTCCCTGTGTGTGTGCTATACTCTTCATTTTATAGTCCTGATAAGTTTCCCTGTTTCTCCTGCGGTATTCTGCCTTCCCTATGCTCCCTGTGTGTGCCATACTCTGCCTTCCCTATGCTCCCTCTGTCTGCCCTATGCTCCCTGTGTGTGTCATACTCTGCCTTCCTTAGGCTTCCTGTGTGTGGGTGTGTGTCATACTCGCCTGCCCTATGCTCCCTCTGTCTGCCCTATGCTCCCTGTGTGTGTCATACTCTGCCTTCCTTAGGCTTCCTGTGTGTGGGTGTGTGTCATACTCGCCTGCCCTATGCTCCCTGTCAAAACAGGGCATGATCAACCCTGGCTTCCATTATCTGGCGTTCACCACATAGGCCAGAAAAATTCCTGCCCTCCGTACCACAGAGGTAGAACAGCACTGATCTAGTATGTAAGGGGAATATTTATAAATCGGTGTATTATCAAAGCTCTTTTTGTTTTGTGTGCCAGAGAGACGTAGAGTAACTCATTCACATTCAGATGGTGGCATTTATGCAGCTCACCAACCAATTATGCAGCAATAAACACTGTACATGTTATTTTATACACTGTATTTGATGTTGATATGGATGCAGTGGAGATAAAAGCATGTACATATCTCTGGGCCACAGACAAAAATGCAGAGAAATGTTTGTATGTATATCCTTGTTTAACCATGCACAAAACTCATGACCTCTGTTTTGCCAATATATGCCTGGAAAGAGCCAAACCTCTGTGCTTCTAATTTGTTTTATTTTTCTATTCAATCATATTTATAATCACTTCTTGTTCTTTTTCTAGATTATCAACTTCGAACACAGTAAAGCGAAAAGTTTTGGTCGATACATAGTTATATATATATAGTTTAAACTGATTATTCTACAATCTGATTTTGTTCTGTGGAATATTAAAGAAAACCCGCCAAATGCAAAGAACCTGGATCCTGCCATTGTATGCAGCGCATATGCAATACAGGAAAAAAAAAAATCTGGTAACCGCATCTGCTGGATTTGCTCCGCTTTCTGTAAATGTGTTTGTTGTCTGTTGCGCCATTCCCAGGTCCAGTCTGAATTCATTGCTTGTGATCTTACCAGAAAGACCTGTAAGACTCATCAAGTTCTCTAACAGATTAAATGTTCTTTATATACTTTCATTTGATAGTGTTTATTTTGAGTAATGAAATTCAGGATCAAAAGATTCTGTAAGGATGTTGTATCTTGTTCTGGCCATGAGGAAATAATTCAGTTGTAGTATCACAGTACATCCATATTGGTACCTTCTGGCTGAGTTTAGAATAAAAGATACATTTCTTTTGCAATTTGAAGAGAAATTGAGGCAAACTTCAGGGTGCTTCTCTGAACACTTTTGCTGTTCACATTCATTCATTTTATTTTTAGCCTTTTCTGAGATACTTGATTTGCACATTTAGACTGCAAATAGCAGGTTTTTGGCTGAATTTAGCAACCCCTGGGTTAACAATCCAGGAAGTGCATAGATTGTGTTTGGGTCGCTGATACTTTGAACTTTCAAAAAGAACTGTTCAGCTTAAGCCTGCCTAGCAGTATAACACGGTCTAAAACTGCTAATCTTGAAAATCTCTAAAAGCAGAAAATGAATAGATTTCAAAAGTGATAAGTACTCTCTAGTACAATTCTTTTTTTATTGATATTCTGTAATAGCTATGCACACAGGAAATCATGTTTCTAAAATGCTTTGGGATATTGGACAAAAGGCAGGGCTGCCTTAAATGAGAACTAAAGCTGAATCAAATAAGTAGGTTAGAAAACGTTGTACATTACATCTTGGGCTTCTGTACCAGCCCAAGGCAACCACAGCCCTTTAGCAATAAAGATCTACAAAGACCCCCCCAGTAGCTCCCCATCTTCTTTTCTGCTGATTCACTGGACATGCTCTGTGCTGCTTTCACTTTCTGAGCTTAGGGACCCACTGACAATATAGGCTAATTGTAACAGTACTCACAGGTAACTTTACACTTTCTTTGATCTTCCTGGAGCTGATTACTGCCTGAGTCTTTGCCATATTAGCAATTCTATCTATTCGAAAAGGTTGTTTTCCATTTTCTTCCAAGTCTTTTAGTTTTTGGTTGCCATTTTAAAGCATTTGAGATGATTGTAGCTGAGCAGCCTATCATTCCTATATGTTTTCCCCTCTCCAATCAACTTTTTAATCAAAGTATATATAAAGATCACAATATAAGGCTGATTAGTAAATCTGTTTATTGATACATGGCCACTCAGAAACCAGCAAAATAAGCATCAGAAGATAGCAGTAGGCTCATGGTATGGGAGTAGTAGGCATGTATTTCATAACCCTATAACACTTAACCCAAGAATAATTAATAGGTGAGGAATAAATCATAAGTAACTAAGTGACACCAGACCAAGAATGTGTGGAGAAATGTTGCAAGAACAAAAATTCAGTCTGTGGAGGTTCTCATCCATCCAAGCCATGGTATATCTATTCTATAGTAATAAGTCAAAAGGAAAAAAAAAATACATCAAGTCCGGTTGATTTGACTTATATTTCATTTGTAAATATTTTTTTATAATTAACCTTCTTAGCCAGACCCTGACTTTAAGTGCTTGCTATAACTAAAATGTTCCTCCATTAAACACCGCCAACCACCAAAAACACTGCACATTCTGAAGTTAACTGCCTTATCTGTTTTTGATGGCTTTGTCAGCGAGCTAAAATGGACCAATCAATAGGAACAAAACATTCCCTAGCCTTACCAGAAGTATATGCATCACTGCATATACTTCTGGTAAGGCTGAGCCGTATTCAAAAATAAAGAGTTGAGAGCAACACAGGCATGCAAAAACTTCCTAGGGTGCCAAATAAGGGCTGTTATTGGCTATTTGATAGCCCCTATGTGGGCTGGCAGCATACAGAGGTTCTGTTTGGCAGTACACCTAGCCTGGAATTCAAAAATAAGCACCTGGTTTGCGGCCACTGAGAGCAACATGTTGCCCGCAAGCTACTGGTTGGGGATCACTGCTCTAGACAATGTGTTTTTTTTATTTGTATAGAGCTCCTTGAGGGCAAAGCACTGTACAGCAAAACAATAATAAAGTAGTAACAAACAAAGGGTCATTGTAAAAAAACGAGCCCCCCCACTTACAATTATTTAATATAAGGTCTTATTAACCTCTTATAGAAATAGAGGTAATAATATAATAAATAGTAAACATAATAAGAAATTATAAGAAAAGTCTGAGATTCCAAAACGGGTGTTAGTGATTTGCATTCTGTTCAAATATAGAACTATAGACAGTCCTGAGTCATTTAACTTGTGGACAGGATGTAAAAGGAGCAGGATTTTAGACTGTCCCCTCCTGATAACTTCTGCTAATAGATATTGTTTGTCTGGATGAAACAAATTATACAAACAAGGAAATGAGCATACCTATCTCCTGGATCAGCAATCAGTGGCTTGTGAGCAGCACATGTTTTCCAGTAGCCTCAAAGTAGGTGCTGATGTTGAATTCCTGACTTGCAGGCATAAAGGCCATGTGTACTGCCAAATGGAGCTCCCTATAGTCTGCCAGTAACATTTTTTTTTTCATTTTTACAACATGATTATTATTAATAAACAAGTCACTAATGAAGCAGTCCATAAACAAAATTCCAAAAATTTAATGTAAAAGCACAAAGGACTTGTTTTCATGATGGAGCTGATCCTCAATTTTCTTTATATCAGAGTGTGGGGCTTATTGGTAAAAAAAAATGTTGTGGACCCAGTCTTGGAGGAATGGGAATTCAGACGCCCATCAAGTTGTTGTGTATGTTCAGGCTTAATGATTTATGCTTTGAAAGTTGGCCACAGGGGGTCACCATCTTGTAAATGTGTTAAACATCTTGTCCTGTCCTGTGTTGTCATCTAATCTAATGTGGATTTTATAGTTTTTGTATTGTTGAATACAAACTTTCTCCAACTCTGCAAAACCAGTGTTCTCCAAATGGAATCCCAGTTTATCTGTCTCTGCAGCTGGAGTTGGAAACAGTAAATGGGGATGTAAGGGCAAAAATTAAATCCAATGCAAATATCTACACAGTCGCCGACTGCTCTACAGGTAAACAAACAAAGCTGCTCAAGTTCTGCATGGCTGGCAAGTAAGGCAGGGGCTCCCCCTGCAGAGCAGTTAGGGACAGTCTTACAATTCCTATACACAGCAGAAAATGAAGGGAAAATATCACTGAATACAGTCAGGTTTCTTATAAAAATGGTACTCAAATGCAGGGGCAAGCCCCTAGAGGCCAAAAAAATCTAAAGGTGGCCATAGACAAAGATCTTTTTGTTATTTTAAGCTTATTAAGAAAATCATTTAAATGCATGATTTGTACATCAACTAAAAAGACCATTTCAATCGATATTGTCTAGTTGAAGCTGAGAAAGTACAAAGTGCAATATACAAGGTTTTTTGGGGCTTTTTACTAGTTTGGACTCACCACAGGATGCCCTGTCCGGTTTTTGCTTCTCTTTAAAGCTTAAGGGATATATCCTATTCTGTTAAGAAATAATGCTGTATAAGACAAATACCTTTCTAATAGTGCTAGTAGGTATGTGGACTACTGGAAACAAGTATAGGTTACTTTTTAAACAATAAAGGAATGCACTAACCAACCAATGCATGGACAAATACTGTAACTGCATCCTTTTTATTCTATTACTACACCGTTGTGAATGGACAATTGATTGTATTGTCTTCTTAGTATTCTAAAACTCATAATAAGTTATTTTTAACCATAAGCCAAACTGAGTGCAAGGACTGTTTCTTAATCATTTTATTCATGACAAAGGTTTAAAACAAGTTCAGACAAACCAAAATGATGGTGGGGGTGAGATTGAGGGGGAAAAGACAAATCACAAATGTTTATGGGGTATTAAAACATACAATCAACTGCTAAACAAATAAAAAAAAATTGCAGAAGCATTCCAGACAGAGAAATAGATTGGAGAATGTTATATTACTCATAATCAGCATTTGCACAAAGGATACAGAAGCTAAATATGCATCTACTAAATCTAACTGGAGGGGGGAATAACGGGAAAACAAAATGTTTTAAAAGAGCCCTTCGGCAATGATAATAAATAAAAAAATCCATCTCTCAGGAAGGAAGGTGGCCAGAGTTACATGTATTCGTGGCACAGAATGGAGCCAATACAAGACGAAGCAGTGCAGCTCTAGTGAGGTCTATATAAAGAGTTTTGGTATTTCTGCAAACCCTGCCTTCATAGGAAGGCCACTGGCATTTGAAATAAGCCTTACAAAAGGGAAACACTCAAGCACAGTTAATATAACAAGATAAGTATATTGACTGCAACATTCTGCTCAAATATAAACATTGGGTGTGATTGAAATTTTAAGAAAAGTTAACTCATGTTGTGGGTGCTTCAAGAGAATTAAAATAATTATATGGAACTTAACATTTAATTTAGGACAAGAGGTATGTAAGAATTCCTTCTGTTATAGGTAGAAATTATAAAATGGGTCGATTTCCCTTAGTCCCTTTGGAACAGAACATGGGAGCTGGAAATGAATGGCATAGCTAGTACATTTCTTGCCCGATGGTGCAAGGCCACATTTACTTAGGACCTCACGAAAAGAATAAAATATACCTCCAACCATACACTAACTGTGGGCCACCTTCCACTTTGCCTGCATTCTGATTTTTTCAACCAGTTGCAAAAGTGATTGAGAAAAACTTGACTTTCAAACCAATATAATCCCCAGTTTCCACTACTACATCCATTGCTGGTAGGGGAGCTCATCGCAGGCTAACTTTTGTCGCTTTCCTGTTAAGTGGGGGCCGAAGGGCAGATGAATCCCATTCCCTTTTTCAAGCATGAATTTGTCTAAACAAAGATTTGTTTTGTGGCATAGAGTCCAGACAGTAGCCAATCAAAGCATACAGAAAAACACTGAAAAAAACCCTCTCCTTAAGGGAGTTTGCATACTCCATTGCTCTGCTACACTGCTTTAGGAAAGAGAGGCTAGTCATTAGGTTATTTACTGCTGCTTAACACTGAACATCCCTGCAGGTGGCAGTATTCCTAACTGACAAACCACAATGCTTTGAAGTACTTTCAGGTCCACCGCAATCGGATACAAACTAAGAAAAAAAATCCAGCACTTCCATATAACTAGAAAACTTCTGTAAACCATCGGGTAGTGACAGAACCTTTCAGTAGAAGGGTGTAAAGTTGACCATCCTGTTCACAATCAAAGGCAGTTTGAAAATCAAACCTGCATCTCAAAGTTGGCCTCTCCATGTGTCAGTAATCTTATGCTTTATGTTTAACAATCTAGAAGGGATGCGGTTTGCATTAAAACAAAAAGACGACTCATCTACTGGAGTCTATAGGATAAAACAACTCTGACATAAGAAATTGTTTTCCTCCAGCTTTGATAAAATGGTGCCAAAGAACTCACTTGATTGAGAAAAAGAGCAAATATGCTTCTCTCTTGTACCTGCCCAAGAGGGTACAAATGCTTAGTCAGCCGCTCGTTAAACAGGGCAACTTGATGTTAAGCTTCTCCCAGTTTACTACCCATCCCTTTGAGGTGCACTTGCTCCTCTGATGTACAGCCTCTTCTCCTGCCGTTCTCCTCGTCTCAGTGTGCTTGCAGTGGTCTCGCTTTCTTTCTCGTTCTCGTTATTTTTTGTTTTTTGTCCCTCTCTCGTTCCTCTCTCTCCTGTTGCTCTCACAGTGGTGCTTCAGTTTTAGCAGTGGAAAACAGGTATCCGTTTATTTTTTTATTACTCAGAATAAAATGTGGATGAACTAAGTTCCACGCAGGCTTAGCTCTTCTTCAACCTTTACATTGGGAAGAAAAACACAAAATATATATTAATACAATACTGGCTGACTCAAACCTTAGAAACATTTACTGTGCCTTGCAGGAGAATCAAGACACACGGCCATATAACGCAACAAGTTAGTTCTGGGAATGTATTTATTTGCATTTAAACACGTAAAGGGATACTGTCATGGGAAAACATTTTTTTAATAGTTGTTAATGCTGCTCCAGCAGAATTCTGCACTGAATCAGTTTCTCAAAAGAGCAAACAGATTTTTTTATATTTAATTTTGAAATCCGACATGGAGCTAGAAATATTGTCAGTTTGCCAACTGCCACTAGTCATGTGACTTGTGCTCTGATAAACTTCAGTCACTCTTTACTGCAAGTTGGAGTGATATCAACCCCTCCCTTTCCCCCCAGCAGCCTAACAGAACAATGGGAAGGTAATCAGATAATTCCTGACATAAGATAACAGCTCTCTGGTAGATATAAGAACAGCATTTAATAGTAAAATCCAGGTCCCACTGTGACACATTAAGGCCCGGATTTGTGGAAAGGCCACCTAGGCACGGGCCTAGTGTGGCAGGATTTTAGGGGGGCGCATGCTGCCCAACAACATCCACATTGGTTCAAAAACACTGGGGATGCTTTCATTTTTGAAATCCCCATTGCTCCGGTCCAGATGATGAAAATTTGCATGAATAAAGGGGAGGGGACAGGGGCGACACACGGCAGTGAGCCTTGGGGGCGCAGACTATGTAAATCCAGCACTGGACACATTCAGTTACATTGAGTAGGAAAAACAACAGCCTGCCAGAAAGAAGTTCCATCCTAAAGTGCTGGCTCTTTCTGAAAGCACATGACCAGGCAAAATGACCTGAGATGGCTGCCTACACACCAATTTTACAACTAAAAAAAATACACTTGTTGGTTCAGAAGTGAAATTTTATATTGTAGAGTGAAATATTTGCAGTGTAAACAGTTTTAATTTAGAAATAAAAACTACATCATAAAAATCATCCCTTTAAGAATCCCTTTAAACACCCTAGACAAGCAATTTACTTACATGCTAGTACTGGGATAGCCCAGTCACACCACCATGTTGATACGCACGTTCTCCCTGGTATGTAGAGTCTTGTGATAATGCAACATCGATCTGAGATTTAAATTCATCACCAAGATAGCTATCCTAAAATGGGAAGCCAAAAAATAGATTTGAAATCAGTGTACAAAGTTAGTTAAGTATGTTGAGGATTAAAAACAAATAAAATATATAAAAAAATAATAATATCTATACTCAAAAAGTCACGCAAAACACATCAAACTATGAATGCAGTTCATTTTCAGCAGTGGAAAGGTGCCCAGCATTATGTTGTAGCCTTTTACTGACCATTGGGGGATTGGCAGTCTGGGTGGTAAAGAATTTATAAATGTAGAGCAAGTTGGACTCCTCATTTTAAATTATTTGTCTGATATTGAGGATTTAGGGATAAAGAGCAAAAATGAGTTGCCTCTAAAGTGAGTAAGGCTATTTACCACAGGCCTATGCCTTAAGCTGTATTTGGATAGTACTAACTTGTGTTATTAAGTATATAGATTTGTAAATCTATGATTCTGCTATGATACAGGAAATGGCCAATATCACCCACACAGACCCCTGTGTTTTTTTTTTTTTTTATTATTCTCAAGCAAGGCCTCCCAATATACCTGTGATAACTCTGGCTGGGAGAGTCCTGGCTGGCTCATCTGGGATGGCTGGCTCATGGAAATATAACCCTGGGTTAGAGGGCCTTGAGAGAATGGTTGGGACACAACATCTTGACTGGCCTGACTGTTTGGCATATTTCCTTGACTCATGCCCTGAAACCCAATGCCTCGCTGTTTCGGACGTCCACCACGTGTTGACTTTCCTTTAGGCATACCACGTCCTAGCGGGAACAAAAATATTAAGAAGCCAACACTGACATTATTGCATTCTAACAAAACGAATGTAATCATCATTCTGCTTCCATTGTGTGGATTACAGAACAGAAAGGGTGCCCTGCTGTTTTCAAGGTTTACAAAAGATGGATTTTATACAAACTTGAAATAAGATTTTAAATTTCAAACCTCTTTAATATGGGATTAATATAGTTGGCTTTTGCCCAAAATACAGATTCATCAAAAGTAAATGATTTAGGAGTAGAATTAAACGACGAGGCTACAACTTGTGTATATTTTGTGTGCGGCAGTAAACATACAAAAAAAAAGTAGCTGGCTAGGAATAACAAGTCGAGAAATCGCTGTTCCTGTGTTATACAGAGCCATGTCTATTGCAATAAACCAGCCTTCACATTAGGAAGAAGCCATTGCTTTGAGAACTACAATAGAAATAGCCTGCTGATCACACAAAGGAGGGTATTTAATAAATTACGGATTTTTATAAAATTTGACTTTTAAAAAAAATCACGATTTTTTTCTGAATTTATTAAACCCTGAGGATGGAAAAGTCAGAATCAGAAAATCCGGCATCTCAGACCTGTCGAGGTTGCATATAAGTCAATGGGAGAAGTCCCAATGATTTTTTGATGTGCGCGGAGTTTGTGCAAAAAACATAAGAAATCAGAGTTTTCAGATGAAAAATCCAAAAAAAACTTGAAAAACTGATTATTTTCGGGAAAATGTAATAATAAATAAGTGTAACAAACCCGTGCGGATTTGATCAAAGTTTGCAGCAGAAAATGTTGAGAGAAAATCTGACTTTGATAAATAACCCCAAAGTGCAGAGATGTGTTCGGATTTATTCTGTGTAAGGGAAGAATAGTTTTTTGTGACTCATTTGTTAATTTCAATGGAATAGGTATTTTACATTTTTATAGATCCTTTACTTTTCAGGTTTTTTCCCATTGGTAGATACACAATTAAAAACAAAATATACACGCAGAAAGACACTTCATACTGCACTAGCAAAGAAGTTTACCTGGAGCTGGTCCATTTGCCTGTCCAAAATAGCCAGGAGGTGGCATTGGAGGCATAACTAGATTGAATGGTATCGGAATGTTCATAGCAGTAACATGACTAGGTCCAGAGCCAATCATGCCAATCTGATCATGGGTCTGAAAATACATGTTTGAGGGACGTCCTAGAGGCGAGAAAAATGATTTGTTCATAAATGCACAACATTTAAAAAAAAAAAAAATGTATTTGCCCCATAAATGTTGCATCTCTGGTCAAATAATTTGTACAGATTCTCATAGACTCCATTATAAGCAAATTATTCAATGTAATGATTTCCTTTCCTGTCTCTGTAACAACAAGACAGAACCTTTTCCTTGGCCCTAACTATGTTGCATAAATTCATATTGGTGGCAAAACCTCCTACTGGGTTTATTTAAAGTCTAAATGATTTGTAACAGACTTAAGAGGTATGATAACTCGGGAAAGACCCCTTATCGGGGGGGGGGGGGGGGGAAGGTCCCAAGATGACTGGATTAATCTATCCCATGCCTGCACATATTGGAAACTTGCTTACAATTTATAGATTTCATTATTGAAATAGTGGAATCTTCAGACAGACTAGTTGGGAGTACCACAGAAGATGATAAAATAGATTGTGGTTGGTACAGGAGTGATTAATTTAAGAAATATAAACAAAATAGATTTAAGAGAAATAAACATTTTTGGGAACATCTCATCTAGGAAAATAAACAATGATGAAATTATGATTTTAAGTAAATGTGCATGGTCAACTCAAAAACCTAAGCATTGACATGAAGTTGAACAATACACACTTTAGTAAACATGCCTTAAGTATGAAGAAAATAATTTCCTCACTTGCATCAAATACTTTACATTTCCTTAAAATGATAAAATATAATGCAATATTTCATACTCTGATGAGAAAAGGGGATTTTGTGTTACTCACCGTTAAATCCTTTTCTCTTCAGCAGTCTGTGGGACACAGGGACCATGGGGTTTAGCTTCTACCATCAGGAGGCAGGACACTAGAAGAAGAGCTGACTCCGCCCCCTTAAGCTATACCCCCTACTCACCGCAGGGGAACTCAGTTTTGAATTAACCAAGAAGGAAAATGAACTCCATAACTATATATAAACAACCACTTGATGGCGAATAACAGTCTGAGGAATCGCTTCCTGGGAGGGATGCCCTGTGTCCCACAGACTGCTGAAGAGAAAAGGATTTAACGGTGAGTAACACAAAATCCCCTTTTCTCTTGCAGATATCTGTGGGACACAGGGACCATGGGGACATACCAAAGCTGTCCCAACTATTAGGGAGGGAGGAAGCGAGGCCGAAGTCTTTAAACTACCGCGGCCTGTAATACCTTCCTACCGAAGCATGCATCCGATGCCGCAAAGACCTCAAATTTATAGAATTTTGTAAATTAATGGATGGAGGACCATGTAGCGGCTCTGCAAACTTGTTCGGCTGAGGCGTGATTCCTGAAGGCCCATGAAGTGCTGATACCTCTCGTTGAATGGGCTCTGATGAGTGTTGGAGGAGTTTTTCCTCTGGCCACGTAGGCGCGTCTAATAGTTTCTCTTATCCATCGGGATATGGACGTTTTAGATGCCGGAAAACCTTTGCGTATTCCTGAATGAATGATGAACAATGAAGATGATTTACGAAATTCCTTGGTCCTGTCTAGATAAAACTTAATGGCTCTTACAGGATCTAAGGCATGCAAGGCAGTCTCCTTAGCTGATTTAGGATGAGGACAGAACGATGGTACTGTGATGTCTTGATTGATATGAAAATCTGATATGACCTTGGGTACAAACGAAGGAATGGTGCGTAGAACTGCTCGATCCTGATGAAATGTCAAGAAGGGTGGTTGACATGATAATGCACTCAGTTCTGATACTCTGCACGCTGATGAAATAGCTAATAGAAAAGCCACTTTCCACGAAAGCCACGCCATAGGAATCTAAGCCAAGGGTTCAAACGGTGGACCCTGTAATGCCGACAGCACCAAATTAAGGTCCCACAGAGGAAGAGGATCTCTATATGGAGGAACTATATGAGTTGCTCCTTGTAAGAATGTTCGAATATCCGCATTAACTGCCAGCTTCTTTTGAAACAGAACCGAAAGTGCTGATACTTGGGATCTTAATGATGCCGGAGACAGTCCCTTATTCAACCCAACTTGAAGGAATTCTAAAATGGCCGGAATTGAACAGTCCTCAAAAGGTATTCCTTTTAGAACACACCAATCTTTGAAATAACGCCAAACTCTGTAGTAAGTCTTCGACGAGACTGGTTTCCTTGCTGCTATCATGGTCTTTACTACCTCTGAAGAAAAACCCTTTCGTTTAAGCACTAGGGTCTCAATAGCCATGCCGTCAAACTGAGCATCTTCGAGTTGGGATGTACTATGGGGCCTTGAGATAGTAGATCTGGTAGATTCGGTAAGGGCAATGGATCCTCTCTGGTCAGATTTATCAGATCGGAAAACCATGCTCGTCGAGGCCAGTGTTGTGCTATTAGAATCACTGTGTGATTTTCTCTTTGAATTCTTCCAATTAACCTGGGTAGCAGAGGAAGAGGGGGAAATGCGTAGCCTAGTTGGAATTCCCATGGAGCCGTCATGGCATCCACTGCGAGGGCCAGAGGATCACGGCAACGAGACATGAATTGTTGTACCTTCCTGTTTACTCTTGATGCCATAAGATCTATTTCCGGAATTCCCCATCTTTCTGTGATCAGGGTGAACACTTCTTGCTTTAGTGACCACTCTCCTGGATCCAATGTCTGTCGACTCAGATAATCGGCTTCCCAATTTTCGAGGCCCGGAATGTATATTGCGGATAGAGTCGCATTGTGTTTTTCCGCCCAAGACAGAATTTGGCTTACTTCCTGGAGTGCTTGTCGACTGCGAGTACCTCCTTGGTGATTCAAGTAAGCCACCGTTGTCGCATTGTCCGATTGAACTCGGATGGCTATTCCCTTCATTATCTGTTGCCAGTAACTGAGAGCCCTCCTCACCGCTCTTAGTTCTAGAATGTTTATTGGCAGTTGAGTTTCTGCTGATGACCAAATCCCTTGAGCTGTGAGTGTGCCGAACACTGCCCCCCAGCCCTTTAGACTGGCGTCCGTAGTGAGGGTCTGCCATTGAGGGTCTGCAAGGTTCCTCCCTTTGGACAGGTTGTTGCAATTCAGCCACCATGTCAATGACACCTTGGTCTTGGGAAGTAGAACTATTCTCTGAGACAGATTTGTTCGGTTCCACTGTGTTAAAATATTCCATTGTAGTTCCCTGAGATGGAACTGCGCAAAGGGAACCGCTTCTATCGTAGCCACCATGGATCCCAGCACTCTCATGGCAAACCGAGCAGAAGTGTTCGGAGTCTTGGTGAGACGTCGTACCAACGATAAAATGTTCTCTATCTTGTCCGGCGGCAGATAAACTTTGTTTCTTTGTGTCGAAAATCATACCTAGAAACTTTAGTTTTTGGCTGGGAACTAATTTTGACTTTGTGGTATTGATGATCCATCCTAAGTTTGTCAGCGATTGTATTACTTGGGCCAGATCGTTCTGTGCTTCTTGGTGAGATGGCGCCTTCAGAAGAATGTCGTCCAGATAGGGCGTAATGGATATCCCTTGTACTCTGAGAGATGCCGCCGCTACTGCCATCACCTTGGTAAAGATCCGTGGTGCCGAGGTTAGACCGAATGGTAGTGCTACGAATTGAAAGTGTAGTCCTAGGTAGGCAAACCTCAAGTATTTCTGATGGACTTGGAAAATCGGGATATGAAGATAAGCGTCCCGGATATCTAGTGCGGCCATGAACTCGTTCGGTCTCATACTGGCAATAACTGAACGTAGGGATTACATCTTGAAATGAGCTGGTCGAATGAATGTATTGAGCTTTTTTAGGTCTAATACTGGTCTGAAGGAGCCATCCTTTTTTGGCACAATGAAGAGGTTTGAGTAGAACCCTCGAAATCTTTCCTTTGGGGGAACAGGAACAATGACTTTTTCTTGTACTAGATTGAGTACTACTGCAAAAAAGGCTCGTCTCTTTTGTGGTTCTATTGGCACTCTTGACATGAAAAAACGAGCTGGTGGGATGAAAGAAAACTCCAGCTGATACCCTCGGGATACGATGTTTTGTACCCAAGAATCCTGCGTGGTTCTTTGCCAAACCTCTTAAAAGTGAAGCAACCTGGCCCCGACTGTAGGTTGCAGACTGAGATCGATTTGGTAGTCATGCTGAAGATGACTTGTCTGACGGCTTAGACTGGTTGCGTCTGTTCTGCCAGTTGCTCTTGAATTTATTCTGGAATCGACTTTTGTTTCATGAAGACTGTGACTGGAAGTCCCTGGAATTTGAAGTCTTGGTGTAGCGTGGGGAACGAAAAAATCGTCCTTTCCGAAAAGTGGACCGAGGTTTATTTTGGGGAAGGAGCGTGCTCTTGCCCCCTGTGGCTTGACTAATAATTTTATCCAAATCAGACCCAAACAGAAGTTTTCCTTTAAATGGCAGAGTGGTAAGAGATTTCTTTGATGATAGATCTGCTGACCAGAGCTTCAACCATAAAGATCTGCGTGCCGCCACCGATAATGCTGAAGTGCGAGCTACGACTTGGGCTGCATCAAGAGATGCCTCACAAATATAATCGGATGCATCCTTAATTTGTGAAGTAATGTCAAGAAGTTCTTGTCTAGGTCTTCCTGAAGCAATGTCATCCATCAAAGATGATATCCAAGTTTGAAGAGCTCGGCTCACCCATGCTGTTGCAAAAATGGGCCTTAAGGATTCTCCCGAGGAGGAAAAAATGGCACGCAACAGTCCTTCCAACTTCTTGTCCATAGAGTCCTTGAAGGACGATGCATCTGGAACCGGCAGAGCTGTATTCTTAGATAGTCCAGAAACCGGAGCATCTATTGATGGAGGAGAACCCCATTTGTCAGTATTTTCTTTTGGAAATGGATAAAGTCTTTGAAAACGACGATTAGCCTGAAATCTCTTCTCCGGTTGTTCCCACTCGGACTGAATAATGTTGTCTAGTTGTGGGTGAGAAGGAAAAATTGGTACAGATTTTTTCTGACGCTTAAACATTAACTGGGAAGAATCTGACAAAAGCTCAGATTCCTTGGGATCCAAGCACTTGATTACCGACAAAATTAACTTGTCTATAGATTCTGAGGATCTAGTCGGCTCCTCATTATCCTCTAGGTCATCTGATATTTCCTCTTCACTTTGGGAAAAATCATCCGCTGTAGGAGAATTAGCTATAGATTCTTCCTCACTGAGTTCCAGAGATGTTGAAGGAACTGCACATTTGTGAGCACGGGTCTTAGGTTCCACTGCACCTTGATCCAGTCTGTCTAGAAGTTTATCTAAGCATGCCGCTAATTTAGGAATGCCGGAAGATAACTGGGTTGCCCATGCAGGAGGGGCTACGTCAGTGGCTATGTGAGTTTGAGCACTGGCTGTCGTTGGTGTATGCGGAGGAGAATTATCCTCCCTATTGTCTGTAACAGCAGTTTCCTGCAGTTCCTGAGCCCTCAGTGAACACTCAGCCGAAGAAGGCGGAGCACAGCTACTGCATAAAGCCTCTTTATGACCGGCTGGTAGGCGTTTGCGGCACTTGGAGCATGCTAAATATCTAACTTTAGAAGCAGCATGACTGGTCCTAGCAAACGGTCCCTCAGACTTTTTATCCGCCATGAAGAAAAATTGTGTTTTTTTTTTTTTAGTTATGTTTTTTTGTTTGTTTTTTTTTTTTTTTAATTTTTATATATTTTTTATATATTTTTTCTTTAAAAACTCTGGAGGTAGCTCTGACCCTTGTGCCTGCCCCCCTCGGAACCTTCTCCCAGCCCCTGGCCCCTGTGTCTGACCGTGAAAGAACTCCTGTCCTGTCTCTTGCTGTGTCAGCGTAGAACCGGCTTGCCTTAACAGCAATGGAACGAGTCCCGCACCACTGCTAGGATGTTTCCAACCGCAGTGGAACGCAGTCTCACAGAACGCGAACCTAGTGTGCACTTCACCACGCGCCCAACAGAACTCACTGCAGCCAACTCCGGAAAGTTAAGTAAACCCAGGTTTAGACGCTAGACGACCAGGGGAGAGGTTGAGGGGGGCAAGGGCACCAGTACACGCCATTAATTATTGCTCCAGCGTAAACGCCAATACTCACAGACCCTGGACATCCACTATATCTCCGGATGTCCGCATTCAGTCTTCTGCTCTGGACAGCTGCGGCTCATGTTGCATGACGCCATTGAATGCTGTGTGGCTCGCTCCATAGGAGACTTATTAGCCCCAGTGCAGATATCCCACGAAGGGGGAAGCCTAAAAGGAGATTCTCTTAAGCAGAGAACTCGAGGACAACCCCTGGTGCCAAACACAAGGTCTGGCCGCAGAATAATCCTGACTGGATTAACATCCTGTCTCCTTGAGGACACTAGAAAAACAGTTCCCCTGCGGTGAGTAGGGGGTATATCTTAAGTGGGCGGAGTCAGATCTTCTTCTAGTGTCCTGCCTCCTGATGGTAGAAGCTAAACCCCATGGTCCCTGTGTCCCACAGATATCTGCAAGAGAAAGACCAATTCAAATAACATTTTGGGTCTTACCTTGACTGCTTCGATCATAAACAGACCCAGGGATGATGGCTTCACGAGCATCATACATTGCAGTTGTCATGAAACGGGCACCCTGGAAGCAAAAAATAAGACAGTGATATGTTATGACAGTGTTATGTTTGATAGTTCAGGAAAAGGTTTCATAAAATTAAATACTCATGCCAAGCAAACATGTAGGTCCTTTGTACTTATATTAAAAAATATTATATTAAAAAAATGCAATACAAAAGGGCGGACACCCCGCTTAATAGTAGATGCCAGATAATTTATACCTTGCGTATTACTAAAAGGATTTTGACATGATTCATTCTGCTGACCAGCCGGCTAAGCCACCTATTAAAAGTTGCGAATTTTCCTTCTGCAAACACGGCACTTTAAAAAACAGCAGCCTTGCTTAATGTTTGGCTCTTTGCATCACAGTCAACGAAGTAGGACACTATACAACATTTTATTTCATTGATTAACAGCCATACTAAGAGATGAAGTGCGGATATCTGGAGATAGTAACACTTACTGGATTAATGGTGTTGACAAGTTTGCGAGGTTTGCTGAACTGCATGAGACTCTCCCTTAGATTATTTAGAGGACCCTCTACAAGAACTTTCTGTTCCTTGTAATAATTCAGGAGATGATTCCACAACGGCTGCTTTGAAAGAGCTTTGGGGTTTCCAACAATAATTACCCCATACCTATAAAAAGAAAAAATACAAACAAAAAAACGTCAACACAATTCAACCTGTAGCCCAACTGTATTGTCATTATCATTTATTTACATAGGCAGACATGTTGCATCAGTTCATAATTTTCATTCGTTTGGATAACAGCTGAGTTCAATCCCATGTCACTATGTACACAAAGATCAATTTTAAAAGGTGCCAATAAATAAAGCATTTCCTTGCAGTCTATAAAAATGTTTTACTATTGTAACTAAAGATAACAAATGTATCAACTAAATATATCAATTTAGAACAGTTAAAGAGTTGGCGACCCCCAACTCCCATAGCTGCTTTAGAAGGTGAAAAAATGAAACGTTACACTTCGATATTAGAAAAACGGTCACAAATAGAAAGTGTTTGGAAAAAAAGTCTATTCTGTTAAATAAGTACAACTGGCTCTATCACAGTAAGCCTCCAGATGAATGTACTGTCGTTACCTTGCTCTGGTTAAAGCCACATTAAGACGACGGGGATCATTTAAGAATCCAATCCCCTGATGCTCATTGGCTCGTACACAAGAAAGAATAATAAAGTCTTTCTCACGCCCCTGAAAAGCATCCACACTTGCAATTTCAACCTCCTTAAAATAAATAAATAAAAAATTACTAGTGGGATTACAAAAATATGCATAATGTAGAAAATTATATTTCTTTACACAGAAAAGATTCTCAGTGATCACATTTACTAGCTAAACGGTCACCTTAAATTCTTCCAAGAAAGGACATTTCCTTGCTTTTTTTTTTTTTTTTTTACACATTAGCAGACATATGTTCAATTAAACCATGGACTTAACTATAAAGCAAAACAAAGAAACAAATTTACTATAATGTTTATATGGAAAAATGATGCTGGCAATTTTAGGAGTAGGAGGTTCAAAGGGCTAGGCTATATGGGGCCTCATTGTTATTATCTTATTGCCTCTTATTTATATCACTTACTGCAATGCAATCTTTGGAGTACAGTAATAGATTCCTTTATCAAATGCATAATTACCAAATGCCAGCTCCATATAGACTAAGGCAAGTGATATCATGTCATATCATCCAATCATCATGTTTTTCTCCCCTTTAACCAACCCTGAAAAATTCATGCAAAATGTATGGGATATCACATTACTGTTTGGAATGCCAAGAGATAAACAAAGGAATGCTGTCCTAACAAAGAATGCCATCACTGTGCACTTCAAACAGATGGGCTGTCAATTTTGTTCTATAAAGACAAAGGACTATGCTTAATTATTGGTATTATCTTAAAAGTACTTTACCTGGTAGAGTTTTGTATGCAAGGAACCACTGAACTGCATATATTGAACCAGGTAAGAGCGCTGGCCTTCATATGGTGTGATTATCCCAATTTGATCTGGTTTAGCTCCTGCCTTAAGAAGCTTCGTGGTGATCTTCTCCACATTAGCAGCTTCGGTTCTATCAGAGAAAGATGGAAAGTTCGGCTACATTTTTTATATGAATATCTTTAACTAAAATATATACTGTATATCTTTTGATATAGAGCTGCCAGATGCTCTCATTTGGTGACAAATTGAATTTGGCCACCCTCACACAGAGCCAAATTGGGCTGATCCAGTCATTGGATCTGGTACCAATGATTGGATTTTGCAGTTATGACTATAGCGGTTCATAGTATAAACCTGCCAGATTTATGTCAGGCTGATTTTCAATTAGAGATCAGTGGGGCAGGCCTGTTGGTGGGTCCCATATATAGACCAATAAACTGCCACTCAGCCTGAAAAAAAGACTCAGAGTTGCACTTGTTACTAAAGAAGGTGCAGCTTTAGGGCTATTTATGGATGCATCTGGTAAATCAGTCCCACCCTACACCTGACCCTGGGGAATATGATCTTATTACCTGTTTAAGTAAGAGGTACCAGAGCTGGCAATTTCTTCCTGTCCTTGGGTCACATAAAAGAACATTGGTTTATCTGGCTGAGGCCACTGAAAGTCAAATCCTTTTTTAACACGGTCCGCTAAAAAGAAGGATGGGGAGAAAAAAAGTTTAGCATAATCTACACAAAATTTAAATTTCACTGTCAAAGACTGGAGTAAAGTCTACGGATAAGTCAAAATGAACCATGCATCCAATTTACAATCAAATATGGTGACAGAAGTATATGTGAGCTGCAATTTTTTTACTTCTATTGGAGTTGGATGAATGACTTAACTGACCAGAGATATAGTCTATGGTATACAGCAAAATCAGGTCATCCCATCTGGACAAGGATTTGTTTTCTCTGAGGACAATGATCATAAACATGCACCAAACAGTTTTAGGAATATATTAGGTTCATCAAATAGTCTAACTCTGTTAGGGATGTCTAGGAAAAGTTAAGTAAAATGCTGTGCTACTTTATGCCCTCATCAATGACCCAGAAAAATAATTGTTATTCAATATACTGAGGAGTTTCAAACATGTTGGCATCTCACAGTGAATAAGCGTTTCCTTGTCGTTTAAAAAATTTTCTTTTCCCCCGCATCTTTTTAACACAGGTAGGCAAATGATGTTTTCTCTCGCATGATTTACCTGCAGTAACACCATTCTGAAGAGATCCTTCATAGAATATGTTTGATGGAAATGCACTTAGAGCAGGATGCATCCGGTACTGCACCTGCAAGCGAATTGGTCGGATGCCCAGAACTACAAGTCTCTCAAACAGAGACTGAGACAGTCCTGCTTTTGCCGCTTTCTTGCACATTACAACTGGGCCAAGCTGGCAGTGATCACCCACAAGAATAAGCTGAGAAACAAAAAGGCTTCAATTAAAACAATTTATGAAAAATGTGTTTTACAAAAAAAGTTGCATACATGTAGGAAAATCAGCTGGTTTGTGAGCTGTAGTACACTTAAAGCTGTATTTCGTGTCTCTCTTAGGAGAGACGATTTAGCCTGGGTGTAATGCTAAGCGTCAACTTTAGTGCTGGTGTGCCAAGGCCTGTCAATTTGTATAAATTATTTGGTGTTGTGAATAGTCTTGAATGGGGAAAGCTGGTAAAGTATACAAGTATACAACTGGGCCAAGCTGGCAGTGATCACCCACAAGAATAAGCTGAGAAACAAAAAGGCTTCAATTAAAACAATTTATGAAAAATGTGTTGTTTTACAAAAAAAGTTGCATACATGTAGGAAAATCAGCTCGTTTGTGAGCTGTAGTACACTTAAAGCTGTATTTCGTGTCTCTCTTAGGAGAGACGATTTAGCCTGGGTGTAATGCTAAGTGTCAACTTTAGTGCTGGTGTGCCAAGGCCTGTCAATTTGTATAAAGTATTTGGTGTTGTGAATAGTCTTGAATGGGGAAAGCTGGTAAAGTATACAAGTCAAGGCCTGTCAATTTGTATAAAGTATTTGGTGTTGTGAATAGTCTTGAATGGGGAAAGCTGGTAAAGTATACAAGTCCTGTAACAAGCTGTAACAATGTGTGCCATGATTGCCACAGGTGTTAGCACCATGTTAGTACAGATTCAATGACAAATAACAGGTCAGTGCCCAATGCGACCAGCATACAAAAAAAATGTATGGGAAGACCAAAGTCAACCACAGGCAGATGAATTAAATTTTACGGTGTTCCAGTAAACTAATAAGATGCTAAGGAAAGGTATTACACAATCCTTATTTTTTAACTGGTCTTCATATTTGTATGGATTTTGATTTATTTGGCACATTATGGTGCCTGCATCATAAGGAAACTTTTTTTCAAAACTTAACCAGTAACTGTAAATTAAGGTTTTCTCCCAATTTTATTCTGAAGGAACTTCAGGGGCAATGTCAAGGATGGGGAAAAAAACTTTTTTTAGTTGGGGGAATAAATTAATCCCTACCATTAGTTTTTTTTAAGAAATACTAAATGTCTGAATAGGCATACTTTTGTGAAAAAATTAACAATTTAATGATTTACAAGAACAAACCAACACACCTGTTTGGCTCCCAAAACAACTGGTACCATACACTCTGGTTCAGTGGCTTGAGTGCTTTCATCAATCAAGATAGAGCGAAATTGCATCTTTGCAAGTCTAGGGTCACCTGCACCCACACAAGTACAGCAAATCACATCTGCATTCTAGAATAGAAAAGGCAGTATATAAGTAAAATCTTTTGACTGACCATTTAACCATGCCCCCAATCAAATTAAAAGGTAAAAAACTTGCTTGCTGTAGCAAACAATATCAAAATAATGAAGCTAAAAGAACAATATATTGTTTTACATCTAAATTATATTTAGCCAAAGGAAAAACATTTTTTTAACCTGAGACTTAACGTTTTACAGAATGTTTTTTGAGGTGAAGTTTATTTGGTTTTGTAACCAAATATCATATTTAAATATATGTGAAGAATGCAAGTGTAACATGTTAAAATGTAAATTTTGTCTACCAACATCAGCAGTTTAAGAATACAGTTGGATATATACAGTAAAGATAGGCCTATATAATATATAATGAAAAATGCATATTTCTTAGTACCATAAGTAGCTCTCTCTCAGCAGTTCTTTTTAAGGCACGATATCGCTTTTCATCAGCAGAGGACAACTCTCCAGTCTCGTCTTTCAACTGTTGCAACTTCTGGAGCTCAGGCATACTAAGAAAAAAGAGTGAAACAATTCTGACATTTTATATTGGTGAGAAAAACAAATGTCCGCTCAAAAGTATACTTTTGATAGAGCCAAATTTCATGTTTGGTGAACAAATTACAAATGTTAATGGGAAACATTAAATTAAAGCATTTATTAAAAACATTTTATCATAAAAATATATAGGAAGCCTACCTTTCCATATTGCGAATTTGGTTGTGCAAAGCCAAGAAAGAAACAGGTGAGTCAATAGCTTCACGGCTCTTCGCACAGAGACGAACAACTTTGAGTCCTGTTTGGTGGATTTTTTCAGTGAGTTGGTCTACAGCAATGTTGCTTGGTGCACAAACCAGGACAGGTCTAATCAAATAAAAATAATGAAGATTTTAAACATGCTGAAGTGGATAAATGTTATGCATGCGTCAGCTATTAACACAAGCCATACAACAGAGATTTCCACAGTATCACAAATTCAGTGTATTGGCACATTACCACAAACTAACTTAACATACATAACTGCTATGCATCAATCTAGATAAAGAAGTTTTTTTTTTATCACTGCAGATTTAAACTTCTATCTTAGAAAGAAAATCCGACTCAATGTTGGTAGAGAGGGATGTCATTTGGGACTTGGTGCAGGGACTTTTTTGCGATTTGAAAATAAAAAGTTTTTTCTTTAAGCAAATAGATTTTTAAAAATTATTTCCAATTTCAAATAAAACAGTACCTTATACTTACACTGCATTGATCCATATTGGTTGCAAAATAATCTTACTGTGTCTTTTTAGAGATTTTAAAATAAAAAGGTACTGTTTTATTATCACAGAGGAAAAAGAGAAATCATTTTTAAAAAAAAATGGAAAAATATAATTTGCTTATAATAGGTTCTATGGAAGATGGCCTTCCTGTAATTGTATAGCTTTCTGGATAATGCGTTTCCAGATAAGGGACCCCACTCCTGTATAAACATACATACATACACATATCTACACACACTCACATGTGCATGCATATGACTACATAAACACATGTATAAAAACACACACATATACATAAATGCACAATTAGGGTAAAGTAGATGTTCCCAGAGAAGGGAATTCAAAAAAATATCAGTTAATGTCCCTCTATTCTTGTGCTACATTAAGTTTTAAAAAAAATAGTTTGCATACTCACCCATTTCCTTGCCTTGCCAGATGATAAACAATGGTGGCTGATGTTACAGTTTTACCAGTTCCAGGTGGGCCCTGAATAAGACTAAGTGGGCGCTGCAATACGGTCTTAACCGCATAAACCTAGAAGTAATGTTATATTGTAAGTATAATACTTAAAACTGGAAACTGTATTTTGGAAATAGAAAGTATATTAACCTGTGAGTGGTTAAGATCAGGAAGCCCTTGTGCTGTAAATCTCTTTGGAAGCTGGCATTTTATAATCACATCTTCAACTTCATGTCCCAAAAGCTTATGGTAGATGTAACCTGAAACTGAGGTTTCATCCACTGCAAAGGTCTTCAAAGCACTCTGCATTCTAGTTGTAAAATAAATATAGATGCACATTGTCAGATGCCCCCAGTAACGGGAAGATGCAACTAACTGGAAGCAGACCAAAACCTAAACTGTGTCACATGCATTGTGACAAATTAAAAAGGGAATGTGTTGTTACACAGCAGCTTATTTATATATAAATTATAGTAGTGTTTCTGAAGCAAACACACAAGTTTACCAGTGCAGGGTAACAGAAATTATATTTTAATTACTTTAAAACGCTTTCATGTTCTGGTGTTACTGCTCAAATAACAAAAACCCCCAAGCATTTTAAAATGAAAACGGTTTTACTTAAGAGAATTTTTCGAGGCAAAGCAATAAAAAAAGCAAAACAAGTAAAAACAAAATAAAAAAATACAAATACCTGTCAAATGAGGTTGATTTCCAAACAAAGTCAACTTGGAAATTGTGAGTGACTTCAACTGGTGCACCAACACTACTTCTCAACTCAATGGCAATTTCATCACCATAATCTACATATCTGTTAAGACTTCAAACAAAACATAGACATGCACTGGAATAATAAAAACACCAAGATCACTTGTTCATGGCTTAATTTTGTAATTTTCTGTTCCAAGAAGTTACTACTTCTGGGATCACAACAAAAAGAGCTCGAGGACCTTACACATTTTTCATTATTTTCGATTTGGGTCTACACAGTTTGACTGAACAAATTGAATTATCCTTCATTCAGTCTTTGGAAATTAAGATATATCAGTGACCCTGTATCTACAGTTAGTCCTCAGGCTACTGCTGAAAATGGAAAATGAATGTAAATAACAAGAGAAGCACGCAAAAAAGGTGACATGAATTATTTGCTTGAGTTTAGAAACCATTTAATAGCCTAAATGCCATTGCATTTGATGCTTAAGCACCAAGGGACAGCCCAGCACAAGAAAAGATGGTATGGGGCTTTTAAAATATCAGTTACACTTACAAATAGCCTTAAATCAATCAATAACCTTACACACAATTGTTAATAAATGTATATTGGAAAGTTATTTAGGATTACACGTCTGTCATTATGTTAAAAAAATTACTTTTTGGGTAGAGGACCCCTTAAGTACAGGTGGCTTTAACATGTGCAATTTATTGTTTTGGTACATCTAGTTCCTATTCTATGCTTTAGTCTTTTTCCCAAAAGTAAGCGCATACAGATGAAAAAGGATACTATCAGGAACTTTAATAACGTGACCAATGCCCTTCCAAAGAGGTGCCAAATCTCCTTTGTATCTCAAACAAATCTCATCACCTTGCATTAGGCGCATATCTGAAAATTATATGAAAATTGTTAAGATTTTTACATTAGAAAAAAAACAGCAATACTATCTAAGCAGACTGTTAAGGCATGCATTATAAGAGATGAAAAGGTGAAATCACTGGGTGGTGTCAAATATTAGGCAAGTGATTCAAATCACTTACTAGTTATTCTGGGCCAGAGCTCCTGTTAGCCAAAACCGGCACCATTTATTTCACTCTACTGCAGAAGCACACCCGAGTACTGTGCTGGTGCAGTTTTCTGCCAAGAGGATCCCCAGCGTGGGATGTCAGTTAAGTTTTGTGATCACTGGGGGTGACTATAATTTGCAACTGCCAGTTATTTCACCTTTCCTTCTCCTAAACAAATGCAATACATTTCTAAAAATTTACTTTTTTAAAATTTGATGTATTCATTAACAAAGTAATAAAGTGTAATGTAACATTTGTAGTACTTCAGTGATATTTACATAGAATCAAAAGAGAGAAAATAAGTAATAAACGGATTACCTGAATCAGTCTTGGGCAAAGTGAAGTATGCAATTCTTTTCTTGTTGAGCCCTAGGTCCCACCTCACTGTAATGTTATCTTGGGTCTAAAATAAATAACACAAATGTAAAAATTAAACCTGGTGCAAGTTCAAGTATTTCCTACACTGCATACTACAATACTGTTTTTCACATTTCACTAAACACCACAGTGTAGGTAAACAAATTTCAGTGCCACTGTCCAAACATCAGACAAAGAGTTCAGTTCAGAACTGAGAAGCCAGCCAGACAACCCCTTAACCCCTAAATATTTACCACCTTGGAAGGAAAATCAAAAAGTTATTAAATTTTTTCCTCTTTAGGCCCTTAACACATATTCAAGAATTGAGTTGAAAGAGACACAAATACTTTCAATAAATGGAATCTTCAGGACCTGATGAAAGCAGGGTGCTGGCGACAAAAAATATAATTTAATATAATTAAACAACAAAACTAAATAAAAGATATAGCAAAAGGACAAATGTTAGCAAAAATGATATCATGTTTCCAAGAAGTAGCTCAAAAAAGAGTGCATTTGCAGGTTCCTTACCTGAGATTCCTTAAGCTTCTTGTCATAATCAGCTTCAAGTTTGACAAGTGGCCCAAAGATATTTTGGTACTGATAGGCATCTTCATATCTCAGCAAGACATGCTGTGGTTCTTCATCGACACCAGGCTTTTCTAAGTCTTCTAGAGTAGCTGATGGGTTTTCCTGTTGACAGTAATAATTATGAAAATCAATTAATACATTGTTCCCCCATCTTTCCAATTTAGAGTATGAGAGCCTGGATGGCAGGCATTGCTCAGAAACTAGATACAATCTTTCAGTTTAGAAACAGAACAAAAAGGCAAAGAATATAGTTGCAAGACGCCTCACAGTATAAATTGATAAATAGCATTATAGTTCAGCCTAATAGAAATTTTGTTTTTGCATAAATAGGCAAAAGAAGCTAATTTGTCTAAATCTACATTGCACTAAAAAGAGTCTAAAATATCCCACCTTCCACAGTTCCTCCAGTTTGTTGATTTGTTGGGCTGTAATTTGACGGGCTCTCAGTTGCTCCTGCTCAGAAGGTATCTTTACCAGCCAAGAAAGGAAGCACCGATCTTGAATGAGCGGTTGCCACTGGGAGCTATCCCAATTGATATCCTTCAGGCTACTTTGACTGGCACAAGGTTGTCTGCATATTTAAAACAAACACATATTTAAAACCCTTCCTTATCTAAAAATCTACCATAATTTTATATATTTTCATTTTTCATAAATTAAAATTTATAGTAAGTAAAAGATTCTGTCCATCACAGACGACCACTTTTCAGCTGTGTGCAGCAGTTACATTAGACTGAAGGAGCCCCCCCACCCCCCAAAAAAAAAAAAACATAAAATGAAAAAAAATGAAGGGCATTTTTTAAGTCTTTTTTTTTTTTTAAAAGAACAAAACTACAAAATATAAAATAACAAAATAACAATAGATAAACTACAATTGCAAAAGAAAAATAAAACAAAGACATGTGGGTGATCATTTCACAATGCCTTCGACCACTGAATAAGTCTACAGTGTAGTTCTTAGCAGAGTTATACAAAAAAGCATGTGTATAGTATCAGGGTACACAATGAAATAGTATTCTCAAGAAGGGACATTCTCCAGACAAAGCATCTATCCAGCCTTGCAATTCCAGATCTAATTTGTTTGGTGCATCCCTTTGAATATACAATAAGCAGGCCAGTGTAAGGTGCTCCCGCATAAGAGTTTTCCCACATTACAATAGTAGGGGGGGTTCCCAAAAAGCCATTTGAGAGCAATGTATTTACACGCTAGGCATAGCGATTCCCTCAGAGAACTTAATATGTAATGTGATTTAGTGAGATGTGAAATAATGCGGAGTAGGCATATCTTGGGAGATGTGAAGACTTGTATCATGGTGACTGCAGTGACCACCAACACACCTCTGTCCACATCAAGTGAAGAAAATCTGCACCAGGCAATTAACACTTAGGACAGCAGTTGTTTGGCCTTATTTTTGCCTTGTACATTTGGACAAGGGTAATACATGCTTGGTGCAAAATAAGGGTTTGAGAAAATCTACTCCTTATGTTGAAGGACACCAAGCTACAGGCCAAAGCTTCCCCCCATTCCTCGTTCCAATTCCGGTACACTGAGCTCCCATCTACCTCTGAAGTAACCTACTGTTTTCTATTTTTAAGTAAAGTAGAATAAATCCAAGATAGCAGGTGGGTTCTATAAAAGTTTGTTAGGCATTCTAGTATGTTTTCCACTGGTGATTTCGATATCAAGACAGGGGGTGATGTCCATGGAGCCTTGGCAGCATGCTTAAGTTGGCAGTATTGTAGCCAAGTTTTGCCCATTACATCAGTCATCTTTGACTTGTTCAAAAGTTTTAAATAGAACATCTACATATAGATCATCAACCGTTTCCATCCCCTGTGGATGCCAAAAGCTCTGCAGATCTGGGTTTTTAGAATTAGGAATCTTATTCTCAGACAACAGTATTTGGAGAGATCCCCTGATATTGGACAAGTTTTATTAGTGGGGCATACCATACTCGAAAGAGAGTTCCTATGATGGGAAGTGGACATGTAAAGTTATCTATAGTTTATACGAATACCAGTGCTGGCACTGCCTCACTACCCCAAACATGTACTGAGGGCATTGTAAGAAGCATCATTTATATTGTTTAATCCACAGTAAGAGATGCCGGAATTGGGAAGCTAAATTTTAGGATCACCAGTCTGGAAAAGCCACCCCACCTTGCAAGCTTGGGAGATGCAATGCTGACCAAACAAATGTTTTAGTGTCAGAATCTAATGGGAAAAACACCTTCATGGGTATATAAACTGGGGAGTTTGCAAATGAATACAATAGTTGCGGCAAGGAAAAATGCTTCATCTGACTAGTTATTTTGGTAATTATATGATTCAGATTAGTTCACAAGTATTGTAGATGGTTCTTAGTAATCAGCATCCAGAGGGAATATATGGGATTTCTCCCAGTTTATAAGCAAACTGGAGAATTTCCCAAGTGGTTACCTTTTGGAGGAGTCTGGCTAAGGAAGCTGCCGGGTCTGCCAAAAATATCAGCATATCATCAGCATATAACTTTTTTGTTCAGCCCTCTATCTTCTCATCAAAGGGTATTTTTTAAACAGATTACTGAAATTATTATTGTAATGACAATTTCCTGTAAAAGTGGATTATCTACAAGACTTCAACAAGCACCTAGAAATTTACAAAAAGTAAAAACTCTATGTGCCACAGATAGATCCCAAAACAAGCAAAGTATCCCAGCATGGCAGTTCCCAATATAGTCTTGCGTACCTAGTATTACACATTCTTTCTGCTGTTATGATCAGTTGTTATACACAGAGTAAATATATATCAGTAAATATACTCTTACTGGACAATTCTGTTACAGTGTTTCACTCACCTACAAAGTAGTACAACCACAGAGTCAGCTTTAGCAGGAATGAATCCAAGAAGAAAAACATTACGACACCCACAGTTGTAACACTCCAGAACGGTTTCTCCCAAAGGTCCATCTTTGTGGAGCGTTACCTCCTTACATTTAGCCCGGACCAAATGGTTTACGATATGGCTAAAACAAAAATAAAGAATACATACATTGTTGTGGAGACTCAAAACTATGTGCTTATCTTGCAGTGTTTAAAAAGTTCAGGGTTTTTAAACATAAAGAAAATAAAAATGTCTTTTTTGTCTCATCTTTTGAAACTAAATTTTCCATGTTTCTGAATGCAGTGTTAAAGTCTCATGCATAAAGCAGATGTGTAACTTTTAATTATCTATGGATACATTTATTAGTGTAAATGATTCATGTGTCTGAAAGCATATACTACAAATTGCAGGCATTTTTACTAAATCCTCTTTAATTAGGTTTAAAAAACCATTGTACATTATGTTCTCCTGCCTATGCCTTAGTTTGTAAGAAGAGGGACATGTGTTTTGTCAGTAGTGCGGGTAGGAAAAATGAGGGTGGGGAGGAGGGGAAAGCAAAAGAATATTTTGTATAGTGGTATGATACAAATCTACACATTTATACCACTTGCAGACAATATTATGCAGACAATTACATACCTGCCAGAAGTGTTTCCTCGACCATTGCAAAACCACTTCTTACTGGTGTTGCAGTACACAACACAGGCTGGATCATGGATACCACAATAGCTGACAGGAGAGAAAGTATTTATTACAAAAGACTATAAAAAATACTTTTGAATTAAAATATTGCAAAAGAATCAGATTTACTAAACTTCATGACTGAACACCATGATATACCTGCACAAAGTTGGGGGGAAAAAACCTAAAGGAAGGAGTTGTGCACACCAGTATTCTTGCACACAGCAGATGTGAGTCCATTCAAGTACCTTGGGCAGGAGTCTATATAGATATGAATGTAGGCCCTAATCAGACACACTGCCAGAGAAAAGCACAGCCCTTGTGAATCTACCATAGCAATGCTACAACACTGCTCATCTAACACTGGCTACCCGACAAGAGGCTGAGGGCTCGCAACACTTCTAATAGAGGTATTTATGTAACAAAAGATTATACTAAGTCCCACGTTTGCTTAAAGGCATTGTTTAATGGGGAAATGTTTTTTTTTAATAGATGCATCAGTTAATCGCATTGCTCCAGCAGAAACCTGCACTGAAATCCATTTTTCAAAAGAGTGGAAAGATTTATTATTTTTAATATTTAATTTTTAAGTCTGACATAACTAGACATGTTGTTAGTTTTCCAGGTGCCCTCAGTCATGTGACTTGTGCTCTGATAAACTTTAGTCACTCTATAGGGTGAAGACACATGGAGCTACTAGTAGCAGTCAGGGTTGGACTGGGGGGACCACCCTCTGCCACAAACCACCTTTAAACCCCCGCAGCACATGCACATGCTTTGTTTTTACCGTTAGCCACCTAACCTGTGTAAATTAGGTTAAAATGACAGGGCATATTTATTAGCATTGGAGACAAACATCAGAAGTGATGTTGCCCATAGCAACCAATCAGCAATTAGATTTGACATCTCTAGCAAGGTTTGTTTCCAGTATGTAGGTGTATAATAATTTATACACATATAAAGAGAACTCAAGAGGAAACTTCAAGCGACTTCAGAAAAACATTGCACTGCATGTTTTACTACCAGCGATTCACTTTATTACCAGTGGAAAAGATAATATCTTGCTTTACAAAATTTGCAACACTGGGATCTTGAACAATTATTAACATGTATTTATATAGCGCCAACTTATTTCGCAGCACTGACCATAAGAAGCACCCTTCAAGTTGCTTACCTGCAAGCATGCACTGGAAGATCCTTGGTATAATAGGTGTCTTCCTCGTCTTCCTCAAAGTTCAGTTCACCCAACAACTGGCTAGTTTTGCCAACACCATCATCCACTGTGCCATTCTGAAGCATGCCATCAGGACCGTTTACCTAGGGCAGTGCAGAAAAGTTCAACCATAAACTTTAAAGTACAGAAATGATAGGCTTTAAAAATAAATAAATAAAGGAAAATGCTAAAGTGATAAAAATGTAACAAATGCGAAGGGAAGATTTAAAGCAGTCATGTGCTTTGTCTACCTTCTACTTTTTTCCTACATCAAACAATTCGAATCAATATGATGGAATAATTTTGTATGGTCAGGGAAATTACTTACACCTGCAGCCTTAAAGGGGATGTAAAGACAAAAGTAAAAACCTATTTTTACTTCCTTTCGTGAAAAAAAAAAAACCTATCCCCGATATACTTCAATAAAAAAACCTGTAGTTTTTTATGAAAAACCCGATTGTATGCAGTGAAATTCCTCCTTCCCTTGACATGCTCGACTGCTGTGGATAACAATCTCTACACGGTCACAAGCTGCTCTACATGGAAACAAACAGAATGGTCCAAGTTTTACACGGCTGGGAAGGAAGGTGTAGGGGTTGATTGGCATAAAGATTAGCTAAAGCTAGCCAGGTTATGCAAACAAAATATAAAATAACCTTGCACATGGCTTCCCTGCCATTTGAAAGTACGATCGTTTCCTTGCAGAGCAGCTATGGAGCATCTAAAGTTTCCTATCAGTTACAGAAAGTAAAATAAAGGGGGAATTTCACTTTTTCACTGCATATAATCAGTTTTTTTTTTTAAAAAAAACTGTACAAATTTTGTAAAGTATAATGAAGATAGGTTTATTTTTCATTAACGAAAGTAAAAATGGGATTTTATTTTTGTGCTTTGACATCCCCTTTAACATAAATTTCACATCTAAAAACATTTGCTTCTGCTATCATTAACACTCACAGTGACAGTGAATGGTTAGCAGTTGGAATGTTAGGTTGAGGATGCTCACTGAAAAAAACATTCAAAATCTACATTATACATCTGTACATGAACTACTAACACACTAAACATGTTGCTGATGCAACTGCAAGGCATCTTATGGTTATATATTTTCAATGTATTTTGTTTTTAAATTTAAATTTCTTTTTTTAGTAAGATTTTATTTTGCATTTCAAATTTTAACAATACAGAGGGGCAATAGCCCCTTTAGTTATGAGAGGAAGGAAAAAAGAAAAAAACGAGGTGAGCTGGGAGGAAGCTACCAAGTTGAAACATTACATAGACATCAATGTGGCATCCAACATGCATTTCTTTCTAATGTATGGGTCACTGTTAAAGAGATACATTCACTTCCAGTCACTTCCCAGAGGGCTTCAAATTTATCAGGTCATCCACAGGACTAATACACAAGTTTCTGCTTGGGTAAGGAGTCATTAATACGTTTTTTCCAAACGTACAACGCAAGTGGCTTCATGGACTTCCAATGTAGCAATATTGCCTTTTTTGCATAATAGAACAATTGCGAGTAACAGTTTAGCCGGGGATGTCAGTGGTAGTGTTTCCGCGATACCCAGACGGGAGGCTGGATGACTATATTATTAAGTGCTAAGGCGGTTTTAGCATAATTGAATATCTCTCTCTCAAAATCCCTGTATTATTGGGAATTCCCAAAAGACACGGAGGAAGGTACCCACAGCATTGAGGCACTGGTCCGAGACTCTAGTGGTAACACTTAGCTAATCTTTGTGGGGGGGAGGTACACTCTATTAATGAACTTGATCTGTATGTATCTGCCCCTACTAGAGATAGTAAGTTGTGGTACGAATGCTAGGGCATCTTTCCGCATCTCTTTCTCCAAGTCCCGGATATCTTCACCACCAGTGCTGTTTGACTTTATTCACTTAAGTGGCATTTGACTGCAGCATCAAATATACATGTAGGTAAGCATTTAAATTTGGTCTGCAGAGATATAGCACCATGGTAGTTTCAGTGACCACTAGTGGTTTAAGAGTGAACAGAAACTGGAAGGCATGTTTTCTAAGTATCTAAACAACATATTCACTGGGATGGATTCACATTATTATAGGGAAAACTACATTTGCTTGCAAGGGGGGGGGAGAATGACTAATTGGCATAAATTTGAGTAACTACAAAGCAATTTTGTACCGATAAATGGAGGTTTGATCCCCTTGTGTGACTGGTTGAATCATTAATGTTTAACGATATGTATTTATAGTATGCATATTTATTACATAGGAGTGCCACCATGCCACTAGAGATCCCTGAATAATTCTAAGACTACCAGTATAAACCAGCTCTTCCGTCAGCAAAATAATAATGAAACTACTGGGTGTGCCAATTTCTTAGGCATCTTCTGATGACTCAAATCCCTAACCTGGGAACCCAGGCCAGCTGTCTTCTTTAACAAACACACTGGGCCAGACAAGACATACACATGCGCAATACAGAAAACATCTAGGAAATTCTATGCAGCATAAATGTCTACTGGGGAGACAAACAAAAATGGCAGAGGCACTCTCTGCAGAACCTACCCTTAGTGATGTTAGAGATTATAATGAGTGATTTGGGGTTTCACTGTCCTGTTAGTGCTGTCACAGGTAATTCCTAATATAAACAACTTTTTTTGTAACTTTCTTTTCTTGAATTTATGACTCATCACAGCCTGCAAATAACAACGATATCTGCATGATGAGGTCAGTGAGAGAGTAAAACAGACTTAGGTTTTTTTCTGGATAATGGATTTTTCTGGAACTTAGATCACTATATCTTAAAGGGCTTGTTCGCTTTTAAATTAACTTTTAGTCTGATGCAGAGAGCTATATTCTGAGACAATTTGCAATCTTTTTTATTGTGGTTTTTGAGTGTTTTTTTTTTTTAAAACTTTTATTGAGCAGCTCCCCAGTTTGTTATTTCAGCAATAAAGTTTTGAGGGTCCAAATTACCTTATTAACCATGCATTGATATAAATAAGAATCTTGGAAAAGTAGTCAGCACAACGATTATCTCTCCTGTAGAGACTTGGTGCACGTTCCTCAGTGGCCACTTTCCACTGATATCACGACAGCCTTTGTATGTAGAACAGCACCAGACTGTGAAACTTGCTGTTCTACATACAAAGGTTGATATAAATAAGAGACAGGAATATGAATAGGAGACTCGTTTGGGGAGATTGGTCGCCGCAAAAATGAGGCGATTAGTTGCCAGGCGACCAAATCACCCAAAAACGCCTTGTGTGGACTTACCCTTAAAGATAAATAATGACAACCAATGGAAAAGTTGCTTAGAATTGTCAATTATAGAACATACTAAAAGTTAACTTAAAGGTGAACTACCCCTTTAAGCCTGCTAAAAATTCTTTGAATGTTAATTAAACCCAATACGATTGTTTTGCCTCCAATAAGGATTATTTTTTTTCTTAGTTATGATCAAATGCAAAACACTTATTAATACAGAGAAAAGTGCAATTTAAAATGCAGAACTCTATGGATAACAGGTTTCTGTAAAATGAACCACATACTTGTATTTGCTTAAAATGGACTCCATTGGAGATGGCCTTCCAGTTCAGAACTTTCTGGATAATGGTCAGACACCTGCTTGAATTGATGTTCAAAGCTACGCTTTTCTAGATGTGGTATTATCCAGTCTACCATTGGGAATGGCTGGATTCAGTACTGTGTACTGAAGAGAATAAATGTACTGTGTCACTGAAAAGTACAGCTTCTTCCCGACCCAAGGTACATGAGCCAGATAGACTGAAAAATGTGAAAGCTGGCATTTTTGTGCCATACATGCATTTAGACAGAAGCTGTACTTTTTAGTGAAGATACACAGAGCTACAGAAGAGAGAGGATCTGCTCATTTCTGCTTGCAAATATAAAAAAAACAAAGGCTGAGAGCAACAGAGCCAACGTTATGGGTGTACTTTCTCTGAATCCTAAATGATTATGCCATAATGAATTCTTTACAACAACCAAGTGTGTTTATTGTTTGCAGCTACTTAGATTGTAAGCACAGCAAGGAGGTCCCTCACACCCTACCGTTTCATTTTGTAAACCGTATTTAAATTTTTTGCAGGTTCCCATTTGATCGTCATTTATTTATATAGTGCCAGCATGTTATGTTGTGCTTTGCATACATTTATAATAAACAGAGGTCATACCATTACTTAGGGTATAAGGTTATACAGCTGGAAATTTTAAAGGTAAAGGGGAAAAAAAGCAGGTAAAGATTTTTTTCTTTTATATTTAAACTGCAGTCCAATTTTAAAGTATTAAATAAGCAATGTTTGCCAGTTTACTGATTTAGGCTAAGAGAAGCCAGTATTTACCTTAGAATTCATCTACTCCGGTACTCTGAATAAATATCAACCCAAGCACACATGAGCCTTCAGGATGTAGTTGTCATTCAAAAGCTTTAGATGCCAAAACACACATTTCACTTAAAGCGATACGGACACTTTCCAATAAAAATCATGGGAACGTGTCAGTATCAAGTACGGTAGTTGCTGCACCAGGAGTATTTGAACTGAAAGCCCTCCTCAAAGCCGCCCCCAGCCCTGCGAACCTGCTTTGACACAACACTCCGACACTGCTAAAAGACCTTCTGTGCAGTTTCAGTGACACTGGGCTGGGGACGGCGCAATGTGAGCAGGTCGGCTGCGCAAAGGTTCGCGGGACTGTGGGAGCAGCTTTGAGGGGGACTTTCAGGGAAAATTTTTCAGGGGGAAGAAATTACTTGATACTGACACGTTCCTACGATTTTTATAGGAACTTGTCAGTATCGCTTTAAGGCAACTTACAGCACTAAAAAGGAGCCAAGAAAACTCATTGGGTTTGCTTTTACTGATGAATGTTATTTTACATTCTACACTGGTAAAAGTGCTTATACGGTTTAACATTATGGGAGTGCACCAATTCTTTTATGCTTGACTGTACTTTATGGCATGTCATATGCACCATGTTATGTAATTATACATAATTTGACACGATTTCTAAAAAAACTAAATTGTTGAGACTTCTAAAGAGCAGTCTAGTGATGTGCAGTTCAATGACCACCATTTAAAAGCTGGAAAGAGACAGAAGATTCAAAAATGAAATAAAAATTCAAGAGTTGCTAAGAATTGGCCATTCGACAACATACTAAAGGTCCCCATAGACGCAAAGATTTATCTTGCCGAACAACCGAAGTCCGACCAATCCTTTGAAATTATCGTGTGGTTAGTGGGATTCGAACGATCGAACAGCTTACGATTTTTCGGCCGACATCTGTCATAAAATTGATAGGCCAGGTTAAAAAAATCTTTGTCATCCCAGTGCAATCTATCTATGTTTGCAGGGCCAAGCAGGTAGCTACCCTTTGTTTTCCTGGCAAATTGGTTTTTTCAGTTGATGGACAATTCGTACGATCGTTCCGAGATAATCGTGGTCTCACGATGAAGATCGGATCTTTTAAAAATCTCAACATCTATGGCCAGCTTAAAGGTTAACTTAAACCATGACTGCTTGTGGCTGAAAAGAAGAAAATACCTCAAACAATGATTTACCATCTAATGGAAAAACTTTTCAGAAGAGAAGTTGTTACAAACTTCACAATTATAACCTTGATTTTGGAATGTGATATTGGTCTGGCCATAAATGAAACATACACTCATCTGTGTAGTAAATATGTTGCATGTTATGTAAAAAGCATAGTGTTTTAAGTGTCGTTTCCCAGAAGCCAAAGATCGCAAATAAAAAAAAAAAAATTACCTGCTGCAGCTGTGCAATGATACCTGGAACATATATGGCAGCCGTTTTCTGGCCCAAATTTCACTTTAACCAATATATTAAGGTTTTGAATATCAGATTTATGCCTTACATAGGTTTCATTTTTTTAGATTTAGGATTTCCCAATTTTACACCATCCTCTTTAAAAGAGAACTAAAGCTTAACTAAAGAAGTAGGCTATAAATGTTGTACATTATAATTTTGGTTTCTGTACAAGCCCAAGGCAACCACAGTCCTTTAGCAGTAAAGATATGTGCCCCTAAAGATCCCCCCAGTAGCTCCCCATCATCTTCTCTTCTGATTCACTGCACATGACAGATGCACAATATGCTGTATATTGATAATATAAATATTATTAAACAAGGCTGATTAGTAATCAATACAGACAATTACTACATGGCAGCACAGAAACCAGTGCAATTAGCATCAGAATTAAATAATCAGCCTTGTTGCATCATCTTATATTACATGCCAACCTAATTTTCAGCTTGATAATTTGTGCTGTTCAACGCACACTGAGCATGCGAGTGTCGCAGAAACTTTCCAAGATGGTGACCCCCAGTAACAAGTTTGAAGTCCTGGATCATTACTGCTATTGAGAAGCTGACATTTTAAGCTGGTGCAATATGTTCAGCCTATAAGATATGACATGTATAGCCATATTCATTTTTAGGGTTTAGTTCTCCTTTAAAGGGTTTGTTCACCTTCCAATACGTTTTCAATCCAATTGCTTTCAGATAGTTACCCAGAAAAAAAATACTTTTTAAGTTATTTTCAATTATATACGTGTGATTGTTTTTCTAATATACAAGTGTAAAGCTTATTTTTCACCTTCTAAAGCAGAGCTGGGAGGTAGGTCATCGACTCTGTAAACTGTTCTAAATTGATACATTTAGTTGATACTTTTCTTATCTTTGTCCCTGCTGAGCAGAATCTCTGTGTTATATTAAAGGCAGCAGTTAGAATTGATACAAAATTACTTTATTTTTCAAAATCTGTTTGAAGTTGAATATCTCTGGTTGAATATCTCTGGTGTTTGAGTCTATCAGTTCAGTAATTCAGGCGCAGACTCTAAACTGTTACAAATTTTGCAAAATTTAGTTGATACATTTCTCAGCAGCATCTCTGGAGTATTAGCAACTATTGTATCAATTCTAAGGGTCAGGCCACACTGGGCGTTTTGGGGAGATTTGGTTGCCTGGCGACTAATCGCCTAGTTTTTGCGGCGACCAATCTCCCCAAACGCTTATCCCTCACTGGGCTGGCTAAAAATATAAAAACGCCGGCACTAATCACACGCGAGTTTGGGCGACTTTGGGTATACGAATCGCAGCGTGTGATTAGCACCGGCGTTTTTTCATTTTAGCCGGCGCAGAGTGAGGGAAGGCGTTTGGGGAGATTGGCGCCACAAAAACTAGGTGATTAGTCGCCAGGCGACCAAATCTCCCCAAAACGCCCAGTGTGGCCTGACCCTAACAGCTGCCTCTAATGAAATCCAGAGATTCTGCTCAGCAGGGACAAAGATAAGAAATGTATCAACTAAATGTATCCATTTAGAACAGTTTACAGGGTCGGCGACCCCCCCTCCAAGAGCTGCTTTAGAAGGTGAAAAATACACTTTTATAAATGTAATAATTAATATTAGAAAAACGGTGACAGATAGAAAATAGATAGGAATTGGAAAAGGTTATTTCTTGTGATCTATCAGAAAACAACTAGTTGTTTGAAGGTGAACAACGCCTTTAAACTTGGATTTTGGGGGGGGGAATTAAAAAAAAATAAAAGATTTGAAAAAGGTCTTTATTTCTTGGGGAACAATCTGAAAACAATTGAACTGAATATCATCCCACATCCTACTGTGTATCCCACAGATATTATACATCATTCACATTAGACCTTGTCCCAGCAGAAGCATACAATCTATTTCTATGTAAAGAGCTCCTAGGGCTGAGGACGTGAAAGCAACAGTACCATCAGGGGAGAAAGGAGTAGACAATATGTGCAAGTTCAGCAAGGAGAGCAGTGGTTTCGATTTTCCAATAAGCTACGATTCCTTATGTATAGTAATGTACAAAATGCCCACAGGTACAGATGGTTAAACTACACTATGTGAAAGTCACGACACGAGGCGTAAAGCTAAGAGTCAATCAAAGCTGACAGCTCGCAGTTCAATAAACTAAGTCTGTTTTCCAGACCAATAACACAGTCGTGAACATGTGACGTATTGTGGAAAAATGTTCGGAAAACCGGCCATATCGGGTTTATGAGAGTAGCACATTTCGAGTGGACTCCATCCTACTAGCATAATGCCGCCTGGAACGGGCAGTGGGAACGACACACGCGAGGCCTGACAAGCACATTCCCGCCCCCGGAAGCAACCATAGCGCTCACCTGACCGTCCAGTTGGCTCTGGCTTTGTCCTTGTGTCTGGCTCGGCAACGTGAAGTCTGTAAACTCGAACTCTGAGCCCTGAGTGTCGGCCCCGAGCAACTCGGCCTCCTCTGTATCCAAGAAGGTGAGGGTTTGCGAGCTGGGCCCGTACGCCTCCACGCTCATTGTAATGGCCGAAGAGACAGGAAACCGATCAAATTCTAAATCCCTATAAAGCGTTTAGACTCCTATGGCTTCGATACTACCACGAAGCCCTTATGTAATATCCACCAAACACGGGTAAAAAGAATAAATATGAACTGCCTCCGACCAAGCTCCCTCCGTCCTAGATGACGTCAGTCGTAGCAGCACAGGAAGGAACGCGCTTGCGCGCCAACGTGACGTAATGGCGTCGGTACGACAGCAGTAGCTATGAGTTGCTATTGACAACCGGGTTGGATGCCTGCCTGTAATTTGTTATTCCACTGCATTATTCTCAGGCATTCACGCGCGGTTTAAAGACTATTATTGGTTCAGATCAGAAAATGGAACATCGTTGGTAGAGGAAGAGCCGGTCTTTAATATGGGAGGTGCCTAAAGTGACGTAACGGATACGTAGCAACCACAAAACTAGGCTGAATCGAGAATGCATTTAGTGATTTCAAGAACTAAGAGTTATGAGTGTCATCAGTGCGTATCATCATGTAGATGTTAACTAATTTTCTATAACGCGGCTCATTTTTATATACGGCATTATGTTTTTATGGAGGCCGGGTCCAGTGGGCTCCTGTCATGTGGACTATGCATGAGAATTATGGCGCTTTTTGGGCGTGAGAAAGAAACACGAACACTTCTTGTCTCGATCAAGGCAACTTGATTTGAAGCAAGTCAGAAAGTTAAAGGGTTTGTTCACCTCTGCGTTAACTTTTAGTATGATGTAGGGCAGGGGTCCCCAACCTTTTTCACTCGTGAGCAACATTCAGATGTAAAAAGTGTTGGGGAGCAACACAAGCATGAAAAATGTTCCTGGGTGGTGCCAAATAAGGGCTGTGATTGGCTATTGGTAGCCCCTATGTGGACTGCCAGCCTACATGAGGTTCTGGTTGGCAGTACATCTGGTTTTCATGCAACCAAAACTTGCTTCCAAGCCAGGAATTAAAAAATAAGCACCTGCTTTGAGGCCACTGAGAGCAACATCCAAGGGGTTGGGGAGCAACATGTTGCTCGCAAGCTACTGGTTGGGGACCACTGATGTAGGGAGTGATATTCTGAGACTATTTGTCTGTGGTTTTAATTTTTTATTATTTGTGGCTTTTTAGTTCTTTAGCCTTTTATTCACCAGCTCTCAAGTTTGTAATTTCAGCAATCTGGTTGCTAGGGTCCAAATTAACCTAGCAACCATGCATTTATTTGAATAGGAGACTGGAATATGAATTGGAGAGGCCTGAATAGAAAGACCATTAATAAAAAGTATCTAACAATACACTTGTAGCCTTACAAAGCATTTGTTTTTAGATGGGGTCTGTGACCCTGATTTGAAAACTGAAAAGTGTCAGAAGACAAAGGCAAATAATTCAAAAACTATAAAAAATAAATAATGAAGACCAATTGAAAAGTTACTTAGAATTGGCCATTCTTGAACATACTGAAAGTTAACTTAAAGGCGAACAACCCCTTTAAAGTGAATTAGTACCAGTTAAAGAAGAAAGAAAAAAGGCCCGGCAACCTGGCAGGCCAATCTGATACTGATGCTGCACTACTGCTATACTTTCAACAAGACCTGTAGTAGGCAGCTAACATGCTTAAAGTTGTTAAGCACAATCAGTTGTGATTTAATAATATTTTTTTCATACACAATATGAGGCAGCTAAATTACTGGCATACGTGTAATAAAAGTGTCAGTTACATTGATCACCTACCTTTCATACAAGAGAGTTAAAAACCTAGCATATAGACTACTAAGTTTCTTGTAAACAAAGGTATTAATAATAGGTTCATTGATACTTGTAAAAATTAATACTTTCTTTAAAAATTGCCCCTTTATTTAAGCTGCCTATAGATCTGCTACATTCCCTGTCCATGCTTTAAATAAGGAGTGGGTGTGTCTTAACAGTCCCTGCCAGAAGCACAGTGGGAGGTATAGCCAATCACAGCCCTGCAGTCATGCAAGCAAAGACAGTCTTCAGTTCTCTATTAGGTCCACCAAGCTTCTGATTGTTTCTTATGCTACAGTGCTGAGTGCTGCTGGCTCCCTTGCACAGTCTGAGAATTTAGCTGGCAAGAAGTGAAACAGATGGGTGGGGCTAGTCGAGTTTTGGGGGAATTTTTCAATAAAGCAGCCTAAAACAAATATTTTTTAAGCACATTTTTAAGTATGTAAAATAATTTAATGTAATGGCATACACATGTCCAAAGAGTCTCCTTTAAAAGGACTAAAGCTGGCTAAAAATGGACTGATATTAGCTGCACCTGAGGAAGGGGTTGACCCCAAAAGCTTGTGCCAACTCTGCTGGAATAAAATGTTCTAAAAGGCAAAGCCAAGTGTTTGGTGTGCTTCCTCCCTATGGGAATTCTTGTATGAAAAATTGGCTTGGAAGTAGCTGGAGGAGTTGAATGCACCCTATGGAAAGAAAGTAAGTGGTGTGCCGAAGAAAATGTGTTCTGATATTAGCTGCCCATTCAATCAACAAGTCTTTTGGGCTGCTATTATGGGATTAAAATAAAGGTCTCTCCATTTGATATCTAATTGGAGCTTGGTGGGATCTGAACAAAAAGGTTTGCAAATCCTATTCAGCAAATTTGCAGTCCTCTCCTGATGGGATTACTAGGCAGTGCATGGGGCAGATTTACTAAAGGGCAAAGGGGCCATCGCTAGCGAAAATTTGCCAGAAATCCCATCAGCAGGGACATCGGCAATTTACTAGAGGACAATTCACTAGCGAAAGAGACCGTAGTTAGCCCTATCGCCAGGTGAATTTTTACTGAGGCGAATGATTGTTACTCCGCAAATTCACTAAAAGTGCAAATTTTACAGAACGTTTCCTCTTTCGCCAGAGTTTCCTTCGCTATCTTGGACCTGGTAAAATGAAGCTACACCCTCTTAAATCTTATGTCAGTGACATCATATCCTGTATGCTGAAAAGTTATTAAAATGATAAAAAAATGCTGAATTTTTTTCATATTTTAAAGCAGGATTGTGTTTAAAAGGTGTAACTATTACAAATTTTTGTTTTAACCATTTGAGGGGTATGCCACATTTGATTTAGGGTGGGCTCATGTCTAGGGCATTAGAGGATCTCTTTTGTCTTTATTTTGCTTCCTTGAACATTCTTAATAATAAGTGGCCACTTTAAGCCTTTGTACCAACATCTCTAATAAAGACATATATCGACTATATGTACCTGCTCCAATACCTGCCCCAGCACAAGTGTACTAAAAAAGTTTCGCTACGCAGTAATGAACATTAGCAAACGTTTGCTATGAAATTCTGGCGCTGACGAGTTAACGCTAGTGAAACTTCGCCAGCGTTCAGCTGCTTAGACATAACTTCACATTTTAGTGAATTAGTGTAGTGGTAGCAGTAGAGGAGTGGCAAAGACTCACCCTTTAGTAAATTTGCCCACATGTGATTCAGTTGTCTTCGGGGCTGGAAATTAGATCAGTTTTATATATATATATATATATATCTATATATATATATATAGCCAGGGCCAGATTTCCACACCCTGAGGCCTCACTGTCCTAGGGCCTGCCCCCCCCCCCCGCACACGCAAACAAATGCACCATGGGGTTCGGGAACTCTGCATTCAACATTGTGCCCTAGGCCCGGGCCTTTGTGGCCTCTTCACAAATCCGGGCCTGTATATAGCCATAACTGCAATAATGACAACATTGATCTGGGACTCAGATCCACCTTCAAAGTGAATTACTGTTTTTCGATTTACTATTAGAGAAATTGGATGGGGCCAGTTTAAGCTCTAGTGTTTTTGGAAAGTCCACCTTGACTAATACATTACTACATTACTTTACTTGAAAATTTACAACCGCAATCTCTGAAAAATTTACATGGGAGATTCAGAGCTATCCCAATAAATGGTTAAACTAGGGAGCTCTTAATGAAAGCAAGATTGAACGATAACAGGACAAAAAGGAAAACACTGCTGATGGAGTCATTAGTGTATAGTCTCTTTTATTAATCAGTGGCAGGATATAAAATCTATATTTTCTAAACATTGTGTTGAGGGGTGACTTGGTAGAAATTATCACCAGGGATAACAGCAAGGAATGAGAAAGTTTACATGACTCTTTAGTTCATAGTCATTATACTGAACCAAGAGCTTAGAATAAGATTATTACTTCTACAAAAGGCCCTAACAAATGTTATATATGGAAATCTCCTAAATACACAGATCCACTGATGGAGTGTAAAACCAGTAACAGGTCAGGTTTATCAATTACATATTTTTAAAACCAAGGGAGTTTATTATAGTACTCAGTACATCTGCCCCAAATTATATATAGGCAATACCTTTTCTGAACGCCACAAATGGGTACGTACACAGACATAAAGAATTTTTCAATTCTCATTAAGGCTGTATAAAGTTGATTGGTATAGAAAAAGTTTTCTTGGGCATTATTCAGGAAAATTTGGACATATATTTTGGTGAAAATACAGTTTATTGACAAAAGACCTTGAGTCTAAACAAAGGGCTTTACTGTCACACATTTTATTTGGAAAATTACGTTTTCATTTGAAAAGCCCGAGCCATTGATTTAGGGATAATATATCTGCAATAAAATACCACTATTTCTTATTTGTAGTTTATCTGTTTTACAAAAACATTTAATAATTCCAATCTATTGCTGCATGCCTCCATTTTTTTATAGACATATCTCTAGGAAACTCATCATGGCGAAATCTGCACAAGAATAATTCTTACCTGGCTAATTCAAAAAGTATTCCAATCGGAATACTGACACAGCAGTATCTAACTGAATGACACCCATCACATGGATTTGTTTTTAATAGAGTTTATTACATACAATTGAGTTATAAATACAATAATATTTATTTTTGTAAAAATAGAATACTTTTATTAAGTTTTATTTTTAATGTCACTTAAGGCCAATTGTGTAGTAGGAGTCTGGTCTTAGCATACTTTTCTGACTATAAGTGCCTTTTTTTCTCTTCAGGTTAAGACCTCAGTTATTGAGCTGCTTATTTAAGATTCCTAATCTGCCTATAAACCCAGACAAGAGAAAATAATTCTTAAAGGAGAAGGAAAGATACCAAAGCAGTTTATTGCCAATAGATTAGCCACAATAGTGCAAGCTATAACACTCTATTTATTCTGCAGAATGTATTACCATCCCTGGGTAAACAGCTTTAGAAGTTCTCTGTTTGCTTAGGATAGCAGCCGCCATATTAGCTTGGTGTTAAATAAATTTTTGCCAGTCTCTCTCTGCTGGCTCATGGCTCTGGGCTCAGATTACTGCTGTGGGGAGAGGAGGGAGGGGAGAGGAGCTAACTGGGCATGCTCAAGCCCTAGCCCTGGAGGTTTAAGATGAAAACAGGAAGTCTGATACAGAAGCCCATGTGTACACAATAGAAGGAGAGAAATGCAGTGTTTCTTTTGACAGAGCACTCAGAGTAGCATTACTTTTTTTTTTTTACTGGTGTATTTATATAGACCTTTCTGATAAAGCTTACTTAATTTTAACCTTTCCTTCTCCTTTAAGATCAAATATATCAGTAATATGTATTGTGTATATAGATGTAAATATATGTATTTTAAAAAAAATAATATTTCAATGTAGAGTGTAGTAGATCATCAACTGCATCAAAAGAAGTCATTTAACTACAAACTGTTTTGAAAATCTTTCAGGAAGGGACCTAATCAATCCTGTAGGAAGTGACTCAATTACAAACTGTTTAAGAATCCTGCAGGTGATTCTAACAATTTGTCAGCCTCTGTGAAAGTGCAAGTGAACTGCAAGAAAAGCATTAGGCCTCTGTTTTATTTTTAAATGTGTGTTCAGGGAAAGTTTGCGTCCTGTAGTAACCATCAAATCTGCAACAGAGCCAGAGGGAAGCTGGCTGGAATAAAATCAATGAGAAGAGGATGCTGCCTGGAGTGTGAACACAAAAGAGGGAACAAGAAGCTGAGCAACAATCACATTTACAAAAGCTTGACAGGAGGGCATTTATGTGCAAAAATGAGATGATCACACTGTAAGTATAATTTTACTCCATGTGCCTGCTCCTCAATGACTCATTAATGGAAGTCACTGGGGCTCATTTATTAACACTGGGCAAATTTGTCTATAGCAACCAATCAGTGTTTAGCTATTTAAAGCCAACTTGTCAGGTATCAGGGCGAGTCTGAAGGTATAAGCCTCCCCCACGCTTCCCACTGAGCTGCGCCCTGAGGGTTGGTACAGGACGGTCCCAGATAAGGAATAGCAGGAGTGCCGATAGAGCCCACAGAAAATAACAGTTTGTGAATAAGGACTCAGCACTTATCTGCAAACGAAGAGACGAAGTCAGGAACAAGCCGGGTCATACACTAGAGACAATCAGGAAGCTGGAGCCGGTTAGGGAATAAACGAGTAGAGTAGTCAGGAGAAGCCGAGGTCGGAATCAGAAGTATCAGTCACAAAATCCAGGGGTAATCAGAAGAGTAGTCAGGAACAAGCCGTGGTCGTAATCAGAAGAATCATCAAAGTCAAAACGCTTAGTGTCAGTAGAGACGATCACCTCGCATTGAGCCTAGGCCTGAGCGTCCTCTTAACCTCAGGGCGCATGCTTGCGTCAGGACGCGCGCCTGCGTCAGAACGTGCGCCTGCGTCATGACGCGCACCTGAGCACACGCGCCAACAACAGTCGCTGGCGCAGAGCCACCGGCTGATTCAGGAGGTGACGTCAGCTCAACCCGGAGCTGTTCTGCTGAGCCCTGACACAGCTGAAAGGAGAACAATGAATGCAACACTTTGATTGATTGCCATGGGTTACTGCCCATGGGCAAATTTGCCCAGTATGGATAAATGAACCCCACTGCGTCTTCATAGATGGTAGTATGGCTGCCACCTGGCAAAAGTGATGCATTATACCAATGTTATTAAAAAATATAAGAAGGACAGTATTTTTTCCATAAAAGGTGGCAGCCTTACATTGGAGCTAAGGAGACGTCATACCAGACAGCAAGCAGGTGACAAGACGAGTGGGAGAAATGCCAGCAGAACTGACAAAAAGAGACAGGGCTGCAGACACCAATTGCAACTCTGCCTCAAATGCTTGGACTCTGCGTGGTGCATCTGAAGGAATCCAGTCTGGGAGAAGTTACCAACCTCCAGGGCCAGCCAGGGACCTGAGGCCTATTTACAATAGTGATGGGCGAATCTGACACGTTTCGCTTGGAACCTGGGGTTTTCTGGATAACAGATTCTTCTGTAATTTGGATCTTCATACCTTAAGTCTGCTAAAAAAACATGTAGACATTAAATAAACCCAATAAGCTGGTTTTGCTTGCCATGTGAATTAATAATATCTTATTTTGGATCAAGTTAAAGGAATGGTTTCCTTATTACAGAGAAAAGAAAATCATTTTTAAAAATTTGGATTACAGTATTTGATTATATTGGAGTCTATGGGAGCCTTTCTGTAATTTGAAGCTTTCTGGATAACGGGTTCCAGGTAACAGGTCCCATACCTGTGCTACCAACGAAGTATATTGTTATGGAATTGGAATATTTACATAAAGATGGGTTTTACATATGAGCTGTTTTATGCAATATATTTTATAGACACCTACATTATTCAAGGGTATAGTTTTCCTTTAACGAAAAAGCTTAACTCCATTTTCTGCATGAATCTTATCGGCGTTAATGCAATGCCCCCCCCAAATGAAGTCTGGCACCAGTATGAAATTATATAAACCAGATAAATTGTTATAAAATAATAAAATAATGCCTCAAAGGTAGTGTAATTAATTGAACCTTCTTTACAGTGGCTTGTTTCTGAAATGTAACTCCCGTCTGTCCTTCTTCAAATAATCAGTCAATACTGATGGGCTGACTTGCTAAAGGTCATGTGCCTCATTCTGATTTACACTAAAATGCCTCTTGTTATTAAGAAAATGTCATTATTCTTTTGTCAATAACTGTGTGGGAAATATAGCAGCCCCCTGGAGTGTTCTTCCAGTCAGCCAGTATTCATAGTTCCTTATATGCTGATAATACTGTTTTATATATTTTTATGAATATAGTTATATATTATGTGGAATATCCATGTTATTATGTTTTGCTTATAATGCTGTCATTTTGTTCAAGTTAAAGGAGAAGGAAAGTTTAAAACTAAGTAAGCTTTATCAGAAAGGTCTATATAAATACACCAGTAAAAAATAAAAAAAGTAATGCTACCCTGAGTCCTCTGTCAAAAGAAACACTGCATTTCTTTCCTTCTATTGTGTACACATGGGCTTTTGTATCAGACTTCCTGCTTTCCGCTTAAACCTACTTGCCCCGGGCATGAGCATGCTCAGTTTGCTCCTCTCCCCCCCCCCTCCATTCTCTGCTGTAATCTGAACCCAGATCTATAAGTGAGCAGGGAGAGACTCAGGCAGGAAGTGATGTCACACCAAGCTAATACTGCAGCTGCTATCATAAACATACAGAGAGCTTCTACTCAGGTATGGTAAAACAAGAATAAATATAGCATTCTAACTTGCACTATTGCAGCTAATCTATTGGCAATAAAATGCCTCCGTAGCTTTCCTTCTCCTTTAATATTACCAGAGGTTGATTCCCTATTAACATCTTTCATATCCAGGGCCTCCATCAGAAATCATGGGGCCCTGTATAACAAAGTATTCTGGCCCCACCCCTATAGAAAAGGCCACACAGACATGAGTGCTAAAACAGTAAATAAACACTTTTGACCAAAGGATTATTAAGCCTGCCACTGTATACATTGGCACAATTATTGGCCAGGGCCACCTACCCGTTAATATATTAAAAAAACCTGTTGGTGGCCAGGACCCCCTACCTAACCAAGGAACACTGGTGGACATTGGACATGGATCCCTACAATTTAAAAAAAAATTGGTGGCCAGGCTCCCCTGCCTAACTTAAGTTCAGTGGTAAACAGGGCATGGTCCATTACATGTTAAAAAAAATAAACACTGGTGTCCATGACCCCCACCAAACTAAAGTTCAACAGGTGGACAGGGCAGGGCTTATTAAAGGGAAACTATCCCCCCAACAATGTAGGTGTCTATAAACATATATATTGCATAAAAAAGCTCATATGTAAAACCCTGCTTCATGTAAATAAACCATTTTCATTATAATATATGTTTTTTTTACTATTATGTGCCATTGGGTAATGATGAATAGAACATTGCCATTTTACAAAACAAGGGCCGCCCTCTGGGATCCTAGGATTCACAGTGCACACAAACATGCTTGATAAAGAGTGGATTGCCACTCGAAACGTGGCACTATGTTGCAGTACTGCTATGCAAAGATTTGCATACATTGAAGGCGGTTTTAATGAAAACTGGGAGTGCTGTCAATGGATATATATTTACAAACATACCATACATGTTAGGTCACATGACCCAATTAACAGACAGAGTTCTGTCTTTTGCCTCCACACTTCTTCCTTTTACAGTTAGAGCTGTAATATATCTGGTCAGATGATCTCTGTGGCAGCAGACAGACCATCACGAAATGGTGGTTCAAGACAAGAGACAATGTAAAAGGGCAATAGTTACTTTAATATATATTCCAGTTTAGTAAGATTCCTAAATTTGATATAAACTATCTGTTGCTTGAGTATTCATTTTTGGAGTATAGTTTTCCTTTAACTGATTCTCTCGCTTTTTTGATCAAATTAGCTCATACCACTTTGCCTTATACTGTTATTCCAATAATTCCCAATTTTAATGTAATATTCTTTTTTCGAACAATTTATTTTTATTTCACCAAACTGAAGATGGGTATGTTTTTTCACCTTTGTTTATGATGACAGCTAGTAAATTGAATATATCTATTAGACTCAATTTCCTTCTTATACAGCCATGTCATACATTTTCAACATAGATATTGAGACCTAAAAAGTTTACTTCTGTAACAATATGTGAACTGTAAATTATAGTTATTATTATTAATAATAATAATAATAAGAAGAAGAGCTATAAAGCTTTTAAAATCCTCCAGTGAACTGTTTCATGTAATCAGGTAGTTGTTTATGTAGCGCCTCCAGGTGACCAAATTGGATGCTGAAGACAGAAATGGTGTGATAAAAATAGACTCCCAGATACCATAAACATAACAGATTGGAGTTGTTGGGACAAATTTAATTCCCATGGCCCTTGAGATCATTGTAGCCTGGATTTTGGCCTTAGCTATACAAACTATTACATCCAAAAGCTGCTGATACATTTCAAGATTGACGGAATTCTGATGAAGTTACAAAATGCAGACGTCACTGGGAGCTCCAAGACACAGCACAGCTACATTGTGGTGCTAGGGAAAAAGCCACTCCTGGTAACTTTAATGGAAACCTGTCATTCTAAGAAATATTTTAAAATACTATTGTATTGTGCTTGTCGAACAAAACAAACTTTGCTTGCTATATAAATTATTCAACTAGAAAACACGTTTATAGAGATGGTGGGCATACTGGAAACCATAAAAACACATATTGTGCCCAAGGACCTCCAGTTAAAAAGCCCTGATTTAGACAGCACATGAAAGATGCCTGAACACAATACATCACTGTGTTTTCTGCAAAGCATAACTGGTATTGATGAGTGCAGGCACAAGTAGATTCTAAATGAGTAATGGTATTTAAAGTGACACTGACACTAAAAAACGACTTTTAAAATATGAATGTACATTAAAAGTTACCTATAGGTCATGTTGTTTTTTTGCTGAGAGGTTTGTTTATGTAAGTAATTGTTAGTTGAAGTTTATAAACCTGACTGTTTTGCCAACCTGACTGTCCCATCTCAGCCTGTCAGTTAAAGTTTCTAATGCACAAATATGGCAGCATCCCTCATACAGGAACATGGGGCATCAGACAGGTAATGTAAAAGCATTGTGCAAATACTTTATGGCAAGGTTATAAGTGGCTTTCAAAGGCAATATTATGATAGATGTAAAAAGTGTTTAAATTCTGGTGTCAGTATCTCTTTAACCTTCAATGATAGTCTTCTGATACAAACCATGCTTGCAACAAACCTTGCAAATTTCAAGTTGAGTTCATTATGTTTAGAGATTTATTTTATTAAGTCAATGCAACACTGGAATGCTTTATCACCACCTGTGCTTTCACTGGCAGATATGGATGTTCTGATTTACTGCTTGCTATCTAGCATCAAATCAGACAAAGGGCCCATAGCTAACTGCCTTGTTATTGCTTTAGGTTCTAGTACTACCCATACATTTCATTTATCCTAAATATTCCAATTATGGGGGGCAGGGGTTGAAAACGAGTGGGAGGTAAAGAAAGAAAATTGTGTGCTGTAATATTGTGTTTTTGTAATGAGACACAAGACTTTTAAAACTGAATACGCACATTTTATTAAAACTAGTCTTCTTAGCACTTGCGTGTGACACATGTAAGTGATTTTCTTGCACAATCTTTCACTTCTTTATTCCTTAGACTATATATCAAGGGATTAAGAAAGGGAATAATAATTGTGTAAAAGACAGAAATTGCTTTATCCTGATCTGGGATGTAGGAAGATGAAGGTCTCAGGTACATAAAAATGACAATCCCATAAAACAGTGATACAACCGTGAGATGACATGTAAAAGTGGAAAATGCTTTCTTGCGGCCAGTAGAAGAACGAATTCTCAGAACAGCGATGATAATGAAAATATACGACACAACAATAACAACAAGAGAAGAAATTTCGATGAATCCACCTAAGTAAAAAATAATTTTTTCATTAATTTGTGTCTCTCCACAGGAAACCTTAACTAGTGCCATTATATCGCAGTAGAAATGATTGATGTGTTGTTCAGATTCACAAAAGTCAAGGTGAAAAAATGACATAAAAATATGAATAAAGCTGTTCAGGAAGCCACTTACATAAGAAACTAAAAGTAGTATACGGATTGTTTCCTTGTTTATCATTTTTAAGAATGCTAGTGGGTGGCAAATGGCAACATATCTGTCATATGCCATAGCAGCCAGAAGGTAACACTCAGTTCCTCCCAGTCCTGCATATGTAAACAACTGCAGGGCACAGCCAGCTACAGAGATGGACCTTTTCCTATACATTAAGTTGATTAGTGTCTTGATGGAGATGGAGGAGGAATAACAGATGTCAATAAATGATAACTGGCCCACAAAAATATACATAGGAGTGTGCAATTTCTCATTTGAAGTGATCACTAAGATAAGGGCTGAATTTTCCACCAAGGTGAGAGAATAAATAACAGAACAAACAGAAAAGATTTCACTTCAGGATTTTCTGTTAGACCAGCAAGTATGAACTCCTTTACAACAGTTTTGTTATTATAAACCATATTAATCATGAGGTTAAAAAAATGTATGTTCTATGTAAATGTTCTTTAAATAGTTAACAAACACCCTGAGTGACAGAATATTAATTAAACAATAAGACCGTTTGTTGTCTATTTCAAATATATGTAGTTGTAAGCTAGCGCTTTATACAGATAAACTCTTTCATTTATTTATTATTTAGGCACAGTGTTTAAAATTCATTGAACATATCACTTCAATTATCCAATGCTGTGTCCCACCTATTCCTGTTTTCTATGGGTTAAGTAGCCTGTAAAAATGAATAATAATTTACTAGTTAACGGTTCCTCCTGCATAGCCAACCAATTAATCGCTGTATATTTATACTTATTATTTATTATAATGCTTGTTCTCCTGTTTGTCATTTTTTATATTGTACAGAGCTGTATATCCTAGTTGCATTTTATAAATAAAGTTATACATAGCATGTTATCATCAAACAGATGTACATTGTTTGCATAATGATCATGTAATCTACAGTATAAGTATTAAAGGCAGTTATGGTTCAACACTTTTGCTTACTATGAATTTTTATTTATTTTCTGGTGAGTGTTCTAGTAATGTGAAAAACCTTTTTGTGTGTAGCCTATTTTATGGCTTTGTGGTTGCTCATTAGTAATGGCGGCGTAATATACTGTTACATTGGAACCCTAAGTAGTTTGCTGCAGAACCAATATCAGGTACAGACAAAAATGGAAGGAAAAGTATAGCCAAAGTACAGGCAACAAATCTTGGCAGGCAGCTAAGGACATGGTCAGTAAAACAGCCAAGGTGAAAACCAATCACACAGGAACAGCCTTAGGTGGGACAGCTTTACTGGTATCCCAGTAGGCCTGTCTGACACTAATTGCAATGTAACTGTTGAGGCATCAACCATCAACTTGTTGCTTTTATAACTGAACCTTCTGAAATGTTTTGTCGCTATTAAGAGTTTAGTTTAATTCCAAACATAAACACCATTTTAATTGAACATACTGAATTTGGTGCACAGTTTTTAAAAAAAGTTTATACCATTAGAACAAGATCAAATGAAATATGAAAGAAATTTGCAGAAGGAAGTAAAAATGATTGTACTAAAGTGAACAAGCAAAGAAAATGGAGTAAGAAGCACCTTCCACCTATCAGCAAACAAAATGGTGTGCTGGGTCAAGTAATATGTAATGAAGGTTCTATAGAGAGTAAAGAATGCCCCCTAGATTGCACCATCCCAATTGTTATTCCATAAGTCCCATGAACATAAGGTAAAACTTAACCTTTATTGGTATATATTAAAATGACACCAGGGTGAAAATCAAATAATTAAAATTACAAACAGGAGGAGCACATTGTGGCTGAATTATGTAGTGTCTCCCCGATGCTTGGAAATTGATTGTGTACAGAACTGCAAATATCATATGAGAAGCATCATATTGAGGATTCACTGCATTCAGTCTTGTAAATTACCCGAAGGGTTAATTAGCTGAGGAGCGCGAAGATATGCAGTTAGTAACTGTTAATGAGATAGAATTGGAACGCGGACACCAATTGTATCAGCCCAAATCCATTCGCAACATATGCCTGATAAGACAGGCAGTATATGGTTAAAAGGCCTGTCTGCATGAATGTAGCGATCAGCTAGGGTGCCATTGAAACAGACACCTAAAGTGAACAAGGATAGACAGAAGGGAAGAGATCTGAGAAGAAAGCGAATGGGAGAAAATTCCATATGGAGAGTTTGGAATGCTGAGAAATAATGGAACATGGTGAAAAGGTAAAGAGGTAGTAAATGGAAAATATGGTGAAGAAAAGTATAAAGACACAGTGTCACTGTGAGCAGAAGACATTGGCACATGTTAGATGGGGAGAGTATTTAATGTGGGATGAGAGAAAGGGAGAGATGTACATTGGCCCAAATGAAGTGGGGTACAGAAGGAGACATTGAAATGTGGAAACAGAAGGAGAAGAGGAGGAAAGAAAGGAGGTGACACTGGCACATAAAGAAAGAGTAGAGCATTGCACGCAGACATGAAGAATTGGGATTGGGGGAAAAACAATAGTGGCTGACAGTAGCCACAGGGACAATAACAGGCTGAGATTGACGTGTAGCTCCAACAACTGTACACAACTAGCAACAAAATAGCAATTTCCATCTATTGAACTATTATTGCTTGATACCTTGACATTTTTTGTTTACATCTGTTTATTAAGGGAGGGGTTAAGCGTTGTAATAGAAGATAAAGCATGTTCTTTTAAGGCTTTGCATCTGTTAAATCATTGTGCAAGCTCTAAATTAAAAATGTACTATGGGTACTAGGCTGCAGCTGAAAATTACAGCTATCAGTTTTCCACAGTAGTTGCTTTTTTCCATTATGACCATGTGTTTATCCTTCAGCATAATAACAGAATTGTATTGAATTGTATTGTATTGCACTGTTAATTTTCACAGCTTCCCAATCATTTAAAATAAATGGTTTACTAATAAATAATAATATTATTTACTTACAACACTGTAGTGTATAAAGTGAACTTTTGGAAGCAGTTCCCCATGCCTTTTACCAGCAATGTACCATTTTATCCCTATATGCTAGCATCATTGTGGTTGCCAGGCGGAATGGCAGCAATGGTGGTGTGGTAAGTAAGTCACCACTATAGTGTTAATAACAAAGATAGTAGATGAGGTTGAAAAAAGATACATATCACTCCTCACTCCATTCGAACCAGTCCTGTCACCTACTTTAAGCTAAAAGTTAATTTCAGTAATCATGCATTTTCATGGCTAAATAGCTATCCAACCCTTTCTTGAAGCTATCTAATGTATCTTCCATTACAACCAGCTCAGAGTGAGAATGCCACAACTTCACAGCTCTTACTATAAAAAAAACATTTTCACATCTTAGGATGAGACCTCAGCATTCAGCTTGTAGAATCAGAAAAACCTCAGTAATTGACATTATATTAATAGAGCTACACTGTATAGGTAAAACTGTGTCTTTATCAAGAAGTATACTAGAGCTGTGGAATTGTCTGAAAGACTAATGGAGGCAAAGTGAGACCAGCTATCATACAAGAATATAGTTATGAGCTCTCCAGCTGAAAAGCATCACCCTGCTTCTTGAAGCAGTTATACTTGCTTATGTATTAGATTTCAGCAGGTTATTTTTGTCCAAAAGGTTAAACATTGGATGTGTGTCTTTTTTCAACCTCTGCAACTGTGTTTTACGTGTGTAGGATCCAGGCTCTATTTTGCAAAAATAATGGTAGCTAATAAAAGATATTTAGCATTAATATTGGGTGCATAATAGCCCACTATTCTGTTATTTGTCAGAAGCAGAACATGTGCATAAATACGCTTTGTGCACACTACAAACAAAGAGTCAAATTTCATACTGCTTTACAATCAGCTTCGTAAATGTAATTTCAGATCTCAGATGTACAGGGTCCTTAGATTTCTAAGTCTGATGTGAGTGAGTTGGATCCAGTGTGATATAATTCTGCCATGAAAATCAAAGCTGCAAGTTACTACAGCATAGATTCTGAGTAGCTATATAGAGTAACAACCAAGGCACTTGCTTCCAGCTTCAACAGTAGGCAGATATTTAAATGTAATTTTACATTTTGGGGTAGGACTACACGGATGTTTTCGGCACGAACTAACGTGCTTCGGCAAAACGCTGGCGTCAAATGCCGGATGAAGTCGCAGCGTTGATCTGACGCGGCACGACTGTCGTGTCGCTTCATCCGACAAGGCATTCACTTACCTTATTTCCGTTGCATGCAATTTAACGCCGGCGTTTTGTTGCAGTGCGTCGGATCGCTCCGAAAACGTCCGTGTAGTCCTACCCTTACTTGATGACAATGGATGTACTCTTCTGACCATCAGCCTTTCTGAAGTGTGTACTACACAACATAACTTAAATCTAATATACCTTAAGTGCTATAACTCAAGTTATTGGATTGGGGTACATGCAAACTGCATTTGCACTTGAACATTATATGAAATACCTGTAAACTGTAAAACAATCCATGTTTAATGAGGGAAGAATAAAACCACAATTCAAATATCCTAAATTAGGCAATTGTGTGTTTTTCTTACCTATTCTATTTTATATTTTGTTTTTATTACTCCGAAAAACTCATATTTATTTGTTTTATCAACCAAAAACCACATATTTTTTGTATTATCTTACGAAACCCAACACAGATCATAATATCTTCCAATTGTAAACAGGACATCTACCTTTGACTTCTACATGACCTTGGCAGGTTTGAGATGGAGTCATTTTTTATTCTGACTTTTAGCATAGGAGTTTAATAAATCACAAAATATTTAATTTTTTTTTCTACAAAATTTTTTTGCCCCTTTAAATTTCTCACCAGAAAAAAGAAATCAACCTTTAGTAAGTAACAACATATGCCTACTGTTCCTCTGTGCAGCTATCTAGTATTTCACCAACACACATTTAATAAATAATTCTGCAGTGCATTATGCAGCATTGTCACACATTCATATAAATGAATATGTGGGGGTCAGCAACAACAAAAAATGAAAAGAAGTTATTTACATGTAAAGGTTATGTATCTTTGTCTAGCAGCTGCAAATAAATACTGTATGTATTGGCAGCAGCAGCTCAATATTATAAGAGATATGTTCTCTCTGTACCGAACCATAAATTACATTTGATCACTGTTTATAAGCAATATAACCAGTTTTTTCTAAAACCTTTTCTGTTATATGCTATCAAATACACCCTCAAAGTCCTATTGCAACTTACATGTTAGTCCCCATGACTATATAGTAGATTATCAATGTAGCTGGTAAGTTGTTTTCTTTTTGGGGAAAAAAATAATCATGGGAAAAAATCCAGAACATAAACCAGGGTTTGTGCTTCACAGAATTTAAAAAAAAAAAAATTAAACCAGCGGGCCATAATTTTTGCATTCATGTAAAATACGCAATACACATAAACCTTTGTAAAATAACACATTTTATTTCCCCCTTTGGCACAATGTTTTGATGGATATTCACTATATGTAGTGTAGGCATGTGTGGTAATGTTTATGCTGTGCACAATCTTCTTCCTTTTTTTTCGTTTTACTTTTATAAAGTATAAACAAGCTTCAATATCAGACTGGCTTAGATCAGGGGTTTATTTTTGCATCAGTTGGGTCCCAGTTTTCAATCTGATGGAAATATTTAGAAGGGATCATCTTTTCTCTACATACCTGCAAAATAGTATTTTGTGCTACAATGGTTCTTTCACTGGCAGTATGCAGTTGCAAGCAGAAAACCTCTTACAGTACACTCATCAAAAAAGGGCATATATATACTGTGTATCCGGCTCTACTACAGAAATAGCTGCACTAAGGGATTTGAATGAGTTGGGGATGAATTACAGATGTCACAGATGAATTAGCTTTGAGATTACACTTTAATGGTTATCTGAACTGAACTTTTACTTTCGGACGAATAGATTTTGCAAATCTTTCAAAATATGATTTTTAGATTTCTGCAACTAATGGCACATTCTCTTCTAAAGCCATAGCTCTTGGGGTAATGTAAAAAAGGTCTACATTTGGCCCGTGTCTATTAACCCATTGCAACCAATCAGATGTTTGTTTAGAAACAACTAACCAGTAAATTTTACCAGTTGTTTATTGTCAGATGAATAGCCCTGTGAGCTTTGCAAATCTTTCAAAATATGATTTTTAGATTTCTGCAACTAATGGAACGTTCTCTTCTAAAGCCATAGCTCTTGGGGTAATGTAAAAAAGTTCAAAATTTTGCCCGTGTCTAGTAACCCATAGCAACCAATCAGATGTTTGTTTAGAAACAACTAACCAGTAAATGTTACCAGTTGTTTATTGTCATGGATAGGTAGTGGACACTAAAGAGGAGGTGAGTCCTTCAGGCAGGAGCTGATTCTGTGTTGACAGGAGCAGGACAGAGCGGGTAAAGACCAGGGATAGACAGAGCAAGACATGTATAGGATAAGGGTGAATCAAGAACAAGATAAGAACAGGGAGTAGAACAGGAGGCAGAACAGGAACAAGAGCTAGAGATGGTGCCTCAGTGCTCAATGTTGACCAATGCTCAGGCACCAGAATTTAAGAGGGCTGGCCTTATATAGGGCAAGGACAGCCCTGATTGGCTGACCTTAATCCACCAATAAGGATGCTAGGGTGAAATAGCTAAGCCTGAGACCAAGCAGAAGAGCAAGTGAGAACTCTCTGGCTGCTCTCTTGGCCCGATGGTTAGGACAAGCAACCAAGAGGTCCAGGATAAAATTCCAAAAGAGAACAAGACAAAAACAGGGAAAGAGCAGAATCAGAACATGAGACAGAGCAGGAACAATAGCTTGGGACAATGCCCCACTGCTCAATGTTAACCAATGCGCAGGCACCGGCAGTGAGGAGGGCTGGCCTTATAGGCAGGGTCAGCCCTGATTGGCTGACCCCAATCCACCAATAAGGATGCTGAGGTGAAAAACTTGAGACATAGCAGAAAAGCAAATGAGAATTCACTGGCTGCTCTCTTGGCCCAGTGGTCAGGGCAAGCAGTCAGCAACCACGAGATTCCAGGATCAAATCCCAGCAGAGCCTGACACTTAATTCCATTTATTAAATTAACCCCTACAGGAGCAGTCATAATTATTGACACTCCACGCATGGCAACACTCCTGCCAAATATGCTGGTTTATTGACACCATGCTGCATTCAGATTGACAAACCTAACATTTCTTTGAACCCAAGCTGACTTCTTTTACAGCAGAACATGTCTAAACTAAGCCTTTTATGTCTTATGGCTGACTACCAGACTCTGACTTATGCCAAAACTTTTTATCATTTGCTCTCTGCCCTGGATTTAGACCTTGATTCTGAAACTTTCTATCTGCCTTGGACTGTCTTGTCTTGTGAACACCTATTGACTTTCCTGACCCTGGTTCTGGTCTCTATATACTCATCTATCACCACACTATCAATATAACCTAAATTGTCAGAAGCTTGGGCGGAATATTGATTTATCTGAGGCTGCTTGCAGAAGTCATTCTGACTGCCTGTCAAACTGCTGGAGAGCTCAACAAATGTACCTCTCGCCAATCCTTTAAAATATCACAGCTTGTCTGGATATTCTGCAAGTCTGTCAACTTTATGTCAGTTCAGTTCCTCAATATCAGGCCCCCAGTACCAATTTTTAAGCCGCATTGAACCTAATATGCCTGCACCTATTCAATACATAGGGGATCCTGATTTTTGTCATGGCTTCCTGAAGCTTTGCTGGATCTAGTTTTATCTACAATCCTCTTTGAGAATCTAGGTGGTCTATATAATCTCTTACAGCGGCAGCATGTTGATGACTCTCTGTATGGAAATTATTGTTGATATCTTAATTTACGGGAAAGAGGGGAATATCATGGCACCAAAAGGGTTCAGGCAGTGGAGAAAAACTAGAACTATTACGGTCTGTAAAGCAGGGGCCCTAAATTTGTTTAAGGAAACCTTTGTTAATAAAGCAGGAGACCTCTGCAGGCACCCTTTTGGTGTTGTGAACCAAAAGGATCACCAGGATATCATCTATATAGAGTATGGTACAGGATTTAATCTCAGAAGATGTAGTTAATAAAATCCTGGAAAACAGCAGGGGCATTACATAACCCCAATAGCATGACCAAATACTCATAATGACCATCCCTGGTATGAAGCGCAGTCTTTCATTGATCTACCTGTCAAATAGGAATATGGTTGTTGGCTTCATGAAGATCTATCTTGTACAAAATCTTTCTTTTAATCTGTCAGTGAGTTTAGGGAATAAAGGAAGTGGGTAGTGATTTTTAAAGCAATTTTACCAAGACCCCAGTAATCACTGCATGGTCTCAACCCTCCATCCTTCATTTGGACAAAAAAGAAGTAGACTTTCTGATAAAAACTTTGGTGAGGTTCTATGTTATTTAGTCCTTCATGATGAGGTTCTATGTCATTTAGTCCTTCATGGCTGCAGTTTCTGAAACTGATAAAGGATAAGGTCAACGTGGTGAGCATATGGCCTGTGTGGAAGCAGAGCCTCAGCATTCTTCTTCTCAAAGATGTCATTGTTCTCACCATACCATTCAGATAGAAGAGTTGGACTACAAGCAATGGAAAAAGTGAAGACAATACAGAATTGGAAAGACAGGATGAGCTGCCTTATGGCCCAGTTAATAGGGTTGGCCTTCCTGGGGTGGCCCAGTACAGTGGCTGTAGTGGCTCAGCATGAACCCTGTTAGGGTTAGCTTTAGGGAGAATCTCTATAACATCTCTTAGATACTAAGGAGACCCAACATAGAGTATCGTTCACAATGCCTTTAATGGAACAATGGGAGAGACATCCATTGGTGTTGGTGGCCACTCCGCCCAGGCTATAACCTTCTCCCACCTTTCTACTCAAAAAAAGTGAGCCCTGTTAGCTTCTTCCTTTCATACAATAGCTATAGCTATAGAACTACCAGGAGCACACTTTTACACATGATCAGGAAATAGTTACAGATACAAAAACAAGGTGATCCTTTCAAAAGTGAATTTAACCCACGGCGGAGGCAGAGGTCTGACCTAAGTCAGAGATTTAAATTAATTCTATAAGCAAAAGAAAAAAAGAACCCCAATTGCCTCCCACTCGTACCGCAGTTCCTCAGATATTACACTACTTATAAAGTATTTTGTGATTGCGTGAGGGCAATCGCTGAACGTTAAAAAAAATACTAATGTGCTTGGTTTGCACAAATTACAATTTATATTAAAGTGCCAGTGCTATAAGAATTAATTCAGTTAAATGTACTTAGACTTAAAGGTTGATAGATACTCAATACAATTAATGCTTTACACAAATAAATAACCTTTTACGCCAGTGTATTATCCAATACCTTATATTATCACCCACAATTAATCCAACCAGGAATTAATGAGAATAAAAATACTAAAGTGCTTTAAGTGCTAAAAGGTTTATTGTAAGGTCGCAATTACTAAAATTTCATAATTGCTTACAAATTAATTAGTTGTAAAGTGCTAAAAAGTGCCAAGTAATTAATGATCAATAATAAATAGTGTAGTTGATATAAAGAGGACCGCAGTTAATGGGATAAATAATTTAAAAACACAAATTGCTCAGGTTAAAAAGGTTTCAAGTAGGAAAATAGAAAATTGGAGAGGGTGGAGCTGTCCCAAAAGCTGCTACCTAAATTGTTTTCTATCCCTGGGACACCACAAAGATAAGGAGGCAGAATACCCGGGACTTGTGGTCTTGAGTTATTAACTAAATCCTGTTCTATAAGAGAGCTAAATAAGCCTAAAAAAACCACGAATCCACGGGCTCTTGTGAGCTTTAGCAACAGAGAAAGGAGATACCCGAGCACTAATTAGAAATAGATTTCTTTTCCCACCCCTTCTATTCCGTTTCCCAAGGACTGAGAATATTCTAAAAGTTATAAGTTAAAAGGATTCCAAACGCCGACGCGCGTTTCGCAGTGATAGCTTTATCAAGGCGTAATGAGAGCGTACCTCCAGCGTCGGGTTTAAATCACTTCCTTACGATGCGTCACTATAGGAAATATCGCGAGACTTAAACCCTATTCGCAACGGCCAGTGTATCTATCGCGAGGATTAGCTACAATGTGTTGTCATAGATACCATGTAGCGTATATGTAACGTTTAATGCTCAGAATCATAAACTTATTGCAACTATTTAACTTATATAACGCGAATCAAAGATATCACTGCCAGCATTCTTAATGACTCAGGAGGACTGTTCTTATTATATGAACCTATTATTATTAACCTATTGGCTTCCGATGAATTAAATCAATTAATGTACATATATATAAACTGTGATTATTTTAAAATATCATATTTATTAAGTATCAATTAAAACTGCATATTTTATAAAATATATTTATATATCATCAGAGCATCAGTTAAAAATAAACATGTTTCTTGGTTTCTAATAATTAAATGGATTATAATTGATTAAATAAATGATGTGAATAAATTATTTTCATTTATTCCTGTAGGGGATACTGTATTCATTCTGAAGATCCAAAAGCTCTCCCTTTTTAACAGAGCTTGTTCCAGGTTTCCTTTACGTATTCCCAATTCGACTTTCTCCAATGCCCAGAACTTCATAGTAGAGGGATCCTTGTTATGTAGTTTTTTAAAATGTTGAGCCACGGTGGAAATTGTTTTATCACTTTTGTTTTCGTTACCAGCGGTTCTAATTGTACTGCAATGCTGCTGCATTCTTGTTTTCAGCATTTGAGTGGTCATTCCTATGTATCGTTTGTTACACGGACATTCTATGCAGTATATTACGCCTTGGGTTCGGCAATTTATATAGTAGTTGACATTATGAATAGTGCCGAAACGATCCTCGAAGTTGGTGATTTTAGACATCTTACTGCACATGTTGCAATTGCCACAGGGGAAGCACCCACAGTTTTTCTGCCTTTTATTTCGTGATATTTGGAAATGACTCCTGGTCAATAAGTCCCTCAAATTCGGACTTCTCTTGTAGCATATTGATGCACGTTTCTGTAATAATGTTCCAAGAGTATCGTCTTCCAGCAGTATAGGCCAATGTTTGTTCAAAATAGTTTGTATCTGTGAGCTATCAGCATTGTACGTGGTTATGAATCGAACCGGATTGTTCGATTGCGGTATTTTATCTTTTGTTATTAATAAATTATTTCTATCTGTAACCAATGCTCTGTGGTATGCTTTTTTGACTATCTTGCCGGAATAACCCCTCTGTTTGAGTCTGGTTTTCAATTCAGTAGCCTGTTCTTTAAAATATTCTATTGTAGAACAGTTACGTTTGAGTCTTAAAAATTCACCAGTAGGAATCGATTTTTTTACAGAGTGAGGATGAAAGCTAGAGAAGTTTAGGAGTGAATTAGTAGCCGTGGCTTTTCTAAAATTCTTAGTCACCAAATTCCCTTCATGTGTGACTTCTATCTGTAAGTCCAAGAAGGAAACTGATTTCTCAGAAAGTTCCATGGTTAATCTGATGTTACGATCATTAGTATTCAATAAGGTGACAAATTCTATGGCCTCCTCCTTGGTGCCATCCCATATCACTAGTATATCATCGATATACCTAATCCATTTTAATATTTTGGATTGGTATAGTGGATTGATATTCTTCACGATAGTTTGTTCCCAATGCCCCAAAAAAAGATTAGCATATGAGGGAGCACATGATGTTCCCATGGCTGTCCCTTGTGTTTGAAGATAAAACTTATTATTGAATGTGAAGTAGTTATAGTTCAACACAAACTTCATAAGTTTACAAAGGAATTCTATCGTGGATTCATCCTCCCCCAGGTACTTGGTTAAAAAAAATCTCAGTGCCTCTATTCCCAGGTCATGTCTGATCGATGTATATAGAGATTCCACATCCATAGTCAAAAGTAGCACAGATTTGTTATTCGTTAACTTCTCTATCTGGGACAGAACATCTAAAGTGTCCCTAGCATAGATAGATAAAATGGCTAACCAGGTAGAATTGTTACCCAAATATGATTCCATAATGAAAGGTACACAACAGTTCGAAACATCGCTATTGGACACTAAAAAAACAAAATTATCCAGAGACATCAAAGATTATTCGTCTAATTCAGTATATAGATGGACGCATAGAAATAAGAATCATTATACTAAAAGAATAACCCCACGGCCAAGAAGGGAAATAACCCATGCTGATAATATCCCTGAAATAGGGTCCCAACCTGTCCCTATCTCCCATACACCTGGGACCAATCTGAGGGGTCCAGATAATTCCCTCTTAGGCCCCAAACCCCAGGGGGGGCCCAATACTTCCCAATATCCTATTTTTTTAGGACAGGGGAGGAACTTACTAGACACCTCTCAAACCACGAACTACCCCATAAAAGAACAAGCGTGGGGGAAAGGAAAAAACCAACTGAGGGAGAAATCGAAAATAAATTACTCAACCACCAGGAGTTACCAAAAGAAGAGCAATCATTAACTGTTATCAATTTGTCCAATCATATTCTGACACCAGCACATATAAATATATTAAGTAAAGGTTTATCATTCTCACCTAGCTTCGAATTGGATATTTTTGAGACTATTAAGGATCTCAATCTATTTGCTAGAAAATTACTTTTGAAGAAATACTTTGGGAGAGATTCAAGTGAGGAAGTAGAGGGGTTTACAGATTTGGATTTAAAAGTGTTACAAGATCTGGAGGAATTACTCCAGGAAAATCAGGCGGAGGACATAGGAGATGATAATCTTGTTCTTCCACTTGATGATTGGAAAGCAAAATTAAAAAATAAATCTGTATTCACCCCAGCATCCAATATATGCCCTAATGTAGGCATATTTCTCAATATGGTTATCAAGGATATCCTCAATTTACAACCTCATATCTATGAGAATAACACATCAGGAGATGAATATAAAGCAATCAAAGATATGAAAGGGTGGAATGATGTACAGATCAAACCGTCTGATAAAGGTGGGAATATTGTACTGTGGCCGAATGACATGTATTTAAAAGAAGCAGAGAAACAACTGTCTTCCACTAGCTATAAAGAAATATTGGGGGACCCTTCGGTCAGTTTTAAAACAAACTATGATATGATTTTACAACAAGCCTTTAGAGATAACTTAATATCCAAAAAAGAAAAAGTATTTCTCACAGTAGAGAGTCCGAGGATAGCCACACTATACCTTCTCCCTAAGATCCACAAGGACATATCCAACCCTCCAGGAAGACCCATCGTTTCGGGAAATGGAAATCTTACTGAAAAGGCCAGCCAATACCTAGACCTGAGAATACGACCTATGGTAGAGAATCTAGAGTCATATGCTAGGGACACTTTAGATGTTCTGTCCCAGATAGAGAAGTTAACGAATAACAAATCTGTGCTACTTTTGACTATGGATGTGGAATCTCTATATACATCGATCAGACATGACCTGGGAATAGAGGCACTGAGATTTTTTTTAACCAAGTACCTGGGGGAGGATGAATCCACGATAGAATTCCTTTGTAAACTCATGAAGTTTGTGTTGAACTATAACTACTTCACATTCAATAATAAGTTTTATCTTCAAACACAAGGGACAGCCATGGGAACATCATGTGCTCCCTCATATGCTAATCTTTTTTTGGGGCATTGGGAACAAACTATCGTGAAGAATATCAATCCACTATACCAATCCAAAATATTAAAATGGATTAGGTATATCGATGATATACTAGTGATATGGGATGGCACCAAGGAGGAGGCCATAGAATTTGTCACCTTATTGAATACTAATGATCGTAACATCAGATTAACCATGGAACTTTCTGAGAAATCAGTTTCCTTCTTGGACTTACAGATAGAAGTCACACATGAAGGGAATTTGGTGACTAAGAATTTTAGAAAAGCCACGGCTACTAATTCACTCCTAAACTTCTCTAGCTTTCATCCTCACTCTGTAAAAAAATCGATTCCTACTGGTGAATTTTTAAGACTCAAACGTAACTGTTCTACAATAGAATATTTTAAAGAACAGGCTACTGAATTGAAAACCAGACTCAAACAGAGGGGTTATTCCGGCAAGATAGTCAAAAAAGCATACCACAGAGCATTGGTTACAGATAGAAATAATTTATTAATAACAAAAGATAAAATACCGCAATCGAACAATCCGGTTCGATTCATAACCACGTACAATGCTGATAGCTCACAGATACAAACTATTTGAACAAACATTGGCCTATACTGCTGGAAGACGATACTCTTGGAACATTATTACAGAAACGTGCATCAATATGCTACAAGAGAAGTCCGAATTTGAGGGACTTATTGACCAGGAGTCATTTCCAAATATCACGAAATAAAAGGCAGAAAAACTGTGGGTGCTTCCCCTGTGGCAATTGCAACATGTGCAGTAAGATGTCTAAAATCACCAACTTCGAGGATCGTTTCGGCACTATTCATAATGTCAACTACTATATAAATTGCCGAACCAAGGCGTAATATACTGCATAGAATGTCCGTGTAACAAACGATACATAGGAATGACCACTCAAATGCTGAAAACAAGAATGCAGCAGCATTGCAGTACAATTAGAACCGCTGGTAACGAAAACAAAAGTGATAAAACAATTTCCACCGTGGCTCAACATTTTAAAAAACTACATAACAAGGATCCCTCTACTATGAAGTTCTGGGCATTGGAGAAAGTCGAATTGGGAATACGTAAAGGAAACCTGGAACAAGCTCTGTTAAAAAGGGAGAGCTTTTGGATCTTCAGAATGAATACAGTATCCCCTACAGGAATAAATGAAAATAATTTATTCACATCATTTATTTAATCAATTATAATCCATTTAATTATTAGAAACCAAGAAACATGTTTATTTTTAACTGATGCTCTGATGATATATAAATATATTTTATAAAATATGCAGTTTTAATTGATACTTAATAAATATGATATTTTAAAATAATCACAGTTTATATATATGTACATTAATTGATTTAATTCATCGGAAGCCAATAGGTTAATAATAATAGGTTCATATAATAAGAACAGTCCTCCTGAGTCATTAAGAATGCTGGCAGTGATATCTTTGATTCGCGTTATATAAGTTAAATAGTTGCAATAAGTTTATGATTCTGAGCATTAAACGTTACATATACGCTACATGGTATCTATGACAACACATTGTAGCTAATCCTCGCGATAGATACACTGGCCGTTGCGAATAGGGTTTAAGTCTCGCGATATTTCCTATAGTGACGCATCGTAAGGAAGTGATTTAAACCCGACGCTGGAGGTACGCTCTCATTACGCCTTGATAAAGCTATCACTGCGAAACGCGCGTCGGCGTTTGGAATCCTTTTAACTTATAACTTTTAGAATATTCTCAGTCCTTGGGAAACGGAATAGAAGGGGTGGGAAAAGAAATCTATTTCTAATTAGTGCTCGGGTATCTCCTTTCTCTGTTGCTAAAGCTCACAAGAGCCCGTGGATTCGTGGTTTTTTTAGGCTTATTTAGCTCTCTTATAGAACAGGATTTAGTTAATAACTCAAGACCACAAGTCCCGGGTATTCTGCCTCCTTATCTTTGTGGTGTCCCAGGGATAGAAAACAATTTAGGTAGCAGCTTTTGGGACAGCTCCACCCTCTCCAATTTTCTATTTTCCTACTTGAAACCTTTTTAACCTGAGCAATTTGTGTTTTTAAATTATTTATCCCATTAACTGCGGTCCTCTTTATATCAACTACACTATTTATTATTGATCATTAATTACTTGGCACTTTTTAGCACTTTACAACTAATTAATTTGTAAGCAATTATGAAATTTTAGTAATTGCGACCTTACAATAAACCTTTTAGCACTTAAAGCACTTTAGTATTTTTATTCTCATTAATTCCTGGTTGGATTAATTGTGGGTGATAATATAAGGTATTGGATAATACACTGGCGTAAAAGGTTATTTATTTGTGTAAAGCATTAATTGTATTGAGTATCTATCAACCTTTAAGTCTAAGTACATTTAACTGAATTAATTCTTATAGCACTGGCACTTTAATATAAATTGTAATTTGTGCAAACCAAGCACATTAGTATTTTTTTTAACGTTCAGCGATTGCCCTCACGCAATCACAAAATACTTTATAAGTAGTGTAATATCTGAGGAACTGCGGTACGAGTGGGAGGCAATTGGGGTTCTTTTTTTCTTTTGCTTACAGGAAATAGTTACCCAACCCAACTGTAATTGTTCTTTTTTTTTTATTTTATTCACTATTTTATTTATTTTTAGTTGCCGTCACTATGATGGCTAAAAAAGCAGTTTTCTTTGTTTTAACCGAGTTACTGCATGTGTGAGACAGTGGGTTTATTATTTTGTAAAGGACAGGTTGAAAAAAGCTTTGTAAACCATGGGCAAGACTTTGTTCTATAATATGTAATATCCAAATGGAACACCATGCTGTTCAGTGAATCAGTTCAGCACAAATATAGGTTTATCAGAGGTGGATGATCAGCAAAATCATTGGCTTTAAGGGGGCTATTGTTCTTCTTGTACCTGCCCAGAATGTTTAACTGTACAATCTGAATTGACCAACAACAAAGAGTGCAACCTGAGTTGTTGTTCTGTATTGTCTTTAACTCCAAACAGGCCAGTAAAACCATACCCTGTTTTTGTGCTGCATTGATAAATCATTAGAGGGGATCTCTACAAAAACTATATTCTTATAATCACTACTACTACATGTACTACTACCACTAATAATACTAATCAATAACAATATTTAATAATAATACATTTTGAAAGTCATTACTATTGGTGTTGCTATTGATTATCGTTTGCTATTCTCTTCACTATTTGCCTGACTAATGTAACAATGTAGCAGAAATTAGCTCTCCTCCTGCCAAGACTCTTATTCCAGTAAAACCTTCCTCCACGCTTCAGTGATTCTTTGTATCAGATCTGTTAATCACAGAAAAATGCAAGGCATTGTTAGAACTGGAGTCTTGGGTGGATTAGAGCTGACTACGAATAGAATGTTTCACTGGTCTGAGTTTTCAAAACATGCAGTGAGGCAATAATAAGTGGCATAATGATTTCAATAGCAATTATATTTACATGAATCCTAAAAATCTTTAAACATGTTTAATTAATTTGTCGGGACACCAGGAAAAAAAAACCCAGTGGGCCCCAGGCTCTTGTGGGCCCGCCGGCCCAGATCCACATCCTGAGCTTCCTTTTCCTGCAGCTGGAGACCGTCCCAACACAGTGCGCTTGAGCGTTTACACGCAAGTGCATATGCACGGAGCTGCACGGCGCACACAGGGGGGTACAACAGCAGCGGAGGGGGCTGTGGCTGCGGAGTGGGGCCCTGCAACAGCAACCCCGGTGGGCCCCGGACCCCAGTCCAACCCTGCTTAACGGTGGTGCTCTCCCAACTGCTATGCACAGGCACTTAATGTGATTTGATTGTAGGCTTAGGGCCTAAAACAATAGGAACTGTCCAGTTTAAGTCACAACTTGTGTCTCTAAATCTGGACCAGATCTAGTACATGTGCCCACCTAGGCGCATGACTCTTCTGCCTATCCCTAGTTCTGGCCCTGACTTAGTATTAACTATTACTGATCTTATAGGTAGCATTTAAGCTTTTCTTTTTTGAAAAATGTATATATAGTAGAATGTTTTTCAAATGCATATACAGTACATAACTTCCTTTAGTCTTTTCCTTTTGTCCCACAGACACCACCATACTGGCATGTGCCTTTGCTACTTTCTTCTTTTTTTGTCTTCCCATTTAAAACATCTGGCTTTATGGCAAATAAAGGGTAGCCACTGATTGTTGCTTTAGGGAACTCTGATATAATGATCTTTTCCAGAAGTCTTCCTTCACTGGAATGATGCCTAAAACCTCTATACTAAAACATGGTGTCAGACTTTTATATATTCATGGAGCATAAGAAGCATGGGAAATGAGAAGCATGGGAAACAAAAGCATAACCAAGGTAGAGGAGTTCCTCCTTTCTAGTCTCACAGAAACCCTCTGCTGAAACCTTATCTGTTTTTATTATTTTTCATTGTTTATACTGTGATATTGGTTGAACACTGGTGTGCGGTTCTGGGACAGTTGCATTTACCTTGTGAGCCACTGGAGGCTCTTGGGGCTGGTCCTGAACTGTTCAACTATGTTCCCGACAAGTTAACTAGCAGCCACTTTGTCGATAAAAATCAAAGACAAAGGTTAACATGGCTTCCAGAACCAACAAAAGGAATGCACAAATGTGGACATTGCAAATGCTGCAAATATATGAAAAATGTAATAATTTTACACATTTGCAAAATGGCAAAGTATACAACATTAATAGGTTTATTAATTGCCAAACTACTGCAGTAATCTATGTAATAGAGTGCAGTTGCCCTTTAAGATATGTAGGGAAGACATTTAGAACTATAGGGAAGCGAGTACTAGAACATGTTAATGACATAAATCGAGAAGTACAAAAAAGCGCAGTGGCAAGACATTTTAAAAATGTGCATGGTGGAAATACAAATTAAGATGTTTGGAATTGAACAGGTGTCATTGGGAATTAGAGGGGGTGAAATCGATAAAATTAAGGTGGATGTATGAACTTAATACCCTCTGGCCTAATGGCCTAAATGGGTAAGTTTGGAGTATTTTTATAGTTCATATGATACCAAATGTCTAATGAAAGTGTTTTTAACCACTCGTATTGAATTTAACAATATGAATTAAGCACATGAAGTGTGAATCGTTAATCTCCTGTCGATGTATATTCATATCTGCTGATGTATATTCATATTTGTTAGCACCAAGTAGCAACTTTAATAATAGCAATTTCAGGATATCTAAGGTTGAAAAGCAGCATGTAAGGTGTTAAAATTTTTTAACTCTTTGTTATGTATTTCACCAAATATCTAGCTATAAGATATAAGAGGCGAGTAAAGATGAAACGCGCGTTTGCCACGAGATGTAAGTTATATGTATCCTAACTGATTATTATAAGCCAAGCCCTTGCCTGGCGCTTGGTCATTGCGTTTTCCTGGTATTCCTGTGTCCTGATCCCTACATTTGTGGACCTTTGCCTGTGTATTGACTATTCTTCGAATCCTGGTTTTGTACTGAGTTTTGGTGTGTTTGAACTCAGCCTGTGACCTTGACTATTCTCTCACCACTCAATTCTGTACTGCTGCGGATTCCCCGGTTCTGACCTTGGCCTGTTTCTGACTACTATTCCTGTTGTTTTCTTCATCACTACATGTACTGTGGTATGCACTGTTACTGTAAGTTTATTCTTTTATTAAACTGTGTTATTATGGCTTCAAGACTCTCTCCTGCCATCTATGGGTATACACCAGGCTTCCCGCCTTACCTATTACCTCCTGAGTACCTCTCTGCAGTGTCAGAGCATTGTAATGCTCAGCTCTTTACTCCAATGTATGCATTTTTGTGACAGTTATCAATTATTGACATCTTCTACTTCTCATCTGTTACAATTAAGATGTTAATTAACTTTGTTTCCGAGAAAAGATTCATCTCAGTAGGTGGCTGTGGCTTGCAAATGTTCATGTATGCTGGATTTGGGGCAAGAGAATGCTTCCTTTTGGCTGCCACAAACACTTTTATTCTTATTTTATTCTGTTATCTCGTGGTCTATTAAATGGTTTTGTTCAGACATGGTTTTCATTCTTCCACCTTAATTTCTGTGGATTAAACATTTTTACTGTGATGTTATTGCATTAATTGAGATTCCCTGAGGTAACACAAGAGCTAATGAGGTAGTTCTTTTCACCATGGTTGGTTTCATTGAGCTGTCATCCCTTGTTGTCAAAATTAAAAAGCAGAGTGAAAGTCAACCACTAGGGCAGAATACCCCTTTACTAAATAGGCCAGGTGCATAACAAACATTTTGTTTGGTGGTTATTAAACCCTTCTATAATGCTATAACTAGGTCTTTTAGGAGAATCTACTTAATGGGGCAAGGAACGTGGTCAGGCAGCTCTGTTTTATATTTAGATACATTTATTACAATAAAAAGTGGTCTTTTATTTAGGGTATTTATCCCTTTGGCCGCTTCTAAAGAGTGAGTTCATAGTGTATATCTATGATTTTCTTTTTATTCTAGGTATTTATCAGCACATTCTCAAATAATACAAATGTATGTAAATGTTGACAAATTTAGGGAACTTTTTTTTATCATTTCACACATGTAACAGCTTTTTCATGTTCCCATTTTGTCAAAAGTTAATCACGATGATATATAGTGCTTTAATATACAACTAAGTGAATGGTGTGGGGTAATTTTTCTGACTGCTCAAGTCAATACAGTCTGTAATAATGGGCTGCACCACAATAGTAGAGTCAAAACACCTTTATTATATGCACTGTAAGTGCAAATGGAAGTAGCCAGGACCCATATTCCCTTTCTGAGCGTGATATTGGGGGGCAGTAACAGTTGTATTATGGAAATGTAATATACCAAACATCTTTATCTTTGCAATAAACTTCTTGGGAGTATAGCAGCATGAAAAGGGCCACCTTAGCTTTGACCTGTAGCCGCTGTTATGAAGAGTAAAATATGGTGCCTGATGAGACATGTGGGCTGATGAACCTTACGTTAATAGCGGTAACTTGGGAGACAGATAAAAACTGCTGAGACAGCAACATGAATTTTAAATTTTATTTCACTAACTTTAAAACATAGGGCACCCTTCCATGTGCCCAGTGATAAGCACAGTTTTTGCAAAGTTCCTGACCCTAATTAACTAATTAGGTCTTTAGGAGTTGTCACCTGTTGAGAACAGCAGAGCATCATAAATTCTTCAATACTCCAAACTTTGGGCTGTAACTCAAACCATGGGCTCCTCTAAGTAACTAAGCTCTGAAAATGAAGTTAATTGATGCCATCAAAGCATGGGAAGGCTATAGAAATATTTCTTCCAGCTTGCAATTGTCTGTAATGTCATCAAGAAATGACAGGAAGGTCGAATTGTGGAAGCCAACAAAACATCTGGAAGACCAAGGAGACCTCCAGAGAGAGTTGCTCCTACGCTGGCCAGAAAGGCAAAGAGAATCCCTCATGTGACTGCAAAGGATCTGCAGGAAGATTTGGCTGACACAGGAGTGGTGTTGCACTGTGCCATGGTGCAGCATTGCAAATTATAGTTTTAGTTCACCTTTAAATTTCATGTTATTCATAACAACTTTTCTATTTAAGATCTCTTTACCTGCACTTTCTATCCTTCAGTCCTTTTCTGTCCTTTGCTCTCCTATAAAGAGAGGACCCAGCGCAGTGCATATCCCATAGCCAGATACTCTGACGCTCTGCAGCTCTTGTTGCTTGGTTCTGTATACAATAAATTGGCACCAGCCCAGGGAAAAAAAACGAATGCAATAAAAAAAGCAATAAAAAGCTGTATAATAAAAATACTTTGCAAATCAAACATGGGGCCTAAATTATTTTTTTTCATTAAAGCATAAATACCTGTTACAAAGGTATTTACAAATCTGAGCTGTCAATCAAATATTACCTGCACCGCCTGAGGCATAGAAGTGGGGCAGTCATTTACTTTCACTTTTCCATTCAACAACAATAGATGTCACTGCCTTCCTCACATTCCCCCTTCCCTCCTCACACTCTAAAATTGTGTAGGGCACAGCACATGGACATGTGTCCCCCATTCTGATGCATACACAAGATTTTGGGGTGATACTTTGATCCACAACAATTATAAACGGTATCAGTACAACCCATCTCTCATATTAACAATCTTTCCTGTCCCAATATGGCAGCTTCTCTCTAAAGCTCTTTCAACAGCTCTTGACTCCCTTGCTCCCTCTACCAGCCGACCAGCTAAACCCCAACCCTGGCACACTAGTGTAACTCGGTACCTCTGAAGATGTAGTAGATCAGCTGAACGACGGTGGAGAAAGTCACAAACTGATCGTGACTTCATCCACTTCAAATTCATGCTCTCCTGCTACAATCAAGCTCTATCATTAGCTAAAGAACAACTTCTCTTCTTTAATCTCCACTCTGTCCTGTAAAACACAGCGACTGTTTGCCACATTTAACTCACTCCTATGCCCCCATCCACCCATTAATGTAACTGCCAAAGACTTGTTTATTTCTTTAATGAAAAAATCAGTCTCATTAGGCTGAGCATACCATCTGACAACAATCTCAGACTAACGTGCAGTCCACTCACATCCACTTTGCACTCCTTCACCCCTGCAACACTAAATGAAGTTAGCAAACTTCTAGCCTGCTCAAAACCCACAACCTGCTCCCTTGACCCCATACACTCTCACCTCCTCTATCCAATCTCTGATACACTCTCTCCTGCACTTACCCACCTATTCAACCTTTCACTCTCTACTGGTACTTTTCCATCCTTATACAAACAAGCACTAATCACTTCTATCCTCAAAAAAACCTTCCCTTGATCCCAGCTCTCCCGCTAACTATCGTACGGTCTCCTTTCTTCCATTCGCATCCAAGACTAGTTTACAAACGCCTGATCCAGCATCTCACTCACAACTCCCTTCTTGACCCCTTGCAATCTGGGTTCCGCCCAACACACTCAACTGAAACTGCACTCACCAAAGTAACCAATGATCTTCAACTGGCAAAGTCTAAAGGTCACTTTTCCATACTCATCCTTCTAGATCTCTCTGCAGCCTTTGACACAGTTTACCACACACTCCTCCTAGACATACTAAGCTGGCATTCGTGACACTGCTTTTTCATGGTTTACATCTTATCTGTCTGACCATTCCTTTCAAGTTGCCTTCTCTAACTCTACTTCTACTAGGTTCCCTCTCTCTGTTGCAGTTCCTCAAGGCTCTGTTCTAGGTCTCCTGCTGTTCTCGCTCTATACAACTTCACTAGGAAAACATGTTCAGTCATTTGGACTTCAGTATCATCTTTATTCTGATGACACCCAACTCTACTTGTCTATCTGATACCTGATCTTTCTAATTCTGTACTTTCCCAAGTTACAGACTGTCTCTCTGCTGTCTCCTCCTGGATGTCACAGCGCCACCTAAAACTGAACCTTTCAAAAACAGAACTCAGTATATTTCCTCCAAGATCTTCCCCTGTCCCTCAGATATCACTCGAAGTAAACAACACCACCTTTCATTCTACCACACAGGCACTTTGCCTAGGAGTTATCCTAAACTCGCATCTGTCTTTTCTGCCACACATTCAAACACTTGCAAAATCTTTTCTTATTCAACTGTGCAACATTGCCCGAATAAAACCATATCTCAGTTTAGAATCAACTAAAAAACTAATTCAGTCTCTCATCATCTCCCGCTTTGATTACTGCAACCTACTCCTTGCAGGTATTCCAACAAGTCGCCTTTCACAACTCCAATCTGTTCTAAATGATGCTGCTAGACTCATTCATCTGTCTCACCGCTCAACATCAGCTGTTCCCAAATGAATGTCCCTTCACTGGCTCCCAATTTCCTCTAGAATCAAATTCAAACTACTAACACACATTCAAGGCCCTTAATAATGAAGCCCCTCCCTATATTTAATCTCTGATCTCCAAAAAACCTTCGCTCTGCTTCTGACCTTCACCTCACTTCTCTTTCCAAACTTTCAAGTGCTCCTTAAAGACCCACCTGTTTAAAGAAGCTTATTCAATGTACCTTAATTAATCAATCATTGCTGATCCAAAAATAACTAAAATCCTAATGTCTCAATTGTACCCTAACCTTTTGTTTGTAAATAATTTGTAGGGCCCTCTAATCCTATTGTACTCTGTAACCCTTGTTTGTTATCCACCTTTTGTTCAGTTTGTTATAACTAAGGTAAAGCACTGTGTATCTTGTTGGCACTATATAAATAAATGATGATGATGATACACAATTTGGCACCTGCCTGCTTGGTGTTATTGTGTAATTCTGAAAGATTCAAGGAAACAACATTTAAATAATAAATATACTGTAGTGTAAAGTGAAGTTTATTTTGCTCAACTAACATTATAGAAAATAAATCCTAAAAGGATACCCACTCCTCATGGAAGCATACCAATTTATTATATAAATATATATAAATATACTAAGAAAGAGGAAATCCATACTACTTACCCCCAAGAGTCACCGTACAAACATATTACTGACAACTCTCTTGTAGTGATGGGTGAATACATTATGCTAGACACAAATTTGCAGCGAATATCCGTGTTTTGCCGCAAGCAAATTAATTTGCAAAACTGCGGCTACAATTCACCGGCGTAAAATTTTCGCACCACTATTATAATACATGATCTGAAAAATGGAAATAAAAACAATCTTTAAAAAATATATAGGAGTTTCCATCACTGTAATTCAATTTCCCAGCACATTTATTTTGCAGTTTTAGTCCCTGTGGTGAAGTTCCTTGGTGGGTCCCAGGTACAACCGGAACAACCCTGGTGCAAGTAATAAGTCAAAGTCTACAAATCTTTGTTTAAAAAGCAGATACCAGGTTGCAGAGACTGATTTCTGTTTAGTCCTTATCCTCCAATTTACTGGTATGTTAGATAACAGTGACTATTTTGTGACTTGTTCACATTTAAACATTTCACTGTCAGTAGAATAATGTATAGAGGAGTACAGTAATGCCATATACTATGGTGTCATATTTCACCTTTTAACTGATGATCAGGCCCTGGTTTCCAGTGCGCATGCTTCTGGCTGATGATCCATGCAGGGAGCCTGCACACTTGACATGACACAGTGAAACATAACATCTACAAATCATAATGTGATACTTTTCAGGTATAAGGATGTATGGGTAGGGCAAGCATTTAAAGTAGTTGGATGTGACAGATTCACATACAGATATGGGCTTTCCTATCTGGAAACCTGATATCCAGAAAGCTCCAAATTATGGGAACACATCTCCCTTTGAGTCAAATTCACTAACCGGCGAAAATTCGCCAGCGCTGGCTTCGTGTACATCGCAACACTTCGCCAGGCGTAAATTCGCCTGGACAACGCTAATTCACGAAGATCCGAAGTTGCGCAAAGGGTACCGGATGCTGGCGAAATTACGCCAGCGAAATTATGCTCAGCAGTTCGAAGTTACGCTAACGTTGGCTAATTAGCATACGGCGTGCAGTTAAAGTACAATGGCCGTATATGCTGCAGCAAATACATTACACTACACAAGGCCAGGGAACCTTAACAAAATTATATAAAGTTGTTTTAATGCCCTACACATTTAGGTGTCATATGTTAGCAAATGTAGGGGGGAAGGAGGGTACCCTAAAAAAAAAATTTACGATCTTTTTCAGTCTATCACTTTGCCTGGTCTGAGGTGGCGAAGGCAAGTCTGGCGATAGAGGTAACGGTCAGTAAAATCAAAAATGTAGTGAATTTGCGTAGTAACGCTCTTTCACCAGACCGAAAATTTGTCTGTCGTTAGAGTGCAAAGTTGCGCCAGAGTCTATCTCCTTGGCGAAATTACACCAGCTACCGCTAGTAAATCGGCGAAGTGCCGAAATGACACCATGCTGGCGAATTTTCGCCAGTGTTAGCCACTTCGCTCTTTAGTAAATTTCCCCCTTAGAGTCCAATTTAAGAAAATAATTTTTTACATTATTCCCTTTTTCTCTGTAATAATAAAATAGTACCTTGTATCTTAGGGTAACTAAGCTGCATAAATCCATACTGGTGGAGAAGCAATCCTATAGTTAAATCCATCAAGTTCAACCTTATTCAGTTCCTTATAATCTTGAAATGTTTTATTTAAGATAAGAATATCCAAATTATGGAAAAAAAAACACTTACCTGTAAAACCCCAGGTCCCAAGCATTCTGGATAATAGATCTTATGCCTGTGCCAACTTCCATTAGAGATGTTAATGATTGATAAACAATAAACAACAGAAACACACAGCTAAAATCAGTCCTATATATGTTATATTATTCCCAAAATAGAATTAGATGTGTTCCTGTTATGTTTTTACTATTTGCTTTTACATTGTAATAATGGTAGATTATGGGCATCTGTAAGAATTACCTTATGTCAGTGTAGGGGCCCCTACTGGGTAATCTGCCCTGCAGCTTTAAGGCCCCCACCTTTTTTCTTAGAGTGATCTGCCAGGAGACAATGACACTCCCCTGCTACACTGCTATATAGTGTGTGTAGGGAGTGGCCACTTCCTCTTTGGCCTGTGGATGGTGATCCAGCTGGGTGTGCTCAGGAGAGCCTGGGCACAGCTAGGCCCATAAAGGCCCATGTGCTTTGGAGAAGAAGTCGGGGACCAGGTAACCCCGTGAATGAGGAATAGTTGCACTAGGGCAGACTTGTCATAGTCTCTCTAGGAGAGAAAGGCAGAGAGGTGAGAGAGAAAGAGCAGCTGAAGCTCCAACAAGGATTTGCAGTAAGGGAGTAGCTTCCCAGAGGCTCTGTGTGTTGCCTCCAGTCAGGGACCTCAGTGAAGAGGGACTGTAGGGTAGAAGCTGCTTTCCTGACAACTTCCAGGAGGGAATGTGTGTGAATACTGCAAATGCCTAATGGAGACCTTTCCTCTGTGAGAAATGCCTAATGCCTGCAGCTCTGTGTGAGAAATGTGCTATTGCCTCAGCTCCTGTGTGAGTACTAAACCTGTGGTCACTTGCCTCGTGCATAGTTAATAAACCGTTTCTGTTTTACTGCAAGAACCTCCTGGCGCCCATCTTTTGTTGTATGCACAGTAGCCTGGGGGGATGTAGTTGCACTACACCATAGAGGGAACACTTCCACATGGCGAAGGCCCTGACCCTGTTGTGTGAAGTCGCGTGTAACCCATGCTTCTACTGCTAGCTGGACAGTTTAACTATTTGTGTGCTATGCAGCCCAAATAGGTGTTACATCAGTGTATATTCAGAACTGTGTATTGTATAAAGCAACAGGTTTTGTTGTGACAAGTTATAAAAATACTGATCTGTGTTGCTCATAGAAGGAAGCAAATAGTTTTAGCCCACATGTCTATGCACGTTCAGTTATGGGCTTGGCAATCCAGTTCCCTCTACGCTAAAGTAAAATACAGTATATTCAGTGGCAGATGCAGCAGAGGAATGGATTCCTAGGCCAGCACAATGTTCTCGTTTCAGCATTTACATATTTTTATGGTGGCTGCTTTTTTGCTCACTAAAGTAGAGTTTTCAGGTGAGGCTTTTTAATCTTCATAATATATGTTATATCATTTCTTTCATGCACAGTATTAGTAGTAAAAGGGGTTTTAACATCAGAGATATAAAAGTTCTGAATAGTTTCATAATTATTGCTTATATTTTTGAAACAATTGTAAATATATGTGTGAGGAGTCAGGGATTTATTTATCACCTCTTTAAGAAATTATTTGACCTCCCTTTGCCTAAAAAATACTAAGCTGTATTGGGCAAGGAGCATCGCATCTAAGTTTAGGGGTGTTGCAATCTGAAAAATGAGGAGACCTATATTATAACTGTAAAAATAATTTAATTATATTGTATTATATTGTAATATATGAGAGGTCTCCATTAACCCTTGAGTTACCACTATCTCAAATAATGCAACAAAAATGCTCTTAAAGAATTGGGTGCAGGTGTCACTTTGATGCCAAACATTGGAAATTATGTCAATTGGACTTTTATGCATAGGATGAAAACGGAATAATAAGCACCCTACCCTCACAGCCACAAACTGGAAACACGGCCAATGGAATTGTGCTTAAAAGGCTACATTGTAAAATTAATTTACAGGTACTTGTAGACACCAGAGGGCCCATTTACAAATGGTCAAAGGTGCAAAAAAAACTGTTGCAAGCTGACATGTGTTTTATACTTTGTACTCTGTCCCTGTCATGTGCACTAAACATAGTTGGACTGGCCTGGTGAGCCTTGCTGACCCACATCTGCTCCCTGCCCTGGATGCTACAACCTTATCCCAGGCCTTGATCATGTTAGCCCATCGGCAGGGTGGGGTTATGGCTGGTGTGAGGGCTCAGGATTGTGTAGGCTCCTGAGGCAGCAGTCCTGAACCCTCCAGTCTGACACTGGCACCAACAGGTACAGGTCCTTGTAGGCACAGTGCTGCCTGCATACAGCAATGTTGTATTTATAGATGGCAGCTGAGGGAAGCATGTAGGCATGCAGGTATCCCCATACCACTAGGTCCACCTAGAAACAAATGGTGCAAAATAAGGGACCTTTTGTGTCTTTATAGAGAAATCTTAAAGGATTTGATCCGATCTAAGCCTGCTTCCCATATTTGGCCATGATATAAGATAACATGTTGAATGTTTTCAGAAAATTAAATAAAGAAACATTATTCCTTTGTCACTTCACAGGAAGTAGCTGTGTGAGGAAAAGGTCATTTCTGAAATACTATGAAAAGCTCTCTTACGACAACTATGAATTACTTCAGAAGCACAAGAGATCAAAAAGAGCTTCAGAAGAGGAGAAACAGTCGATTTCTTTAGACCTCTTTGCATACAACAGGTATACATTTGTCGTGTCTCTATATTGCACTTTTCAAAGCATTACAATTATTCTGATCTTTTTCCTTTTATCTCCTATTTTTCTGCAGATTGTACAGTCCCACATATGTCATTTTTCTGTCAACCAATTCATCTTTCTTCTCTTTGTCCTCTTTTTCAGAACTTTTGCATTATTATTAAAAAGAGATTTAAGTGTGTTTGCTGAAGATGTTCAAGTACTGTCCAATAATAGACCACTACCAGTGGATATATCATTTGTATACTCTGGAGCTCTAAAAGGTAAATATTTTTACAGAGATACTACAATGAAGCAAACCTTGGTAAACAGGAAAAAAAAAGAAAATTATATGAGATATGAAGATACAGGGGATTATTTATTAAACTCCAAATTTTTCTAGTCTGACTTTTAAGGGTAAAATTTGTTTTTTTCAGGATTTATTAAAGTTTGATGGTGTTAAAAGTTCAATGAAAAAAGTACAACTCAGACCTGCTGAGAACATGTAAAAGTCATGGGCAGATGTCCCATTAACAATTGGAAGTTTTTCAGGGTTTTTACAATTTTATCGAAACTTTTTCTGCAAAAAAGAGTTTGTGAACATTTATTGATAAACAATATCGTAGTGTTTTTCAGAAAATAGCGAGAACATTTTGGATTTTGATAAATAACCCCCACAATGTTTATAGGAAATATTGTAGATTATTTTCTTATTTTAGAGGGTTATTTATCAAAATCTGAAACGTTTTCACTATTTTCTGAAAACTACTCCGACCAAATCCGTACTGACTTCCACCCGCCCCATTTATCAATAATTTTTCCGAAAATTTCTTGTGCGAGCAAAAAAATTGATAAAATGTTGAAAAATTTGAATCATATAAATTTTTCAGATTTGTCACCGAAAACTTTGACTTTTTCGGATTTGATGCATGAAAACCACAATTGTTGAACGAAACCCAGCGCAGCTCAGGATATCAATGGTACATCTGCCATTGACTTCTACATGAACTCGGCAGGTCTGAGTTGGAGTACTTTTTTAATTGAAAAAGGCTATATAAAAAGACTAAAAGAGCCAGTGTTCAGTAAACTCGATAAAAGGCCACAAAGGGCCTGAGACATTGCGGACCAGGTTGTTTTGCCATGTAGTTTTCAATAAAGGCATTTTTAATCCACATTCGGTACTGTACAAGGAATTTTTTCAGGACCGAGTTTTGGTGAAGGTACGTGCACCATTATCCATATAACCGGGGGTTTGAGCTAACTCAGAGAAACTTCTACAAGTACTTATTTAATTGGACTTTTAACACATCAGAATTTAATAAATCTGAAACATTCAAGGTTTTTTTCGACTAAAAAATTTCATTTTTCCCCTTTAAAAGTCGGACTCTAATAAATAACCTCCTTAATGTTCATTACAATGTTTTCTGTAGCTTTCAGTTTATTAATGCCACCCCTACTCACAGTCAAGGAAATAATAACTATGCAAACTGTGGATTAACGTAATAAAGGTGGATTTTTTTGGATAAATGTTGATAGACATCTTATCTTATCCATTTATCTAAATAGCATAACTACACATGGCTTTTCTTGTTACAAAGTCATACAATCCTTCTTTAACACCACTGACTCTCTTTTTTTATCATCTCACTTGGTAGGGAGTTCTTTAACTTGAGCGTCCTAATGGTTTCATTCAAGTTTGTTGGATAAACCCTCCAGTCCCTTCTTTTATTGTTTCCACTAAGCATCAGCTTCTCTGACAGATGTTTCCAAAGGCCCCTAAACTGAGCTTCTCAACAAGAGAACATGGTGCCTTGAGCGTGTGATGTGGCACTGACACTCAGAAACCAATATGTTTCATATAAACAAAATGGCATTACTAGACATATTCTATTAAGGCTTTAGCTCACCTTTAAAAAAAACACAGGCCTAGCAAGTTTTACCTTTGTTTATATCAATATATATTTTTAAATATAGCTTTTATTTTGCCTCTCAGAATGTGCTTATATTTATCCATATTGAGGGGCAAATTTACTTAAGGTCGAATATCAAGGGTTAATTAACCCTCGATATTCGACTGCCGAAGTTAAATCCTTCGACTTCGAATATCGAAGTCGATGGATTTACCGCTATTCGTTCGATCGAATCGGTCGTTTTTTTTCCCCCATAGGCTAACATTGACTTCGGTAGCTTTTAGGTGGCGAACTAGGGGGTCGAAATATTTCCTTAAAGAGACAGTACTTCGACTATCGAATGGTCGAATAGTCGAACGATTTTTAGTTTTTCAAGGTCGAAGTCGAAGGAGCCCATTCGATGGTCGAAGTAGCCAAAAAAAAACATTCGAAATTCAAAGTATTTTTCCTCTATTCCTTCACTGGAGCTAAGTAAATGGGCCCCTGAATCTCATCTGCCAATTAATTGTATATTTTAAAATGTTATTGTGTTGCTCTTGCTTCATCAAGCAATTAGCTTTGTGGTTTGATTTTTTTTACCTTTCTGATCCCTAACCTTTTAATTAAGCCACATGGGATTTGGCTTACGTTTTATTTAGAAACACCTTAATTAATTAAAGTACTAATTAATAATTATAGTGAAAACATGACTCTTTTGTATTCTCTAAACTAGATATTGTTTTAAATTACTAGGAATTACTTTCCTGAAATTGAAGCTTTTTGAATCTTCCTTTAAACATTATTATCATTGTTGTTATTGTTATTATTTTGTCACATGTAGTTTTGTGTCTAAATATTCTTTCACTGAAATGTTTGATAGTGATACAATTTTGACTGTAGCTTTAATTATAAATCTGTCTAGGTATTTATAAAAATAAATTGTGTGTGTGTGTGTGTGTGTGTGTGTGTGTGTGTGTGTGTGTGTGTGTGTGTGTGTGTGTGTGTGTGTGTGTGTGTGTGTGTGTGTGTGTGTGTGTGTGTGTGTGTGTGTGTGTGTGTGTGTGTGTGTGTGTGTGTGTGTGTGTGTGTGTGTGTGTGTGTGTGTATATATACACTAATTCCAGTAGTTTTACAGTTGTCACTGCAGGGTGTCTGCCTCCAAGGGATTTCATACAATACCCTGAGCTTACCCACTGGGGTACACTCTGGTGGGTATCATTACAGTCTTCCAATGGAGCACATAACTAATCTTACTAGCTTGCCCTATCTAGCTCCACTAAGGTTCATGCTTCCTTAAGATCAAGGCTTCTTCTGGATTTCAGTTTACATTTACAAACAACATTACTTACTCAGATAACTCTTCCTAACACATGCACCATAAATATGCATAGTTCAACACAATCCCTCTTCTCCCTTACAGTTACATAACCAATTGCAAAAACACCCTGTTATTCCGTACTCATGCATCCATGCTCAGGTCTCAAGACAATTTCTACCCTGTTCCTTCTCAATCCCCTTCATACCTTCCAAAGCACATGCAATAGCTTCTGTACCAACAACTTTCAAAATGCTGTATATCAGACCACAAATTGCGCATGTTTTTTACATTAAGTTGCTATTAAATATAGGAATTTATGTAAAGAATGTATCATAGACATCAAGGTAAAAATGTCCTTCAAAGTGATTTAAAGATAAAATACAGTATTTATTGACATATGAAGTATAGAGGGATATTGATAATTTAACAGGAGCATTTCAGTTAAATAAGTATTTATTTTAAACAGATGAATTTGAATCATTTTGCCATGGAGCTATCATTGATGGACATTTCGAAGGCTTTATACATACAAAAAATGGTACATTTTATGTAGAGTATGAAAAAAATCTGAATGGCACAACAGATTCTTATATCTACCATGAGAAAGACATTGGTGAGTATTTGGGATTGCTATGTCATAAATTATGTTTGTACAGTAAAATTAAGTTTTGTTGCTTGGTTACACGTAACGGGGAAGAAAGGAAAGTACAAAAATTAGAAATATTGTGAGGTGCATTTATCAAAGGTCGAATTTTGAATTCAAGTCAATTGTTTTTAACTCATTCATAAATTGGAATATACTTGAAATTTGATTAGGTGGTTATTTAATAAAAAAATTGAATATCTAAAACTCTAATGAATATTAACTACCCGAAAACTTGAATCAAATTCAAATCGAATTCAACTAAACTCAAAATGAGTTTTTTCCCCTGGAATGTCAGTAAGGCTAGTAACATCTTCAAATTGGTCACTGGACCTCTCCCATTGACTAATATATGAACTTGGCAGGTTTTAGGTAGCGAATAGTCGAATTCAAATTTTTAAAAGGGTGAGGTTTGATAAATGTCGAAATTCGAATTCAAATCAAAATTCAAATTTTTATTCATAATTCGAATTTGAGAGCATAAACCATGACCATAAACAATAATTTGAAAATTCGACCCTTAATAAATCTGTCCCTTACTAATTAAACATTGTGCAAAATACATTTCTATAGAATCACACTATTCCTTTTGGGTTGCACTAATTGTTGTAAAGGGTCTCGCATAGATATCAACTCCCCCAGTTTTCCTTGGGAGTTATCCGTTTTAGGTCCCCATCACTGGACTCTCTTCACTATAAGTCCTGGCTTTTGGAAGAACCCTGGCTTATTTAAAACTAAGCATGCACAGAGAGCTTTAAGCGTTTAGTGGCCGTGCACCTTGGGATGGGTCCGTTGGCAATTCACAGTGTCATTGACGCACACTAGTGATGGGCGAATTTGCGCCGTTTCGCTTCGCCGAAAAATTCGCGAATTTCGCGAAACGGCGAAAAATTAGCGAAACCGCGCCGGCGTCTTGTTTTTGACGCCGGCGCCCGTTTTTTCGACGCCGGCGCCTGTTTTTGGTGCCGGCGTCCGTTTTTTCGGAAATTTTTTTTTTGACACCGGCGAATTTTTGCCGCGAATTTTCGCGGGCGTTTCGCGAATTTATTCGCTGGTGGCGAAACGCGCAAATTCGCCGCGAATTCGCGCCTGGCGAATAAATTCGCCCATCACTAACGCACACAACTGTTCAGCTGCATATGCCAAAATGTACTTCTTGCACTTTGACATTTCTGGTCTTACATCTGCTTCCTATTACTGGCTACTTGAGTTCTTAAAGATTAGGGGTACCGTAGTCTATACCATAGATAATACATTTTAAAATATTTGTGACATCCTAATCAGTAAGTGTGGGAAGAAGGGGTTTCTTAAACTTGACACTATGGGGCCCATTCACTAACATTCAAATTCCTTTTTTTCTGTATTTCTTTAAAACTCAAACAATTAGATTTATTAAGTGTAAACACCACAAATTTTTTTAATATAAAACTGTGCCAAGTAAAATCTGTAGAGGTCCTATAGAAGTCAACGGGAGCTGTGCTGATCCTATTGGACCCTTTAATCCAGACTGTTAGAGGTTTTTGGATTTTTTTTTCGTTAGTAATTGTCTGAAAACTCAAATTTGTAGAGTTTTTAGGGGTTTTTGGATTTTCTAGTGCATCGTTCAGTTTTTTTCATTCATACTTTTTATATTCGGATCTTTTAATAACTCCCATGGCATTTGTTGTTTTTAGAGAATATTCGTTTAATCATAGTTTCAAAAACCTCTAAAACCAATAAAATTCGACCATTAATAAATACCGTATATACTCGAGTATAAGCCTACCCGAGTATAAGCCGAGGTACCTAATTTTACCTACGAAAACTGGGAAAACTTATTGACTTGAGTAAAAGCCTAGACACAACTACAGCCCTGTCTCCCAGCAGCGCACATTCCACCAAAGCGACCCCCCCCAGCGATCAACCGGACTTCTTTGCAAATTTGATGGTGACAGAGGATTGCCAAACGGATTACTGTGTGCATTGTCCCACTGTCCCACTACCATGTGCAGAGGGTGCTGTGTGATATTGCCATCACTGTTAATCTTTATTATAACCAACAGAGGGTGCTGTGTGATATTGCCATCACTGTTAATCCTTCATATAACCAACAGAGGGCGCTGTGTGATATTGCAGTCACTGTTATTCTTTCATATAACCAACAGAGGGCGCTGTGTGATTGCAGTCACTGTTAATCTTTCATATAACCAACAGAGGGCGCACTGTTATTCTTTCATATAACCAACAGATGGCGCTGTGTGATATTGCAGTCACTGTTATTCTTTCATATAACCAACAGAGGGCGCACAGTTATTCTTTCATATAACCAACAGAGGGTGCTGTGTGATATTGCAGTCACTGTTATTCTTTCATATAACCAACAGATGGCGCTGTGTGATATTGCAGTCACTGTTATTCTTTCATATAACCAACAGAAGGCGCTGTGTGATATTGCAGTCTCTCCCCAAGTGAACTGTTGGTATAGAAATGATTAAAAGTGACTGCAATCTCAGCTACTGCCCGCTGACTCGAGTATAAGCCGAGGTAAACTTTTTCAGCACATTTTGGATGCTAAAATACTCGGCTTATACTCGAGTATATATGGTAGGCCTCAATGATACAACTGGAAAAACGTTGCAAAGATCGATACAGGTGTAGTCACCTACAGCAGCCGATAAGAAATTAGCATTTACTGGTCACCTGTTTAAAACCAAAATCTTATTGGTTGCTATGGCCTTTTTTATTAAACATATGGGACAATACCTCCACAGGCTCTCCAGAGTGCCACCTCACGTATCAGGGC